>NC_052613.1:57671626-57981105 GCF_016545825.1 Eucalyptus grandis | reverse complement strand
TGTATTTGGAATTGCTAGTGCTATTTTTGCGGTTGTAAACGGGCTTCAAGCTTGTAGATTGACGAAATACTAGCTGGCTTATTTACTATTTTTTGGTAGGAGAATTTCTTTATTAGAGTGCCGAGGGAGTTATTATCAATGTCAATTGTGAATAGATAATCTAAATTCCTGTTTTACATTCTGTGGAACTACTGTACTTTTATCTGGTGATATGAAGATCTTATTTCATGATATTCTGCTTGTGTTTGTTGGAGGTACTATACCGGAAAAAAGGAAAGGAACATACTTTTTATTTATTTTTGGTCTTGTGAAAGAATGAACTTGAAATTAATGTTTGGTTTATGTTACAAAGTCCAACCAAAGGTTTAAGTTATAAGGCAAGAAAGAGATTACGTGTATATAAAATTTTCAAATTGTGTTACTGTTTGCATTGCAATAATCGTGGATGCGGGCATATCAACCTCATTGGACGTGAAATCACCACAATAGGGCCAACAATGCCCCATATTGTTATAAATTCCATTCTTGCCGACTGCTATTTGCCGCTACTTAAGACGAAGGTTATCATAAGCTCTGTAAAAAATGATGTTCAACACTTTAATACTCCCTCTCATATGCAACCCGGAAAAATTAAATGATGAATGCACTTTAGGAATAAGATAGGAAAATAACCCACTTGAAATGAAATGTTAAATGGGGCATGGAAAATCGAGAGTTTATGCTCTAGTACCAAATTAAAGTCCAATGTGAAAGTTTAAGTATTGAGTGGATGCAGACTATAGGACCCTTATAAGCCCCAAAAGAAGCAAAGTGGGATATATTACTATTATATGTAGCTTGTTATAGTGGACTTATAGTCTAACTCTGGTTTTGTTTTGACGGCTCATGCATTTGCCCCACTAACACTTGTCAAGCTGGAGTTGATTGCCAGTGTCCTTAGGAGTGCTCTTTGTTCCCAGAGTTTTATTTGGCTATATTGGTATGGAAGTGACTAACAATTATTGTGTGTTGTAGATTATCTAGCAAAGGGTGATGATAGCGATGCTTCTCATAGGAAGACATAAGTTTGTGACAGATCTAGAGTAGGTTGAGGGCGTGATATCACAAGAATGAGCAAAGTACGTCAGAGATTGGTTGCATAGAATTATTTTAGTCTATATCAAGAGATATTGCTGCTTAATCTTTTTCCATCGCTTTGATTGCAAGTTGAATATGTTGTCATAGTTTTCTGTTGTCAACCACAAATATCCACGTAGGTGGCTACATACCCTCCTCTATTTGGGACTGAATAATTACTTCAATTGGAAAAGTAACAGGTGCTACGCCGACTGGCAGATTAGTTGATTCATCTTTTAATTCCTGTTTAGATGAAGTGGCTTGGTGCTTATTGTTCCCTATGTGACCCAAATCGATGGTCACTTGTTTCGTCTGATATGCTAATTTCGTATTTGAGCAGCACAAAGTATTCCAAATGATGCAAGCAGAGAGCAGCCTGCTCCTACTGTGGTTTCGTCTACAACCACTGTTAATGCAGACCGTTCAACTTCTAAACTCAAAAGGGAACCTAAAGTTGCTTCTTGGCTGCGGAAATTCAAATTTAAAGATCTTAAGTTAGCTGCTAGAAACTTTAGTGCTGCAAGTCTTCTTGGTAAAGGTGGTTTTGGCTCTGTACGTGGATTTACGAATGAGAAATTAGTAGTCGCTCCTCAGCTGCGGAAATTCTCATTAAAGGATCTTAAGTTAGCTACAAGAAACTTTAGTCCCGAGGGTCTGCTTGGTCAAGGCGGTTTTGGCCGAGTCTTTAAGGGTTGGATTGAAGAAAATGGGACTGCTCCTGCCAGCCCTGGCACTGGGTTGATTGTTGCTGTTAAGATTTTCGAGCTAAGTGGGCAGCTGGCTTACGAACGATGGCTGGTAATATTTCATGTGATGATATTTTCTTTCTGGATTAGTATGACTTTTGAACTCTTGCACTTTCCACGTGCCAGGCTGAAGTGAGTATTCTTGGTCATCTAGTGCATCCAAATTTGGTAAAGTTAATTGGATATTGCGTGGAAGGGAACCAAAGGCTTCTTATATATGAGTATATGCAACGAGGAGCTTGAAAGATCACCTCTTTGAAAGTATGCGCACTTGTCCTTTAACATGTGCTTGGTGCCCTTAATGACATGTCCTACATTATGTTCGTACTATATAAGTACTCACGGTAAAACGACCCACCTATATGGATATGGAAGTCATGTCTCCCACGAAAACTATTTGATTGCTACTAGAATCTGGATAATAATTTTAAGGAGGAAAAAATGTCACTTGTCCTTATTATGGACGTCTTTCCAGAAGATTGTAGGGTTCGAACCATAATTTCTAAATAATTTACAATGCTCATACTCTGTTGAATGTTCTTCTGCCTGAATTTTTTATATATGTAAATTGCTTTTGATGTGCCACCGACCAAAGGATGCAATACCAGAGACTTTCAATGTTATCATATACTCAGAGGACATTATAGTTCGATGCCAGGGAAAAAGAAAAAGAAATAGCGGAAGATCATGTGATATGGTCATGAAATGTCACTTTCTAGCAGCTTCGTCCGTGTGTGATTTTAGTAACGTTTTATCATCTTTGTCTCTCAGTAGTACATCTTGGAATCTTGAGGCTTAATTCTCTCTAACTTGGTCATTTAGGTGCAAGAACACTAGAGTTGTATCGTATTGAGGATCAAACTTAGTACAAGGCTTGCAAGTATGCTAGTAATGATATTTAATGGAAGGGACATGCCTGCCAATTGAACAACTCTCGAAAGATACTAAATGTTTTTAATAGTAGGGCATATTCCTTTGCATAAGCATTATTTTCATTTTCATGAGAAAAGAAAGGGAATCCTGCTGTAGTTTCTACCATATTCTTGTCCTGCCTACTAATTCTCAGCAGTTATTTTTCAAAAGTTGGTATCAGTTTTAACCAAAGTATCTTTGACTATGGTGACTTCAGAAAGGCAATATTGATTTATCTGTGATGACAAATATTTTATTAGTTAATTCTTGTGTTCTTTTGTGGGCTGTGTAGCGGAATTGCCTCTCACTTGGCGTAACAAGACGAAAATAGCGCTGCAAGCTGCAGAGATTCTTGCTTTTCTTCATGGGAAGGCAGAACCGCCAGTGATATTTCGTAATTTTAAACCTTCCAAGATCCTATTAGATGATGTAGGTAGCAAAAGCTGTGACATTCCTTTTTCCTTTTTAATCACGATGTTTGACTTTTCCATTACTCGTCTTTTTAGGACTACAATGTCAAGCTTACTGGTTTTGGACTTGCAACTGTTCTCGAGGGAGATGACTCTCACTCCGGCACTGTCGTAGGAACACTTGGCTATATTGACCCGGAATACTTAATGCGTGGTATGTGTATGTTTCTACGAGCAATTTGTGGATGAGAGATGTCCAAATAACCTGCACAAAAGTGGTTGAGTAAGATTTTGACATGTCAAATTATCCTGTGGCATAGAAAAGAGAGAACAGCCCCAATCTACACACCTCATTCACAACATGTGCACCAATTTTGACAAAGAACTGAATTGAATTAGGTAGATATCAATCGTGACCAAAGACAAGAAAATTAGAGGACGGTCATATACCGATATAACCTAATTTTCTCTTTGTGCATCCTGTCTCTGCTCTGTCCTCATATGTTGTCATGATTTGCAGGAATGGTATGTGTTGGAGTAATTAAATATTAAACCATATTTTCATCTAACAGCTTAAATTTTTGAATAGTTGGTAGTAGTCTACCAAAATCTCATATGGTATCGAGTTAGAGGTCCTGAGGTCAAATCTTTCCATACCTTATTTGTCTCTTTAATTAAATATGTCAACACTTAGTACTAGACAAAGAGGTCAGAGTTAGAAGTCCTAAGTTCAAACATTTCCATACCTCATTTGTCTTTTTAATTAAATATGTTCACACTTAGTACTAGACAAAGAGATTCGGATTAAGTGTGAGGGAGTGTTTCCAAATGATGTTATTCCCTTACTTTCAGTCCTTGGGGTATCTTATCATTGGATGGATTATATTGCATATTTCTTGCTTGAACTTCTGGAACATTACGCGCAGCGTACCTTGTGGAATGACTGATCGGTGCTCAGTACTTGCAGTCCTTTTCGTCGGAGGCATCTCTCAACTGTTGTTTCCTCTGAGAATAATGTCTGGTGTCTTTCTCATATTTTTTTGTCCAGGAGGAACCTGTAAATTTGCTGGACCCTCACGAGTCAGTTTTCCTAGGTGATCTAGATTTATTCAGCCTTTGGGAATGATAAAGGCTGATTACAAGTATATGAAAATTGGATCTTGAGGGTGCATATTAGGCGAATTCGTAATCCACGTTAATCGTGCAATGCTGGCAAGTGAAATATATATATATATATATATATATTGTCTTTGGTTTTATTATTCTTTTTATTAACGACCGAAAGTCCACTATACCATTCGAACACCTGATTGATCCCCATCAGGTATGGTGCTTTTGATAGGATGCACAACCAGTAATTACGGAAACTGATTCATAATTAAAGTTCTTTCCCTGTAAGTTTTTATATGCTTCAACGCTACATGTCTGAAGGGTTCCTAGTTCATAACGGAGAATCTAGGTTTCTTAGAGTAGCCGGTTAATGTGGTAGTCGTCCGTCCTACAAGCAATAGATAATTACTTAAAAACGTAAATCCATACCAGGTATTATTTGTTTCTTTGTTTTATGTGCTTTAGCTACATGCGGTAGATCGTGATTTGTGTTTATTCTCATTATAATTTCCTATTTATCATTTAGGAGTAGCAAAATTTAACTTTAAAACTAAAAGGTCAATTGATTTGGAAAATATTTTCCTAAAAATGATCGTTTGTATTTTGAAGTAACTAGTCAATGAAAAACCGTTTGACCTTATTGGTCGTGGACGTTTGTACTTCGGTCACATAGGGAAGATGAAAGAATTTTGCCCGAATTGATGGATCCAAGGCTCACAAGTGAGTACTCAGAAAAAGGTGCCCAGATTGCTTTGTAGTTGGCTGCTGGCTGCCTTGAACTAGATCCAGATTCTCGTCCCTGGATGAGTGAAGTTGTCAAAGTTTTGAAGACTATCCAATATCTTCCATACATGCCAAGTACATCAGATATTGAGGACAAGACAGGGAAGCGCTAGCCGTGGAATGGCATCCAAACTCAAATCATGGTGAATTCAAGGAATGCAGCTCCTTCATTTCCGGATGGGACCAACACATATCCATGCCACCACACCACCAATCTTTGGAAGCCAATGATAAACTGCGGCAATGTGCCTATAAATAGTCGGCATTCAACCCCATTTTCTTTTTTCTCCTCTTTCCTTTTTTGGTGCCGGAGTTTTGGCTTCCATATAAATATTCACTCCTAATTATTGAAATGTCAATAGAGAAAAATATAGTATGAGTTATGCTACGTTTATAAAGTCATCCATTGAGAAGTGGTGAGGTGAAGCCCGAAATTGAGACTTGGGCATTGGTACCTTATCTCTCCTCTACAGTGTTTTAATGATAATGATTACCTTTGATTGTATCTATTTGACGTACCTCTTCCTGCGAAATTTATTATGTATGGAGCTTTTCCACGTTGTGGCATGTCTTTGACACATGTTCTCATTCTCAATAATCATCTCGTTGTATTTCTGTTTCTCACAAAACTGGGGTGCTTGCTCGTTTGAATTGCTAATTCGCTTGCTATGTAAAAATACACGGTTCTTCTCATTCAGACTTCAGCTACAATAAATTGCTGGAAATTCTTTTGGGCCAGCATTTCTTGTTGAAACCGGTATTTGAGAATTCAATGTAGGCAATCTTTTATTTTATTTTTATTTTATTTTTATTTGGGCCTATGCGGCCCAACCAAAAATTGTCAGAGGCTGCGAGACCGGCCCAAGTAGGTGACGGCCCCGTTAACCACGCCTAGGACAGAGGTTGAAATGCTGGTGCCATGGCGCCTCCAAGCTTTTTCTTTGATTTTTTATTTTCATATTATTCTATTCTTTCTGAGATATTCTATTTTTTTTTGTTTATTTTTCCCATTAATAAATATAAAGTGTATTATTTTCTATAATTTCTTTTTCTTTTCCTTTTGTTCTCTTTTCCTTTAAATCTAATCAAAGATATTCTTACTTTTTCAGGTAATAATACCTTTTCCTTTTGTATTTTGCAATCAATCTATTCATATAGTTGAACTTGATTAAATTCAATTACATATTAATTCACGTTAATTATTCCTAACCTACTTATCACCTTGAAAACAAATTTAGGGCACAGAATCGATGATGCTTTTATACAAGAGGATGTGCATTATCTCATTAATTTTAATATCAGTAAAACCTCAACAAAGACATTTTTGTACTGAGGAAGAATAACGAAGCTCCCATAATTATTATTGTGTTACCAAAAAAGAAAAACTTTTTCCTGCCACATCGCCCAGATTTCTTTTTTCTCCGCACCCTCGATTGTTGCCCTTTCCACGTCTCCGTCCACTCCTTCACTTTGGCCTCCCCACAATCCGATGTACTCTATTCGTTCCTCCATTTCTAGGGTTCCGAGTTTCACTTTTGCGTGCGCTTGTCATGTGCTTTCATGCCTGAAAGCGTTTCAATCTATTGATTTCTTCCGTGGCAATTTCTAGTTGTAGGGCCACTGCTGCCGTGGACATCAATTTTTTGGGGGCGGTGTGGCATCGGCGGGAAATGAACTCGGCTTCAACGCAATGCTTTCGGAAGAGGTGTTTTCCATCTCCTGTCAGTCAACAATGTTTTAAATGATTGCTTTGCTCACCCATGCTGATAGTGGGCACATGATGAAATTAATACATTGGATTGGACTTGTATTTTCTGAGAGGATATTAGCTTTTGCTTTGGGTGTTTGATGAATAAGTAATTTTTTATTTTTTTGGTAACCGAGGATCCGCCTGAGCCCCTTTTGCTTATGCTATTCGGAGACACAAGGTCCTCCAGCACCCGGTGGCACCTTTAGACTTTAACGGCGATTATACCTTGAGGGAGACTAGCATGTTAGTAAGCGGGTTTTGAACTCTCGACTTTGGCGATGAATGAGAGACTTTCAACCAACGCAGCCTAACGGTGGGTTAGTAATTTTTTTATTTTTGTGAGTCACTAATTCCACTTTTCATCATCGTTTGGATGTTGATTATGATGGTAGTTTGTCTTTTCATTGTGTTTATGTAACTATTACCTTTATTGATCGTTCGGGACGCCCATGGAGACTCGGGGGCCTACTAGCTTGTTGACGACAAGGCCGCAAGCGGTTCATTTTTCTTCTTGAACATACATTGGCTCTCTAAATTTGCACACAAAGTGTTCGTTTTCATGTTTAGTTGAAATACAATATATTTTTCTTGGCAGAATTCGATGTGTGTGTGTGTGTGTGTGTGTGTGTGTGTGTGTGAGAGAGAGAGAGAGAGAGAGATAGAGATGGATACTAAGTGTGGAATTGTAAGGTGAAATTGAGAGAGACGTAAATTTACTACACCAGCTAATTGTCACTATGCAATACGTGCCGAGAAAGGATAAGTAGGCCATGGAATTTGACGCAAATTATTGAGAAAGGATTAAATTTTTAGTTTGTTGAGTAAAGCATGCATCCAAAAAAATGTTTTGTTACAACACATGCACATTGTTATAGTTCTTTCTAGGTTTTTATATTTATTTATTTATGTACATCTTCTTATTTTGTTATTTTACTTTTAAATTTGATACAAAATTTTATCTAAATAACACATTCACATAAGAGCTTAAAGTGGGCCAAGTTGATGGATATGGACTTCCACAGGTTGATAATATAAATGTATGAGTAGAGCATGGGTCAAGTATGGGCTACTAAATTTGCTTTGTATGAAAATGAGTGAATTTAGATCAGAAATTTTAGTTCGACCTGATCCATTTGTTTGACTTGTTTACCCCATGTCCTATATCTGCAGCGCAAATACCACATATTATCTAGTATTTTTCATACCCAATTCTTCACCGAAAAATTAGGGATGATCGGAGAAGCAGAAGCATATGCAAATTCTACACAAATTCCCTCTCAGGTAAATGAACCACAAATGAAAATCCCCGAACATAAACGTAACAACGGAACTTTTTGCCATTTATTGCCCAAGGGAAAATGTCACAAATGATCCCTGAACTTTCATCTAATGTTCTATTTCATCCATGAATTTTCGATTTGCTCAATTTGGTCCATGAACTACCACTTAATGTGCAGTCTCGTCCCTAAAATTTTAATTTGTTCAATTTGGTCTATGAATTATTGATAAATGTCCGATCTAGTCCGACTATTTGAAAATTGACCAATTTTGTCTTTCCATTAGTTAAAGTTAACGAAATTGGCTTCCATGGCTTTTTAGTCTCTTAAATATAAAATAAAAAAGGACATGTGGAATATTCACATGGGAACTCCCTTGAAAACAAGTCAAATTGTGGCCACCGTCCAAAAAAAGATACATAACCACTTATTTTCTCTGCTTTTGTGATTAATGCTCTCATCTCTAGCTGACCCCTAATTTGTTTTCCTTTTTAAAGATATATATTGACTCATAATTCTAGTAATCCAACTTAGTTCCACGTCATCAATTAATGCTTCACGTCATCACTTAACGGTTTGAACAAACGAAAGGACTAAATGGAACATTTGTTAATAGTTTAGGGACCAAATTGAGCAAATCGAAAGCTCAGGGACAAAATTGGTCAATTTTCAAATAGTCAGGGACTAGATTGGACATTTATCGATAATTCAGGGACCAAATTGAACAAATTAAAAGTCTAGGGACGAGATTGCACATTAAGTGGAAGTTTAGGAATTGTTTGTGACATTTTCCCATTGCCCAACAACGAACTTGTCAAGCCCCTTGCAAAGCTCCTTCAGCATAAATATCTACAACTTTGCCGTTTCACTGCAACCTTTTTCACTCTTCGCACAGTGTCTATGACTAGGGAGTACTGATTACACATGCCGGTTCTAAACACTTAGTCTTTTGCCATTTATTGCCCAACAATGAACTTGTCGAGCGCCTTGCAAACCTCCTTCGGCATCAGCAACGGCAACTCTGCCATTTCACCGGAACCTTTGCTCTTCACACACGATGCATCTCAATGCCTCTCCATGTCCCTAGCAAAGACCTGGCTAATCTTGATGGAGCTTCCCCCTACAATCATTCCAGCTTGAAAGGCCTGAAGTAGAAGGCCGTCCGGTAGCAAGGGCAGAGGTTGAGGGCTAGGTAAACGTCGGGCTCTCAGCCGGTAATGGAGGGGGCGGTTGGAGAAGAGGAGGGGATTTGCTTCAAGCACTAGGGACAGTTCACGTCTGCCCCAATGCGGTCATACTCGGTCCCGTCCCACTTGTGGCGCCAGTGGTCACAGCTGGATGAGGAGGCACTGATCGTGGAGGAATTCAGCAAGAAGGAAGGTTTGCTGATGGAGGTGGCGGCAGCGAAGAGGCGTTTGAGGGCAGCTAGGCAGCGACAGAGGACGGATGCCAAGCATGGCTCTCTTAGGGTGCCGCCACCGAAGGGACTCAATTTTAAGTGGGAGGTGTTGGTGGATGGCCGCGTCACACCTCCAACAAAAGATGATTAAGTGTTAATTGGATTTTCTTTAAAATTCCCCACATTTTAAGCCTTTAAATGAATAGCCTTTTTATTTTTAATATTTTTTACGCATTGTGTAAATATGAAGGACAAAATTTATCTTATTTTCATGATTTATTGGACTTTCTCGGACAAATTGATAAATCATGAATGACCAATCTAAAATTCATAGTAGAACTTACCATCATGTCTGACATTGCCCTTATATCTTTTATATAGAAAAATGAAATCTGGTTTTCGCCTCTCTTTTACTAAACTTTCGGAATTATGCTCGAATAAAATTAAGATCTTAAGGAAGGAAGATGATGTTTCCACACGCACGCTTTCATTTTTTTTCTCAAAGAAAAATGCTTGCAAGACAAGAATTTTGTGATGACAATGTTGATGTGGCACTTACCCTGTAAGCCTTATAATACTTGGAGACCAAATTGATGTCAGATGCAGTGAAAGTTTTCGTTCCTTAAATGGGATCCAAGGGGCGTTAAGATTCCATGACTTCTCCGGAGTTCTCAACGGCCCTATTGCATATAAATTTCACAAATCATCCGGCTAGTTGATAGGACAGATAAAGTCAAACACACAAATATCACCAATGCAAAAGCAGGAATGGAAAAGAAAATCCGATTACCTCTTGAGCAGCAAGGGGCTCTAAAGTTGACAACATACTCCAGCAACACGTAAATGTTCTTATGGGTGCTCCAAACTATGTATCTTCTTGGAGATTATAAGTCGTCGACGCTCGAATCATACTATTCCAAACTAGAATGAGACTGTTTTGAGCCATGACTAACAAGCTCTGATTTCCCCATGACACGGCAAATCAACAAATGTCGTACGCCATCTTTATCTATGGGAGCAGTCATAGTACCGCCAAAGCAATATAAAGAAAATATTTAAGGCCAATATCATCACATGCACATTTGTTAATGTAAGTCAAGAAACATTATGCTCACGAAACATACTCGATTTATCAAATTTCACCGATCATCATACTCAATCTATCGGATCTAACCAATCATAGCATAAAGGAAATACAATAACGCTCTAAATAAGACTTTCCAAACAATATCTATCCCATCATTTGTGCAATTAATAGTGGCAGATTTAACGCTGCCAAGGCATCACCGAGAAACCATCTAAGGCCAATATCATCTTACGCACAACATTCTAACACGAGTCCAACAACATGATCGTGAAATATACTAGTTCTATTAGATATAACTGATCATATGTGACAAAGGAAATCTAGTAACATGCTATATTAACATATCTTCATCATCGTACCACTTTATAAAAGTATGTTAAAAGGGAACTCACGTACATTTCGAGAGAGGATGATCAAGAGGAGCATAATAAACTCCACAACCAGAAGCCATTGTTCTCAGGCTTGTCACTGTAATCAAAGCCATAGGAGAAGATCTTGGGGACTTCCTCGTTCGAGGTCGCATACCATGTGCACCTCGCGTTGGCGGTGTCAATGCCGCCTTTCTTCTGCACTGCCTCTGAGTGAAGTTGAAAAGCTTGGGTCTGCGTTTTCGCCGAGAAACTGGAGTAGGATTGCCACCACGGTAACTTGCGCCCCAAGCCCGACTAGACGTGAGGCGAGTCTCTCCTCGATATAGGAGTGGACCTTGTCTCCTTCGTTGAGTTCCATCAGCTCGATGCCAGTGAATAGCAAAGAATCAGTTCCAGATTGATCAGCACAGACAATGCTCAGGCAATTGGAGGTGGACGAATCCAGAACCTGATTGTCCATCGCATCGTTCAGATCTGGACGGTTGACATCGATTGCCAAATGGTTGAATTCATCACTCAAATATTGGGTACACTTGTGATTGACAACTCAGCAAAATAATAGTCTATTTGTTGATTGACAGATGTCCCACGGGACCCGCTCTATTAGGATTCTCACAAATCTTTCTCACATGCCATCCTTCCTCTTTCTTCTTCCGTCGTCTCTTCCCTTCAGAGAGAGAGGCCGAGATCTCAGCGTTTATGGAAGTTGATCTTTCCTTCATCTATCTCTGATTCGGTCGACCGGCCGGCGATGCAGTAGTCGACGTGGGGAGGAACGCCGTGGCTTGCTAGAGGTCGAGCGTCTCGCCAGGGAGCTTGTCGGGCTTGGCATCGTTGAGGCTCAGCTCGTCAGCAAGGTCCTGGGTGAGGATGGTCTGGGTGATGGCCATGCCGATGTTCCTGACCTCCATGACGGCGATCTTGGTGTGGTGCTTGGAGGGCGACGGCTGAGCTTTTCATTTCACCATCCCAAATCCACCATGATTGCACTAAGGGCTCCGCCGTTGACGGGAGAGGGGCAGCCAAGGCCGATAACTGGTCACCTAGGACCTTCCCCGAGGGCAAAGCGCAAGTCGAGAGGGGAGCAAGTACTAATTTAACATGTCTAAATGCTCTTTCTTAAATGAGAATATTTCAATTACTTTTTATGATTGATAAGTACATGACTACATTGTAATTTCAAGTACCAATTTTTTTCCTCTCTTTTGACCAGATTTCAAGCAGTGAATTTGGATTTTGGTAAAATCACTCTGAAGCTTTCATACGCCTATCTTTTGAAAGGTCAAAGTCTAATATGATTTCACTAGAAGGACTTTGGAAGTCAAAATTAATTTTGAAAATTTTATCAACCTCATAATTTTCCTATAAGAATAAAAATCGTTATTGAGATAATTGATTTAAATATTACACAATCCGGCCCAAAGTGGGCTTTTGTAGGCTTTACGTTTGAATTTCATATCCAAGTGTTCTATTGCTTCATGCCATCGGCATTTACCTTCTAATTGTGATTACACCTCATGGGTGGAATCTTCGACCTTGTTTTTATGCAGGGAAAGCAAAAATAATAATAAAAATAATAATAATAAAGGGAGAGAGAGCCAACAAAAATGGTAAGTCTGCAAATCCAAGAAGAATTACAATTTGAATCTAATAATTCCTTTTAGAAAAAATATCTTATGTGGTAAAGATCTTGTTCCAAGCATTGTCAAAGTTTTACACATATTTAAGATTGCTCAAGAATCGGTCGATGCACACAGATCTTGACCCGAAGATCAAATGACCGCTACTAAAAAGAAAAGAAAAAAATCTAAGCATTTGAAATATAAATAGGATGGATGATGTTTAAAAATTCGAAAGATTTTCGGTATATTTTATTAAATAAAAATGAATTTCATGAGATATGAGATTAAAGAAAAGCAAAACCTATCTAAAATAAATTTAACCTTAATTAGGAGATTTGTTTACTCTTATTCTTCTTTTTAAGTAAAACGTCATTGATGGACTTATCTGCTAAAAAGAACTATTTTAAAACATAGAAAATCATGAATATTATATTAGAATTCATATGTTAATATTTTCCACAGATTTTAGGTGTTACAACCAAGTTAAACTCTCTCTCTCTCTCTCCCTCTCCCCCTCTCCCCCTGAAAAATTGGTATTTACACCAAGGTGTCTTTCATTCAAGTATGCTTTTACCGGCCAGCATAATAAATAGGAAAGTACGATGGAGAAAGTATACATAATGTGCTGCATGCCTGAAGCGCAAAAACAAAGTAATAAATAATACCTAATCATAGTATGAACCAACGTTTTTGGGAATTATCTAGTGCATGTAGGACAGACAACTACCACACCTGGCGGAACTTAACCAGCTACTTGGACATGCTCTAGATATATCATTTGGAACCAAGAACCCTTCGGACATGCGGCGTAGAAAGCACATAAAGGAAAGAACACTAACTGTGAATCGGTGTTTCGGTAGGAAAAAATGATAGGGATTAATTGGGTATTTGAAGGACTTAGCAGACATTCTATTAACGTGGGTTAGGAACTTGCCTGATTTGCACCCTCAAGGTCCAACTTTCATGTATTTTCCGAGCCTGTGCGTACCACGAAAGTAGATCTAGATCACCTAGGAACACCAACTCATGAGGGTCCAGCAAAATTTCTAGGTTCCTCCCAGGCAAACAATATGAGAAATAGTAGATAGATGGTGGACTGGAAGGTGAGGGAATAGCATCATTTAGGAGACTACATGCAGGACTAAAAACAGAGAAAACAAAAAGTGGCAACCTTTTAGCTTGGGATGCGGGAACTACAGCTGATTCTACCATTCCTGCAAATGGTGGTCACATGTATCGGACAGATCGACAGATAGTGCATCGGTATATGACCATCGCTCTCATTTTCTTGTCTTTGGTTCGGTTGATATCTACCTAATCGAATTCAGTTCCTAATCATAACTGGTGCACATGTTGTGCGTGAGGTGTGTAGATTGGGGCTGTTCTCTTCTTTTCTATACAATGGGATTACTTTGACTTGTCAATAATAATAATACTTGACCGCATTTATGCAGGTTACTTGTGCAATTCTCATCCTCAAATGGCCTGTATCCTGCATCACATATTCCCGAGCAGATTGCTGTACATTCCAATGACATAGGTGAAGTGAGAGTTATCTCCCTTGGGAAAAATGTTTGCAAGTCCAAAACCAGAAAAGCTTGGCATTGGGGTCGTAAATCAGATGCCACCACAACTAATGCTATATACGGCGTCTAATAGGATACGTAAGCTTTATAATCATGACATATCACGGGCCATTCTACATCCTCATGCAAAAGGAACACACTTTGCAGCATCCAGTTCCGGTGAAAGGCTTTGGCATTATATCACTAGCGGTTGGAGATGAAACCGAGGAGTTAATCTCGTATCACAAGTGGCTGTAGATGTAACCCCGGGAGGAGCAGGCTGCTCTCTCGCTTGTATCTTTTGTAAAGCCACGTACACAGCCAAAACCACCTTCACCAAGAAGACTTTCAGCCCTAAAGTTTCTTGCAGCTAATTTAAGATCATTGAATAAGGATTTCCATGGCCGAGGAGCAACTTGGTTTCCTTTTGATTTGAGAAGTTGAAGGGTTAACTGCTGCATTTCTAGTGGTCAGGTTGCCGGAGCGTGACATTGGTGACGTGCCCCTCCCGCCGAGCACGCGGACACCCCTCGTCGTCTGCTCTAGCGAACTAGGCCACGTACTCGGCTACATCTGCACCACTGCTATCTCCATCACAAGGCTGTGAAGTGCGTTAGAACTATGTATAGTCACAAAGATCGGCCGCTTCCACTTATTCTTGGAGCCCGGCGGATGGCCCTCGGCCTCCGAGTGGCTCCTTCTCCACGGCCCCGCCTCCTCCGCTTCCTTCATGGGGATCTCTAGATCGAGCTTTTTCAATGGGGAGGAGCTCATCCAGGTCTCGTCTCCGGGGAGCCCGACCTGCCCTGGCCACAATGATTCTAACATGATTCCTCTTCCTCGTGAAAACAATAGAGCAAAATATGTATTGTCGAGATGGTTCTTTAGGGCTTGTTTGTTTATTTTTGTTTCGTTCCTGGAACAAAAATTTCTGTTCTTTTGTTCCGAGGAAAAAAACAGAAACGCATTTAGTAAATTTTTTGTTCTTGGGAACATAAAACTATTTTTTTTATTCGGAAACAGATTTGGAACAGAAACAAGAACTAGAAAAATTATTTATTGTTGTTCTTGGGAACAATTCCTAGAAACATTTTCTTCTTCTTCTTTTTCTTCTCCTTTTTCTTCTCTTCTTCTTCCTTTGGCCGGTGGCTGGCCCAGCCGTTGAGGGCGGCGACCTCGCAGTGTCACCAGCCCCCGGCGAGGCCGAGCTCGCCTAGCCACCGACAAGGCTTAGCTCGGCCGGCCATCGCCGGTCAACGTCGCCCAACAATGGCCCGACGAGGCTGAGCCTCGTGCCGGCCGATGAGGCTTAGCCTCGCTTGGCTGGGCGAGCTCGAGCCGCGAGGGCCGATAACCGACCAAAAGGAAAAAAAAAAAAGAAATATAATAAAAATATTGAAAAATTAAAAGAAACAACAAAATTATACAAGTTTACAAAACGTATTTTTATTCTTGAAGTAGAAATTTTTTCAATTACCAAGCACGTTCTTATACTTAGAAATTATTCATTGAAAAGAAAAAAAAGAACTATTTCTGTTCAAAAATTGTTTCTCGGAATAGAATCGTTACCAAACGAGTCCTTAGTCTAACAAGGAAAGCAAAGAGACTTGCCGTACATCTTGCTTCCAAGGGAAGTCCACCGTCCTCTCTCGGCTCTTTATGTCTTCGTTTTTCTTTTGACTTCGGCAATAATCGCTTATGAGGTTTGAAGTTAGTTTTCGCCTCCTAGAGTTGCTTAGGGTGCGCATGACAACATTTCTATCTCTCGATTTCTCTGTTTTTACTCCTCGGAACATGTTTGGAACAGAAATCCGTTTGGTAATGCAATTTAATTTTTCTATTTCTGCAAAAAATTCTATTCCAAAATAGATTTAAAATAGAAATCTGAAGTTAAAATTTTTAACTTTTATATTTCTGAAACAAAAATGAGAAATCAAAATTTTTCTCATCATTTACTCTTGTCACCGCCCATCGCCCACCGGCCTCCCGTGAGACGCTAGACGCCCGCCGCCGACCGTCGGCCACTTAACTCTAATCACCCATTGTCAACCATCGGCCGTCAAATGCCGATGCCCATTGGTCATTAGCTACTCATCGACAACCGTTGGACGCCTGGAGGCCCATCGCCGACAACCGGACGTTCGCCACTTGCCACCGGCCGTTGGATTTCGGCCGCCCGCCGGACTTCGACCAATGGCCACCGGCCACCGGACTCCGGATGTCGGATGCCGGTCGCCGCTAGTTGAACGTCGACACCAAACTTTGGACGTAGGATACAGGATGCCGGTTGTCAACCGCCGAATGTCGAATGCCAAACTCTAGACGTCAAACGCCGGACGTCGGACGTTGGACTCCGGACTTGCCGCCGCCACTCACCGCACGTCGGACTCCGGCTGCTTGCCGCCGCCGGAAGTTGGCTCCAACCACCGGATGCCGATATTCGCCGTTCCTAAAAATAGAAATTTTATTCTTTTACCAAAAGAATTTTTATTTCAAAAATAGAAATTTTAAATCGTTATCAAACGCGTTTACTCAGAAACTCATCCATGAAATAAAAATTGATTTCTGTTTCAAAAATGTTGTCATGCGCGCCTAGTTTATACCTGCTCGGTTTGTTAATAGGTAAGCCAACGGTGCAGGGACCCAACACGAAAGTTTCCTTTCTCCGGCACAAGCATGACCGTTTGTTTCAAAAGCTAACGGTACGGTTAGCTGAACATTTATG
Source organism: Eucalyptus grandis (assembly GCF_016545825.1). Lineage (NCBI taxonomy): Eukaryota > Viridiplantae > Streptophyta > Magnoliopsida > Myrtales > Myrtaceae > Eucalyptus > Eucalyptus grandis. The sequence goes on along the minus strand of NC_052613.1, from coordinate 57,964,232 downwards.
CTGCCCACCATCGTTACTAACTTTCCATGCTGGGAAAATATGTATTTTTCTATTCGTGAGTAACATTCTGATCCAACCTTTCTAATAAATTATACTAAAAGTAGACTTTTGAACATATAATCTAATGAGAGGAGACTTTCTTTTTACAAATGAAAGTTTCAATTTTTTACACGTAGCGAAAGAGACATTATTTAACTTTATTGAGCTAGATCTTTATTCTTCAAATAAAATGGACATGTACAGTATGAGTTCTAAAACTTATCGCGAAAGTGTAATTATGTCCTAAAACTTTCAAAAAAATTCAATCAAGTCTCAAAACCTGTCAAATTTGTGTAATCGATTCTTTAGTTAACACCGTGAATTTATTTAACGGAAAACGTTGACGTAGCATTTTTAAATTCATTTCTCTCTCTTATGTGGCATTTTTATTAAGTTGTTCCTTTAAATTTTATTCAAATAATATTTAAAAACTAAAAAAGTTAAAATAATTTTAAGAAAAACAACTGGAAAAAGAAGAACAAAAAGGGCAGGGGCTGCAAGCGCGCCCATCGCCGGGCCTGGGGCCCACGTCACCTAGATATGGGCATGCCGCCCTAGCTTTAGGCGAGCCGGTGAGGCGTCGCCTAGATCTAGCGAGTTTCGCTAGCCCCCGGGGCCTTGCTTGGGCGTAGCAACGGTCACCCAGTGATGGCAACACACATTGGCAAGCTCTTGCGCCTTTTTGTTCTTCTTTCTAGTTTGTTTTTAATTATTTTGAATAAAATTTAAAAGGAAAATTAATAAAAATGTCACGTAGGAGAGAGAAATTAATATAAAAGCCACGTTAGTGTTTTCCATTATATAAATTGACGGTGTTAACGAAATGACTTGATTGTACTAATTTTAAGACTTAATTAGATTTGTTGAAAATTTTATGATTCAATTGTACTTTTGCGAAAAATTTTAGGACTTGTAGTGCACATATCCACAAAAAGCTGAAGTTTTGGTTAATGAAAGTAAAAATTTGAGATATATTGTTAATGTCTCGATCCAATTACAAATATTTTCACTGGATTTGAATATGTATGAGTACACAATAAATTACCTTCTTTTTTTTTTCCGAATAAAGTGATTTTAAATTACCGGGTTAGCTTTTAATATGGATTGCAATGATGCCTGCGAAGAGAAGGAATCCAATTCCATAGGTCAGGTAAGGATTTGCCCCAAATCCTGATGTACCCGAACCGGTTTGACTCAAGAAGGGCCAACCCATTCCACCGGAGTTAGACTCATTATTAAGTTGTGGGTTTCCTCCCCTTGCCCGCCATTGATTCTCTCGGCAAAGCTAGTGGAACTTTGGGTCGAATTCATCTGACTCGTTTGGCCCGGAATAGGTTGAACTTGGATTGGGACCCATTGAACATATGGGCCCGAAAAAATTTGCCCCGAATTGGGGTAAACAAAACCTTGTCTCTCCTCAGGGGTCGGCAATTGATTCTCTTCTTGCGTCTGGTTTTCTGTCACCAGATTTGTTTGTTCATCCAAAGGTGAATCCTTGGACGTTAGAAGAAATTTCTGGATCTTGGGATGTACCGGATTTTGAAGCTTGGTTTCTCGGCATTTTGTTTCCTTGCTGATTTAGCCCAGAAAAATTTTGCAAGCTTGACGTGGGAAAAGAAAGGAAACAAAAGAACATAAAGAAAGAAAAGGGTTTGGACAAAGAAGAAGAAGAAGAAGAAGGAAGACAAAAAGGAGCGGAAGCTAGAAGATGGGCTCATGTCAGAATATTAGATGGAAAGAAGTCGAGAATTATACAGCTTACAGCCCTATTAATAATGTACAAGCCTGAACTAATTAGAGAAAAGAAATATACAAAATGAGGAAAGAATAATTTCCCAAATATACAAAATTCCTAATTTTCTCTAAATATACCAATTAGATCAATAAAGATCAATTATGATCAATTATGGCAACAATATCTTCAACATACGCTGCGTAAATGGAATGATGTTCTCAACTTCCACACTTTCGATGAAAATCAGAAAGCAGAAGGCCCTGTTATCGAAAGTCGAAAGAAATTCTCCTTGGTTCAATAAACTCGAGTTCCTTGATGGAGCAATCAGATTCGAAGCTCAAGCGCGAGAACACCGTTATTTGCAGAGCACGGATGTCGCATGGTAGGCGGTGGTTTCCGGCACCAATCAACGGTGGACAAGGCTTCTGGAACGCCTAGAAGATCGAGAGAGAGAGAGAGAGATTTGCTGCTCCAATTCCTAAGCGTTTGACGTGCATTTCAGTTCTCCTCTTCTCCTGCCGAGTGGCTCTTTCTTCGTTTGCACGATGACCTCGTCACTTCTCTCACTTATCATCTTCATCATCGTCCCCATCTTCGCCACCACCGTCGCCATCCATCTCGAGTCCTGCTTTGCCGGCAAATCAACATTTTCCTCAATCCGATCGCTTGCATATTCGTATTTCTTTTCTGTGATTCCTCGCCGGAGCTGAGGATCCTCCAGAAAGGCGGCAACGGAGCTTGTAGTCTTTTTTGGTGTGCACGCGCAGGTGATCGTCGCATGCAATAGCAATGAAACAAAGGCCAGGAACACGGACTTTGCTATTCACCGAGGGATTTCAAGGACGGCAAAGTGTGTCTACTGCTTGCATGTTGCAAGCACGCGTACCTGGTTTGTGCTGGCCCGTGGTTTTGGAGAAATGACGATGCCAGATGTGTTGCACGAGTTCCACATGGACGAACCATCAGTCGCCCGTCAACGAACCAGTGCCACGGGTACTGCAGGTTCTTTTTCTCATAGTTTCACTGAGGGTGGGGGGCATAATGAGGACGAATTTCATGACCAAAAGTAGCCAGCAATTTCCAGTCACCGTCTAGTGTCGGTCACTTTGAATCATGACTTATCATCTTGGAGATAATTCAATGTGCTTCAGATGTTGATGCGCGATAGAAACCTGCTTCAATCATGAAGCTGATGACTAAAAAACCATTAGCTAACCTGGCATAACCCACGATTTCATTGCGTCTTAACTTTCCAAGTTGAGGAAAAAAAAAAAAAATCTACTTTCTTCTAATCTTTTGGGAGAAGACTTTATTTTTCTCCAATTTGACATTTTTTCCGGACGAACCTGACTATAATAATGGATAATGGGGGTATGAACGAGCTACGCACGAATCTTTTCTGTACATGGGGCCCGTGCCATGGCAAGTTTAACACAAACTTAACTTGTCAACCGCTCTTTGAGAACGTGTGTAGACTTCTTGAATAGGAAAGAGACCAGACCACCTGTCACACAAGCAGCCATTTATTCATTACCTCCGTGCGACCGCCAAAGTTCATGCTCGGTCGCGTCTGATTTTCCAGAGGGATAGGAAGTGTTGGGTAGATTTGAGGTTGTACATTGATTATGATATCTCATGTAAAAATCAATTAGGGAAAGCCAATGATATAAAATTAACATTCATTATCTATTAGTTAAAGTATTTATTTTAGTTTAGTTAGATAAAACACGTCGAGTATATAAATAGTATCAGGACGATTATCATTTATAACTAAAATACTTTTATTTTAAAACTAGGTTCATCTCCTATTCGATTACGGTATATTACTTCACCTACACGAAATAGGCTAACTTGTTACATTGACCTTGGACTATACAAAAAAACTTGCCCGTGATTGCTTGCCACTTTAACACTTCTTCTATTCAAAGAAGAAGACATTTCGGTCCAGTTTCTTCGCGGGGAAAACAGAGCCTTGGGCAAGGAGAGAAAGGAGGAAAACGATTAAGCGGGAGTTTCTATTAGATAATTTGTTTCAAACCTCTGAAAATCAAAAAAAAAAAAAAAAGGGAATTGGAGCTGCATTAAGAAGATAAAAAAAACACAGCTACTGTCTTTGGCAAAAAAAGCATGAATGCATTCAAAGACCAGTAGTGTCTTTTTTATCTTCTTAATGCAATAATTCCTTTTGTTTTTTTTTTTTTGAGTTTTCGTAGTGTTTGAAACAAATTATCTACCGAAAAACTCCCGCTTGATCATTCCCCCTCTCCCTTTCTCTCCTTGCCAACACGACTTTGTCTTCCTCCAATAAGAAATGTCTAGTTCCTCATATTAGAGTGGGCAAAGAATCACGCAGACAAGTTTTTTGTATAGTCTAATGTCAATGTAAATAAATTAGCCCATTTGGTGTAGGTGAAGAATATACTGCCGATCCAATATGTCCCTAATTGAATAGGGGATGGACCTAGCTTCTAGAAAAGTATTTTGGCCTATCATAAAAACATATAAGTTCTGAACGATAGTTGTCTATTTATATAGTCAATGTGTTTATCTAACTAAATCAAAATAAATACTTTAATAATAGATAGTGAATATTAATTTATATATCATTGACTCCCTATTGATTTTACTTTGAAATATCACAATTGGCCTTCCCATTGATTTTACTTTGAAATATCACAATCAACCTTACCATGAGAACGTGAAGGGAAACTTACTAAAGTTCAGATGCACATTGGTACATGCAACCACAACAACCCAATTAAGAGGCAAGTGGACAACTGCATATAATCCAATTAAACAAAAAGACAATAGTGATCCCGACCTTCAAAGTACATGTAGATGCCGTCCTTTCACTGCGCGCCACGGCTTGCGCTGCCTGACGATGACTGCAGGCATGACCTTCTTTTCCTGAGGTCGGGCTTCCTTCTCGACGGTGGCCATCATCATGTCTCCAACACAGGCAGAGGGCAACCTGTTCGAGGACCCTGATTCCCTTTGCCGAGATAATGTAGAGATTCTTGGCCCCGTGTTGTCCGCACAGTTAACTGTGGCCGCCACCCGGCAGACCCAGCGACATCCTGAACTTGTTACCCGCACTACCTCCGCGTCCTAAAAGATCGACAGATCATCAGAAACACAAATTCCAAACTGCCCGTTTCACCATCCCGACTACCCAGACCAAATTTCCCAGAATCACACGAATGGCAACCGAATTTGGACCATCCAGTTCCCTCTCAAGCTACAATCATATTCAGCCAAAAGCACCACAACGCCCGATCAACACAGAGAGCTTGTCTATCTCAAGAGATCCCCACCAGTCTAAAACCCACGAGTAAAACTTAAGCTGCCATGAACCAAGCATCGATTTTTTCTCAAGCTGAATTCAAATGGGTAAGTCCAAAAGCAAGATCTTTTACGAGAAACTACCTAGCAAGGAGGCAAATGAAATCGAACACTGCGGCCATAGATTGATCGCCGCATCTTCCCAGGCAAAGCCATATGACACAAAGCAGAAAAGAGAGAAGAGAGGGAGAGGGGGATGACCTCGCTTCGACATTTCGTCGGCAGGAGAAGAAGCGACCACCAGAAGCAGAGACGACAACGGTTTTGGGAGGCTGCCGAAAGCCTTTCAATATATAGCGGCGAGAGAGAGCCGAAGAAAACCGTAGGCGAGAGTGGGGGGGGTGGAGGAGAGGTGTGCGGTGGCGGTGGCGGTGGCGGTTGTCGGGGAACCGCCATCGCTGGTGGTTTTGGGTTTCTTTGCATCGGCCCATATGTCTCTGCCGAAAAGCCCATCTATACACGGTCCACCTGATCTCCGGGCTTTTTTGCTTTTGATCGATTTTACTTACTTTCACTTTCAAACATTTATCCTAATCTTTGGGAATTTTATTTGTTACGAAAATGCAATTAAATCTTAAAATTTTAAAAAAAACTATTTTCATGAAAGTATAATTAAGTGACAAAACTCATAATAAAATGTAATCGAGTCATAAGATTTTCAAATGTAATTAATAGCATATTTGTGAAAGGCCAAGAATATAAACATTATCGGTCGAAGGAAATTGCTGTAAGGTAAAAATTCAACCTTTTCCTCCTATTCATTTACGAGGGAATGATCTTATACCATCCATAATATCCGACATGTATTATCCTAGAAATCGCTTGATTTAGACACAAAGAGAGATGTCCATTTCATTAAAAAATCCTGTTAATATAATGAGGATGAGATAAGAGATTATGCTAAGAGCAATCGACGTTGAGTTGACTTGGAGATTTTGCAGACATTGAGTTTACAAAATTCTAATTGAAAGAAACGCATAGCTTCCATTCCATTTTTCAAGTGAGATGCAATAATGATGGTGTCATTTTCCTGGAATTATTAGATACGCTGTGATGCATATCTTTCTGCAATTAATTGGATGGGTTGTTGAATTGGTTAGTGCACTTGAGGAACTTAAAATATTTATGGCTTTCTAGGAATTCCATCTCGGTTTTAGTTCCTAAGGTATGGGAAAATTGCAAAATTTGGAATCACTCGGTCTTTCGAATAATCGTTGAATAGATCCATTCCAACATCATTAGGTAGTGTGCAGTCTTTGACGGATCTAGAACAAATTCTCCCGGCATGTTCCGAATTAGATCGGACCGAGTTTTCGGCCTCTATAAATTCTTGGGCGGCAAGAAAACAAGTTCACTGGCGGTATCTTTTCACATTGCTAACGTCGAACCTTGCTGTGGATGACCGGATTCCAAATTTGTCTTGGTCATAATGCTCAGTTCACGACTAGGTTTTGGATTGGTGTTTGAGAAGTATTGGAGGCGCGCATACTTTGAGGATCGCCAAATAGACTGAAAATTATCTCCTACATTGATTTTATAAATTAATTAACATGTCTAAATGCTCTTTCTTAAATGAAAATATTTCAATAACTTTTTTATGATTGATAAGTAGATGGCCACATTGTAATTTCAAGTACCAACTTTTTCCTCTCTTTTAACCAAATGACAACGGTGAATTTGGATTTTGTAAAATCACTCGAAGCTTTTATACACCTATCTTTTAAAAGGTCAAAGTCTAATATGATTTAACTTGGACTTTGGAAGTCAAAATTAATCTCGAAAATTTTCTCCACCTCATAATTTTTCTATAAGAATAAAAATGGTTATTGAGATAATTAATTTAAATATTACACAATCCGAGCCAAAGTGGGCTTTTGTAGGCTTTACGTTCTAATTTTCACATCCAAGTGTTTTAATGCTTCATGCCATCGGCATTTACCTTCTAATCGTGGTCGATCTCATGGGTGGAATCTTCGACCTTGTTTTTATGCAGGGAAAGAAAAAAAGAAAAATAATAATAATAACAATAATTAAGGGAGAGAGAGCCAACAAAAATGGTAAGTCTGCAAATCCGAGAAGAATTATAATTTGAATCTAATAATTTCTTTTGGAAAAAAATATCTTATATGGTAAAAGATCTCGTTCTAGGCATTGTCAAAGTTTTACACATATTTAAGATTGCTCGAGAAGGTGGATCGGTCAATCACACAGATCTTGACCCAAGGATCAAATGGCCGCTATTCAAAAAGAAAAAAAGAAATCTAAGCATTTGAAATATAAATACGATGGATGATGTTTAAAAATTCGAAAGATTTTAGGTATATTTTATTAAATAAAAATGAATTTTATGAGATATGAGATTAAAGAAAAGAAAATCCTATCTAAAATAAATTTAACCTTAATTAGGGATTTATTCTCTTCTTCTTCTTTTTAAGTAAAACGTCATCGTTGGACTTACCCGCTAAAAAGAACTATTTTAAAACATAGAAAATCATGAATATTATATTAGAATTCATCTGTTAATATTTTCCACAGATTTTAGGTGTTACAACCAAGTTAAACTCTCTCTCTCTCTCTCTCTCTCTCTCTCTCTCTCTGAAAATTTGGTATTTACAGCAATAGGAATAAAATAAATATGAGAATTAGAGTTCTCAAGTACCAAGGAGTCTTTCATTCAAGTATGCTTTTACCGGCCATCATTATAAATAGGAAAGTATGATGGAGAAAGTATACATAATGTGCTGCATGCCCCTGAAGCGCAAAAACAAAGTAATAAATAATACTTGATCATAGTATGAATCAACATTTTTGGGAATTATCTAGTGCATGTGGGATGACAACTACCACACCCAGCGGAACTTAACCAGCTACTTGGACATGCTCTAGATATATCATTTGGAACCAAGAACCCTTCGGACATGCGGCGTAGAAAGCACCTAAAAGAAAGAACTCTAACTGTGAATCGTGCTTCGATAGGAAAAATGATAGGGATTAATCGGGTATTTGAAGGACTTAGCAGACATTCTATTGACGTGGGTTAGGAACTTGCTGATTTGCACCCTCAAGATCCAACTTTCATGTATTTTCCGAGCCTGTGCGCACCATACAAAGTAGATATAGATCACCTAGGAACACCAACTCATGAGGGTCCAGGAAAATTTCTAGGTTCCTCCCCAGGCAAACAATAAGAGAAAGAGTAGATAGATGGTGGACTGGAAGGTGAGGGAATAGCATCATTTAGGAGACTACATGCTGGACTAAATACAAAGAAAACAAAAAGTGGCAACCTTTTAGCATGGGTTGCGGAACTACACTGATTCTACCATTCCCGCAAATCGTGGCCACATGTATCGGACGGATCGACGATAGTGCATCGCATATGACCATCGCTCTCATTTTCTTGTCTTTGGTTGGATTGATATCTACCTAATCGAATTCAGTTCCTAATCATAACGATGCACATGTTGTGCGTGAGGTGTGTAGATTGGGGCTGTTCTCTTCTTTTCTATACAATGGGATTACTTTGACTTGTCAAAAATAATACTCGACCGCATTTATGCAGGTTACTTGTGCAATTCTCATCCTGAAATGGCTTGTATCCTGCATCATATATTCCCGAGCAGTATTGCTGTACATTCCAATGACATAGGTGAAGTGAGAGTTATTTCCCTTGGGAAAAATGTTTGCAAGTCCAAAACCAGAAAAGCTTGGCATTGGGGTCGTAAATCAGATGCCACCATAACTAATGCTATATACGGCGTCTAATAGGATACTGTAAGCTTTATAATCATGACATATCACAAGCCGCTCTACATCCTCATGCAAAAAAGGAACACACTTTGCAGCATCCAGTTCAGTGAAAGGCTTTGGCATTTTATCACTAGCGGTTGGAGATGAAACCGAGGAGTTAATCTCGTATCACAAGGGCTGTAGATGTAACCCCAAGAGGAGCAGGCTGCTCTCTGCTTGTATCTTTTGTAAAGCCACGTACACAGCCAAAACCACCTTCACCAAGAAGACTTTCAGTCCTAAAGTTTCTTGCAGCTAATATAATATCATTGAATAAGGATTTCCATGGCCGAGGAGCAACTTCAGTTTCCTTTTGATTTGAGAAGTTTTCTAGTGATTGTAGATGAAACCACAAAGAGAGGAGGCTGCTCTCTCGCTTGCATCATTTGGAAAACTCTGTGCTGCTCAAATACAAAATTAGCCTGTCGGATGAAATGAGTAACCACCGATTTGGGTCACTTAGATGAACAACAAACACCAAGCCACTTTATCTTAACAGGAATTTAAAGTTGAATTAGCTAATCCGCGTTAGCCTAGCATGTCTTACTTTTCCAGTTCAAGGAAACATCCAGTCCCAAATAGAGGAGGGTATGTAGCAACAGGTGGATATGTGTGGTCTCAGAACGATAACTATGACAACATACTTCAACTTGCAATCAAAGAGATGGAAAAGATGAGCAGCAATGAATCTACCCGATCTCTTGATATAGACTCAAATAATTCTATGCAATACTACAACCTCATTTTAAAGGATATATTCAACCCCACTCAAGTTACTAAAGTTAACTTATTACTGCATTATGTCGATGCATTATTTTAAAAGTTCATGCCCACTGTGACCATATCCACTATTTTGAAGCAGATATGCCCGATCTGCGGCAATGCATTCAGCATTGCAATTTGAAAATTTGATATGACCATGTGTCATGTAGTCTCCCCTGCCCCAATAGCTTAAGCTTTTGGTTGGACTTCGTAATGTAAACCAAACATTAACTTCAAATGCATTCCTTCACTAGACCACAAATAAATAAAAAGAATGTTCCTTTCCTTTTTCCCATATAGTACCTCCAACAAACACTCGTAGAGTATCAAGAAGTAACATCTTTATATCACCAGATAAAAAGCACAATAATTGTACAGAACGTAAAAGAGCAGTTCCAATAACCTAACCAAAATTTTGACATCGATAGTGACTCCCTAGGCACTCTAATGAAGAAATTCTCCCACCAAAGAAAGTAACTAAGCCAGCTATTGTTAAGCCACTCTATAAGCTTGAAGCATATCTAAAGAGGCAAAAATGAACTTGCTATCGAAATCAGTGCATACTAATGCTATGCCAACATTTAGTTTTGTACCCTGAAATATATAAGCATCGAAGATAAGAGTGGACTGGCCCAAGTTTTGTACGGTAACCACCTTCTCATTCATAGACATTTCAAACAGTAATTGATCAAAAATCTGATTTGAAAGAAGATAAGAGATTATTTAGATAGGTGTTGACTTTCCAATTTTACTCATCATCAAAGCTGGTTTTAACTTGTTCAATCAAATGTATCCAATGAAATGGAAAGAAAAAGACACGCCATTTCCACAAAAAAATGCTCTACGCTGATTATTACCCTTACCTTTCACCCTCACAAAAAGTTATGGGTTATATTAAACAAACTAAAAGTTTATGAGCCATATTGAACATCGAACTAAAGCAACAAATTAAAAGTTCAAATACTACATTACACATTTGGTCAAATTTTATCGATCATTTGTATTATTATCCCCATAAAAAAAATTACTAAGTAACTTTTTGATTTTGATTAATGAAATTATGCATTAGAAAAAGGGTTAATACCTTGAAAACCCCAACTGGTACACTTGTGACAAATTTACCCCAAACTATTTTTTTACCACAAAAACCCCAAACTAGTATACCTTTGACAAATTTACCATAACTCGTATACTTGTGACAAATTTACCCTCTGTTAGTTTTTGTTAAATTTTTTTATCAAATTATTAAGTTAAATGACACATGACAATTGATTAGTATACCAATTTTGGATTTTACGATCCGTTTGTCGAATTTACAATTTTTATAAATTTTTTTGTGGTATTAATCTAATTTAGCGAATGGTATATTTGTCACAAATTTATCATTTGGGGTTTTTTGTCAAATAAATTAGCTTGGGGTAAATTTATCATAAATGTACAAATTTATGGTTTTTTATGGTCACGGGGTAAATTTGTCATTGGTGTACCGTTTGGAGTTTTTCATGGTCAAAAAGTTGTTTGGGGTAAATTTGTCACAAGTATCTCAGTTTGAGGTTTTTCGGGGTATTAACCCTAGAAAAAGATTGTCTGTCCACCCGTTACTAGTAGTTTATTGAGAATATTAGTTAGCTCCAACGAGAAAAGTAATCCTCAAATTACACGACAGTAGTTATTTTTGTCTCGTGGCTAAGCTTTTCATTTGATAACGTAGTGGGTACTCGGTCATTATCAACGACAACAACTATCGATGGATTAGTTTCATTGTAATAAGTAAATATTAACTTGGCGAAAAATGGTAGTTTCTTCATTTAAATAGTAACTTCGAATACGAAATAAATTTGATTGCACCATTATCGCACGTGTGGCGAGGAAATTTTTCAAATCGAAAAGGTAAGTAATTTGAGTCTAATACGAAGATTCAACGTGTATTTTTCATCGGGCATTACAGATGAGTGACATGTTGAGCCCAACCCTCAACAATGCCTAGTCATCACATCTACTTCTCACACCATTAGCAAGCTTTAGGGGTGGCAAATGGGTGAGTTGGGTCGAATATGGGTCAACCCATATTGGACCCATTTAACATGTTTTGACCCATATTCATGTAGTGTAAATCACGTGACCTATACCTGACCCGGCCCATTCCCGACCCGACCCGTATTGCTAAAACCTATTAATATTCTAGGAAAACTCACTTCTACTATATGCTAATTGGATTAAAACTTCAAATTAAATTAAAAATAGTAAATAAAATAAAATAATTTTTTTTTTAAAAACCTATAAATTGAAATATTTATAACACGCTTCCCTTATTTGAAATGAACATACCATTGAATAACTAAAAACTATGACATTAAATTTTTAACTAAACTTAAAAAAACTCATTTTTATGATTTTTTATTAAAAAGTATTGTCAAAACATTTGTATGCAATACAAATTTTAAAGAATTTTTATGCAATAAAAATTAAATGGAAAATTTTATAATTATTATAAATATAAATTTTTTAAATCGAATTTTTAATTTTTAGAATATAATTTTAATTATTTTTATTTTTAAAAATATAATTTTTAATTTTTAATAATTATTTTTCTTTTTTTCTCATCTTTTTCTTCTTCTAGGCCGACCGCCGCCACGACAATAGCCAGCGACTAGCCACAAGCGAGGCTCGAGCTCGCCAGATCGGCGAGGCTCGATCTTGCCGATCCGGCGAGGTGAGGCCCCACTCGACGCCGACGAACTTGAGCCTCGCCTGCCTGTTGCCAACCATCACCCTGCCATCCATCGGCTAAGGAAGGAAAAAAAAATTGAAATATGAAATTAATTAAAATTCGATTTTTCTTGTAAAAAATATTTTATAAATTTAAAGAAGGCCATGGCCCATGGATTCAAAGTGGGTCATAATATGGGTTTATTTTCTCAAACTCATTTAGACCCATTTCTTTTTGTGCTTTATTTTCTCAAAGCCATTTTTGACCTATATTTAGCTTTCACTTGACCAATATATGACCCATTTAACTAAAAATGGGTCATAATATGGGTTTATGACTCATTTTGCCAGCTCTAGCAAGCTTCCACATAAAAAAAAAAAAAAACAACTTTAATGATAATCTTGTCGGTAATTTGCTTATATAGTCAATAACTTTCTCGATTGGAAAATAGAAGTCTATGCGTATCTAGTGACATATCCACCTAATTGATAAGTCCCAATATATATATATAAGAGAGAGAAAAATCACGAAAAACCTTAAACTTTGCCAAAAGTAATAGATTTGCCTCAAACTTTTTTTATGATGTGAAAAATCCTAAACTTTGTCAACCGACACATTTCCTGATCTTTTGTCGTGTGACACATTTATCCTAAACTATAGGGCATTTTGGTCTTTTTACTTTTTAATTTTTTACTTTTTTTCTTATTCTTCTCTCTTCCCTTTGCGAGCCATGGCGGAGCCGCAGAGAAGCATGCGTCGGTGAGGGCTGCCCAAGAGAAGCTGGCATCCGGTGAGGGCTGCCCTCGCCGACGTCAGCGAGGGTTGCCCTCGCTTGGGCTAGCTAGAGCGGCCCTCGGCTGGGTCGAGGGAGGGAGGCCCTTTAACACGGTGAGGGCGGCTCTAGCCAGCCCGGCGATGGAGACCCTCACCCGACGCCGACTTCCCTACGCCAGGCTCCGCCATGGTTGATTGGGTCGAGCGAGGGCCTCCCTTGTGCCCTTGCCCAGATTTGGCGAGGGCACCCCTGCAAGGGCGACCCTCGCCGACGCTAGCTTCCCTCCGCCAGTTCCGCCATGGCCGGTAGAGGGAAGAAGAAAAAAAGAAAAAAAGAAAAAGAAAAAATATATATAAAGACAAAAATGCTCTTAATTAGGTAAATGTATTATAGTTTGAAAAGTTTGAGGTTTTTCAGTGACTTGACATCTGTACGTGATTAATAAATTTGATTTGACCATGGAAAATTAATTGTTAACATACTATGTGCTTCAATATTTCGTAAAGTTCAATGACAATTTTTCAAATGAATAGTCTTCAAATCATGCATCTATCAGGTAGTACGCTCCCCCTAGAGACAATATTTGCACGGATCTCCATTAATGCATCATATTGAATAGCTAAAAAAGCCACAAAGTACTTTAAATTATGTTCACTGCAGTACATCTACTTTGAATCTTCTTCCATTAAATCACAAACCCAAAGCTTATATTGGTATCAAACATATATCCTAAATTAATTTAAGTTAACAAATTATCCGGCTACCTGCATTTTGCGTTTTTGAGCATGCTTAGAGCTTTAATCATGTCTCGATGAAAATATCGGAAATAACAACCAAGGAATGAAATCCCGCTACTGATTATTATATATTGAACGATGGAAAGCAAAAGATACAAATGTGACATTCACGTGATAATAATATGTCAACCCACTGTCTGTCTTATTTTTTTGTTTTTGTTTTTAAAACTTCCTCCTTCGTTTTATTCCTTGGTTTAGCGGGGATGGTGGCAAAGGCCATGATAAGGGTAGCGGCGATGAAAGAAAAAATTGATGAATAGTAAATGTGTGGCGTGAGTCTAATGTTGGGATTTTCAACATAGTTAAATCAATGTTTGGATAAATGTCGTGTGAATATAAGTTTGAAAATTTTTGTATCACAAAAAATTTAGGGTTAATACTCTAAAAAACCCCAAACTAGTACACCTGTGACAAATTTACCCCAAACTATTTTTTTGACCACCAAAAACCCCAAACTGGTATATATTTGACAAATTTACCCCAAATTGGTACATTTGTGACAAATTTACCCTCTGTTAGTTTTTATTAAATTTTGTTGTCAAATTATTAAGTTAAATGATACGTGACAGTTTTTTTTTTTGAGTCTACTCTATTCCTACTCTAACACTTACTCTTAGACTTTTACCTTGCCTCGCCTGGGTGAGAGTCGAAACCCACTCCGAAACTTACTCGTCCCCACCCCATCCCCCTTGAGAATGTGGGGATTTGAACCTCACCCCCTTCCATATTGGAAGGGTAGCCACCGGCGAATCCCAGTTGATATGTATGCTTTGATTAATATACAAATTTGGGATTTTACACTCCGTTTGTCAATTTAATTTTTGTGATTTTTATTATATTAATCCAATTTAGTATAGGGTATATTTGTCATAAATTTACCAGTTTGGAGTTTTTTGCGATCGAATAAATTAGTTTGGGGGTAAACTTGTCATAAAAGTACCAGTTTATGGTTTTTATGGTTAATCGGGTAAATTTGTCACATGTGTACCAATTTGGGATTTTTCAAGGTATTAACCCAAAAATTTAAGATAAATGTGTAATGTAGGTATTCGGCCAAAAAAAAGTGTAATGCAGGTACACATTACCTTCGTATAAATTTGACTTTTTTGTATAACAAAATTCTCTTGAGATAAAGGTGTTACGAGGATGGATTTTACCATGAGGCGACTTTTTGTTTTTCTACGTAAAAAAACATTTAACTTTATTTTTGTATGAAACTAGTCACGACATTGACTCTCCACTTACAATGCAGTATATCGCATGTGGTCCAACTCGAGTCGCTGCTTAAGAAAACGAATAAGAAGGCGAATGATTGCACTATTAATGGGTTGCAATTAAACGCGATCATAAAAGCGAACTAATATATTAATGTGTTCAAAGGTAATATCTATTAGTTTTTATCTTCCATCAAACTAAACCGAACTAATAGAAAAACAAAAATATATAATTTATATCACAATAAAAAGGGAAAATTCTCAACAATGACCTAAAATGTCAATTTTTTTTTTCAAATAAGGGTTTGAAGTGGGTTTTTTTTTTAAGCAATGGCCCACAGTGCTATCGTTTTCTCAAATAAGGATTCAAAGTGCTCATATTAATTTAAAATAAGATATTAAAATAGACATTATTTCAAATAAGGACTTGAAATGCCCTTATTTTATCAAATAAAGGCTTGAAGTGCCCATATCAATTTCAAAGAAGGGTTTGAACTCATTGGCTATGAAAGGCAATTTTGTCTTTTGAAATTTTGTCTTTTCCTTTTTTATTTTCTTGAAAAAAACAGCAAAAAGGAGAAACATAGAGTCACCACCCCATTGCCGGTGGGCGGCGGCAAAGGTTGGTGACTTTCACCAACTAGAGGCGAGGTCATTGTATAGGCGTTGGCAACCCTCCCGGCCTTAGCTGCCAATTAGTTAAAATATTTTGCTGGTCAATAATGTTAGATTCTTATTTGAAACATCTATAATCACATTAGTTCATTTTTTAAAATTAATATATATATTTTTTAATTTAAAACAAGATCTATTTTAAATTCTTATTTTGATATTTCGAATATTTCACAATAAAATGATAAAAAAAGAACTAATAATCATAACTGGTGGTAATTGATCTGGTTACATTAGCGGCAAATTTGCAGGAGAAAGCTTCAATGCCATCAAGCCGGTCGCTGTTGCCACGTCCCACGTGGCGCGATCTCAAAGGGGCCTGTCCTCCATCGGCGCGGCAGCAACACCAGTCAGGTACAGGTACGACCATCTGGTTGCAGGGGAGTGCAGAGAACGTCGCGCTTCGTCGTCTTCGTCTCCATCTTCTCGTCTTCTTTTCGTCTTCTTCGTCTCCTGCAGCGCCGCGACTCTCTCTCTCTCTTCCTCCTCCGTCCTTACTGGACACCCTCGGGAGAGAGGTCGAGATCGCGCAGGACGACGGTTGTAGCTGCTGCCGGGTGAGGGAGGCGGAGAGCGGGGGCTCTACCCTCTGTTATGCTGCATTGCCTCCGCCCTCAGGCAACCTTCCGCCTTTTTTGGCTTTTTCCGACGTTCTTGCGGGGAACGTGTCGCTTGAGCTTCGATCGGCAGCTCGTTGATCCTGACGTGTGCCTGGGGTTTAACTACTTTCTCCTATCGCCGGAGCTGGGAGTCGGTTGGCGAGGACGTTACGCACGCCGGAAAGGGGTTGGCTGGCTTCTTACCCGCTTCTGCCGACCCGCGTTCGAGCCCTGCTTGAGCGATCATTTTATCAGCTAATTTCGCGTAATGTTCTCGTGTTTACAATATCCTGGTGACGCGTGTTCGTTTGGTTTGTGGGATAACGAAAAGACGGAAAGAATGTTAGTAGGGGAAAGGAAAATCACGAAAATATGATCTTTCTGAAATCGTGCATGCAGTTTGAACCTCTACAGTCAAATGTGTTGAGGGGTGATGGTTGCTTCTCTGCTCTTCTTTGCACCATGACAGGTTTCGGGCTGGCTAAAGGATGGAGCCAAGCCAGAATTGCGGAGTATCAGGAAGAGGCCTGCGGAGCAGGCGATGAATGGATGGTGATATCGACAGGGATATATAGATTCACCATATTGTTGCCTAATGGGACTACCCTGGGAATCGTTATGGGAACCCAACCCGACGATGGCCTCCGGAGATTTCATGCTGATGGCCAAAGAAAGGTACACCGAGCCAAAGCGCAAGATCCATCGCTAAGGTTGAAGCGTCCCCATCGCATGGGAGAGTAATGAGTTGCATCTCGAAGATGCAAATGGCAACTGGATCAAAAGTCGAATTATTTTCGACAACTTTAAGCCTCACAAGCGCCACATCTTGCGTCTTCACGTGAGTATTGGGCAAAAGTCATATGTTGTTCGCTTTGCTCTGTCTTCTAATTTACTGAGAGCGTGTATATTCACTTTAATGGCTCTACTTATTTTACTGTTCTTTGTATGCATTGTCTTTTTCCAATTAGGATGGCTCTGGCAACACAAACTGATACTTTTGAGGTTAGTATTTTATCCTTTCTGCATAATGGGTATCACTTTCACTGCCTTTTAGGAGTTCTTTGTTGTGATTTTGATAGTACCCTTTGGGGGAGGTGTATCATGGCCTTTGAACACATGACGCATGCTATGATGGAGTTTCTCAGTTCTCTGTGCTTCTTCAAGCGATTGCATTGATATATGAAATCTCTCACAGAATATGGGATTTAACGCCTGACACGGAATGTTGAAGAGCTACCTGAAGAATATACTTTGAAACTGCTCTTGCAGATTTGATAGTAAGTTGTCCTGATGATTTGAAGTTATAATCCCTGTTTGATGCCAAACTGACTGCTGCTCCTTTCTGCCAGGATAATTCCTTTTGCAAGCTGTATGGGCTAATCCCCTGAAATCTAAAAGATTGATTAGGTGATTTCTTGATCTTGTCACGTTACCATTAGGATTGGAACATCGACCTTTTGTGGCTTAAGGCTGAGAAATATTGGAACATTAGAATCCATATTGTGGCTTATGGTGGAAGCTGTACGAAGGATGATGCTTTTTGCATTGATCTATTGTTGAACTGGTATCTTTAGAACTTCTCCTATAAAAGGAACCTTTTTCTTTTTCAAATAGAAATTTTATACTAAGCAAATTCAGGAGGTGATTGATGACTTGTTTACTGGATAAATATGAACAATTGTAAACATGCATTCTTGTTGTTTCAACTAAATTAGTGAACAATAAATGAGAGTAATGGAAAAACAACATTGAAGCTTTTCCTTTGTTTGAAGTATCGCTGCCAGTTTGCTAATTGCCAGCAAAACTCTTCTTTTAAGTCTGAACCACGTAGGACTTCATCGATGCAGATGAGACATCTTTCAGCCATATTATGAATCATAAGTTTCACATGGAGATTGTTGCATTTACTTCAACATGATGGGCGTTTGATGCCATATGATCATGGGCTAACTATATTTTAATCTTCATCTTGATGCTTCTGCTAGAAGTTGCATTCTTATTGAAATTTTGTTGGGTTTGAACTTTGGAGCCTGACTCACTATTGTTTTGAAATTGCAGCTTGATATATCTGATGAAAAGATCTCCATCTTTGACACTGGCCCCTGGAATGGATGACAGTGATGAGAACCCTATAGCAAAAAGTGGTATTGAGTACTCTAAAGCAATGTTTTTTCTTCCCTATTTAACCCGAACTCCACACACGCACCCAATACTTGTCCATGGCAACTTACACCATAAACTGTATCTTGGTTTGAGGGGACATGAATTTTAGAGAGAATTCTGTGCTGGTAAATTTTGGTTATCTAGTTGAAAACGAAGAAATAACATTGGCGACATGACTTTTGAACATGCTTTGATAATGTGGAGTTACATCGTCTTCAGATGATTACTTGAGTCAATTATCTATTTCCAGAAAGAGGCTGGGTGCTACTTAAATGCAAAATGATGGCTTCTTCATGGAGAAAACTGACTGTATCCTTTCCAGTTATTCCTAATAGAAATATACTTGATAGAACAGAACTTTTTTATTTTATTTTTAGAAACAGATATGCTTAACTACAAGATTAAATTCCATCCACTAGCAAGCCTTGGTTTCTGATTTCATTCTCTTTTGTAACTTTTCGTGGATTTGTGTTCATTCTTTTTGTCTAGGGAAAGATGGGTGCCTCACTTCACAGAAAGTATAAAGTTAAGGCAGTAGGTGGAAAACCTCCGTATCTAATGGTAATTTCTCTTCAAACACGTGACATTAATTGAATATTGTAGTCTCTGCATGAAAAAGACATGCAAAATGTCCTTTTGCTAGTTGCAGGAATCCATTGGTATTTTCAGGAGATGTAAATTGATGCAAGCTAATATCACATGTGAACGATTGGTTGACTGCAATATATTAGAGTGAATCGATTTTTCCGCTGCCATATTCATACACTGTCAAGTATGTCCTGGCATAATCAATGTTCTTAAAGAATCAACTTCCTCTTCCTGAAAATGTTGCCGATACCTTCCACTTCTCATAGGCGGAATTAATTTTCAAAGCAACATTGCGCCATGCAGCATTAGCTTCGTTGAAATACAAAAAACATTTTTTCCCTATCCTCCCCCGATAAAAAGCAAACACAAACTTCTGTTTTCAATGAGTCGGAATTATATGAGAGAAGTCAACAGTATGTTCCTAACTAGCTGACAATTCACCTTTCCACGTGCTGGACATGGATTTGAATGGGGAAAATTAAACCGTGTTGAATCTCTAAAAGTTTAAATTGCTTCTATTTTCTGGATAATTTGTTGAGCGTGGTGCAGCCTTTCTTTGGCTTGTTTGGATTTGGAGGACCAATTGCCTCTATGCATTTGGGAAGGTACATTCCAGAGTATTGTAGTTGTAGAAACTGGTAGTCCATTATATTTTGTGGAGGTAATTTACACCTCTTTACCTTTTAACGACTTACAGGCATGCCATGGTTTCTTCCAAGACTATGCAATCTAAAAGAGTATACACGTTACATCTGAAGAGAGAAGCTCTATTGAGCAGATCTGGTTCTCAACACTCTTGGAAAGTATGCAAGATCACTGATTTCTTCATTGTTGTCATATTTTTCTCTCGACTGGACTCCTTAGGTTCCGTACATAGATTTATTTAATCCGTCATCATTTTCTTTGTCGTTTATTCAGACTGATGGTGGCGTCAGGGTTCCTTCAGAAAATGAAAGCGCAAGAGCACCTCAAGGAAGCTTCACGAAGGTAGACTTCTTTTAATAAATTCTTTCTATTGTGGTATTTCAGTGTCAATCGCATTGACTCATTGGACATTTCATGGTGCATATGCACGTCTTTTCTTTTTATATTTGCAACTAAATTTTTGCCTATGTGTGTTTTTTTTTCTCCTGGGAAGGTTTTACTCAGCTAATCTCTACAAACCTGGTAAAAACCATTGTCTAGGATGTTATCTGTCATGCTCTGACCCGGGCATCATCCATTGAAAGCATGTCGTTTTACGTAACCTCCATTGCTCTATAAATTTGTTTTTGGCTTGGCCACGGCACAGGACTTGGAAGTAGTCATAGGTCAGCCGTCTTGAGTGACTATTAGGCTCTAGATTCTCTGATTATGCCAGTCGAAGACTTCCTCAGGTCATGTCTTTACTTTGTTCTCAAGGCAAAGTCAATCTTCTTGAGGGAATCCTAGGCTTTAGATTGTCTATTATGTCACTTTAATATAGTGGCGATAAAATAGATATTTTTTCGAGATATATGATTGAAATATTTAAAGAAGACGTTAGGCAGTGGGAGGAGATAGGGAGAATTTAAAGTGTATAAGATGAGGCGAGTTGAGAACTATACGTGAGCGAGAGATGAAACACCCTCACAAGGATTATGAAACACATAAACTAAGGCTACTGTGAGTTGAGACATAATCCTTTGAACAGTTTGAAGTTGATAAAGATTGATAGAATACCCTTCATGCATGTCGGTGTCTGTTGATGGGGGAAAGCCTCTTCTACTATGAAGTTTGAAGCAAATATTTTATTTCTTTCGTGTACTGCCTTGGGCATATATGTAGTTAATGAATTTTTATGTATTATCAAACACATTCTGCTGGTAAAATTTTCAGGTATTTCTTGATTTGTCACAAGGTGGTAAATATTGAATTCTCGATACCTAGACAATACATTGTGATGTTTTCATGCATTCTTGTCGTATAAAATCTGTACAGGTTGAGATTTTCAAGCCTAGAATGAAAAACGTGAATCTATATCAACTCTCGTGCAAGCTGAAGGACATCTATTTCCCATACGTTCAGGTTTGCTGAAATCATATCTATTTTTGCTTAGGGTTTTGTTAAAGAGTGTCTGCAGGGCTCTTGTTAAGCTACAGATTGAGGGAAAGTTCACCATTCTTTATGCACTGTTTTACTTTTTTTGTTATGTGTAGTTAATGCTTTAGAAATTGAAACATTTCATACAAGTATGAGTAAGTGCCTCAGGGCACTCTTCGACAAGACTTTTATAGAGATGTTATTTCATTACAAGTGGAGAAAGTCATGCTGGTCTTTTTCTCTTGGCTTTATGGGGTTCATCAGCTAAATTTGGGAAGGAGTCGTATCACTTTTTGAAATTTAAAATGATGTCTCAATTTTCTAACATTTTAAAGAGTTTTGCTAGATTTTCAGACAGATCTGCGTTATGTCATCTTCGTTACCTGGACTTGTGGTGGTGGAAAGTTTAAGTACTGCAGAAATTGGAGTAAATCAAACACTGCTGTTGATTTTTGCCAAATAGAATATCAATACAGTATCATAATTACTGTGTTGCTCCTATGAAAAGTTACTGCTATGGCACATGCAATAAATGCTATAATGCCATCACTGCACAATGTTCATAAATGCTACTACTGACCACAAAGTTGGGTTCAGTTAGCATTGTGGCCAATGTGGGGTATGGCTTTGGTCAATATTTTTTAGAGTATTACTCCCTCTCGCTATGATTTAAAATCTATGCTAATGAGTTCTCCCTTCTGGTGAATTCATAACTGTTACTGACTTTCTGGATTACTGGGGATATCAAGGTAGAGCAATGTCTAAGATAGCAAGTAGTAGGTAAAATGGTTTTTCAGAGTTATGCAAGTTTGCTTCTTCTTTTGTAAGGATTACATAGGATGCCTGAATTTGATTTATATCTAATTAATTTTGAATGTTTGCAGTGTGATGGTTTGTCGAATTTGAGGAGGACTATCAGACCAGTCCATTTCGAGGTATGGAATGCACCGTTAGTACGGTGGACTCTAATATTAACTCCTATGGCCACATAATGCTTTTACTTTTTTAGCTAGCTAGCCTCAATTAAGCTATGTAACTATGTTGTTCAGCTTTACAAACAATTTCAGATTTCCTTGTTCTTGCTATGCCTACAAATATATTAAGTAATTTGAGAAGGCTTGCTATTTTATAGTGTATGGTTTGCAGAAACAATAATACGCATTATTGCTTTTGTCTTTTTGTCCACTATGAACAGGTAGTTTTTGTACATTCTTAATATTGGGATAGAAAAGGCACAATCCAGCTATGTAACTAGGTCGCTCAGATTTATTAACAATTTCGGATTTTGTGTTCTTGCTATGCCTACAAATATATAAACTAATTTGAGAAGGTTTGCTATTTAGACGCTTATGATATGAGCGTGTCATAGTGTATGGTTTGTTGAAAAATAGTACCCATTATGGCTTAATGGGATCTCAAAGCAAGCTTTTTGCACCGTGAAATAAGTTTGTGCTTTGTCGGAGTTAATGGTATTGATTTAGCTGAAATTGAAGGAGGGGAGGTTGCAATTACCAACTTGCATTCATGCAATGGTCCTGATTTTATAATTCAAAGTTCATTTTTCGATCACGCGAGAGGACACTGACGCAAATAGAATACTCGGTAAGTATTCAGAAGTTCTCTGTCCCATTCTTTTTATAGAAGAGGAGACAGAGTTATATCATCTTTTTATTCTAGGTTGTCCACCTTTTATCTTTCTTAGGCCCTTCTTTCATCTGTTGGCATCAATGCTTTTAGTACTAGTTTTACCTAAGAATGTCACTTAGATTGTGCTTTTCTCTAATATAAAGCTGCAATACTTTTCAGGTTCCACAGCAATTCACGAGGCTAATGCTTGCCTGAAGTGTGTCTACTTTCCTGTTGTTCAGGTATGGCAGTATATTCTTATAGTTTCTTTCTTTTCAGTTTCCTGTGGAGGAAGTTCTTAATATAAGTACTCCAGGGAAGGAAAACATTGAGAGAATCTTAGAGAAGTTAGAAGCTGATGGATGCAGACTGGCTGAAAAGCTATGAATCTTTCAGTCGAGTGTCAACCGACGTCTTGGCCGACCGTCCAGATGCTTGCTGGGTGAGTTGGGATCTTTTGGATATTATAATCAAACTAAAAAGCTGATGAAACAGAAAAGCCCAGGCATCTCCCTTGCATTACATAAGATAAGGATAGTGAGTTGCAGGCTTAAATGCCTAGAAGCAATAGCACATTTAACGTCCTTAAAACTTATGCTGCTCCAAAATAGTACAACATTGTTATTGATCATCTTCAAGCCTTTATCCTTTGTATACAGCCCCTGTTAACGGATGGATATTTAAACCTCTTTTTTGTCACTATCTAGATCTAGTGGCCCAAGTAGTCTTGCATAATCCATTTTCCACAAACCATCCAAGAAGCGAGGCTTAGACACCTGGCCCCATGGTTATCCTTTCGGAAGTTGGACGACTATGACTGCAATTGCTCATGTAATGGATACATCAAGAAAGCAAGCATTGCAAACCTGGAAAAAGTCTGATTAAAATATTCAACAGATGGAGTTTGGGATCCATATTTCTTGCCTCTAGTTGCCCTAATATGAAAGGTCAAACAGTCGTTGCTCATTCCTCGCATGAATTTTAAGCAAACCCGGTCATGTTTAAAGCTGGTATTAAGCATAACTTCTTAGGCTGGTTTATAAGTTTTTTATTTTTGGCCAGCTGGTTTATAGGCTTGATGAGACCATTTTCTTACCTCTATGTTGTGGCTGCTGTGCTGGGAATAGAAGACATCATGTAACCTAAGTTGTGTGCGTTGCATGTTAGAACAATGGTGAAATGACATCCCTGACATTTCAAAACTTTTGTTGTTGTGCTTCAAAGTGCAACTCATGTTATCAACTCTAGTAAATTTTCAAATGGTAACCCCACCAAATCATGCTCTTCCTCTTTCCTTGGTAGGTAATCTTGCCCAAAACTTTAGTCTATGTCTATGTGCTTTTACATCCAGCAAATGCCCATGGCAACCCATTATGTCTATGACAACCACCAAAATGAACTTTCTTGTTTCAGATCTTTGCCCACGTCAATTGCATTTTGATCATTTCTTATCCTCCCTTTTTAGTGCATATATGCAAATGTTGACATCATCTTCTCCAAGCTAGTGAGTCAGCTAATAAGAAGCATTTTGCAAGAAAACATGCTTATACCTGTATTTTTCTGATTTTCACTCTATTAACAGTCAAGGTTTTTTGACCATTTGTATATTGTGAAATATCATCAAACTTAAGATTTCCTTCCAAAATGAAGGAATTTCACAAGATTCACAAGAAAACACAAATACTAAACATATTGTGGCTTATCTTATAAAATTTCATGTGCACATTGAGAAGGTCTTGCCTGAGAAACTTGATGTAATTGAAAATTTTAAGCTAAACTGCCATTGTCAAGTATTTGATGCGTCCACTGCCTCTTTAATGTGGTAAGTAATGTTCTCATAGTTGCTTTCTACTACAGGTTTGCTTCCATTCATGGAGAGACATAAGAAAGGAGATAAAGCTCACTTATTCAGAGATCTTTCTTTAGAGTTAAATGTTTTATTGGTATGGTTATCACTGATTATTAGGACCTTTCTTATCTAGTGGGACTGCATTTTCTTTAATTCTATACATCATGAGATGTCTTACTTATATTTTGATGATGCAGAGACCGATGCTGGATTTTCTCCAACACCTTCCAAGGTGAGGGGAACTCTACTGCCTATTCATGGGCCATCAGGCTTTCATTATTAGAATACTTAGTGGTCCCAGTTCGACATTTTTATGTAACTTAAGACTTTCAAATGCTTCAATCTACTGAAAACATATGGACTAGGAACTAGAGATTTCTCGTAGCAAGGCCAAACAGAGTGTGCGGTTTTGGAGGTGCAAACCAGAGCAGGAACACAAAAAAAAAAAAAAATGTCTCCAGCTAATTCATGTCTTTCCATAGGGATTCTTCCGAAATTTCTTGATGTATGTTGGTAGGAATGTGCCTTCTTTATGGATAAAATGGTAGCATTTTGAATGTTGCCGAGAGGGATTCTTCTGAAATTTCTTGATGTGTGTTGGTAGGAATGTGGCTTCTTCATGGATAAAATGGTAGCATTTTGAATGTGGCTGTCATAAGTTTGATCGAGTTGAGACCTCTTTATGTTGTCATATTAGCACATATGAATTCAGTGTTATATCTCGGGGCAAAACATGTTGTCATTCGTCTGTTATTTGTCGCGGTTGAGTGATGTTTCCAATCTTTCTCATCGCTGTTACCTAGCGGAGAGGAGGTTAGAAGATGTATGCATACGTAGTGTAAGCCTTTGCAGTAAAATATTGTTCTTACTAAAATTTAAAGGTTTTGAGTTGCCGTTTGTAGATTTTAGGATGAGTACCTTTTCTATGACATCTTAAAATAATTTAATAAATTTTTAAATTCAATTAATGATAAATGACAAAAGTTTGATGATCAACATTTCAAAGACAGGTCTTCTTTACTTCCTTTTCTTTTGGTTCTTCATTTGTCTAGTATCCATTGAGCTGACTTTGTTTGATAAGTAAATAATGTACTTTTGGAAAACATCGAAACCGAAACATGTCTATCTTATGTAAGTGGTTCATTACTTGAAATACTTTGCTTTAGCAAAAGAGTTTATGTGTGAGATTTTGTAAGACTGCCACCATCAATTGTTCTAAAAGCTTAAGCTAGTAGATAAATGCGTGTTTTAATATTTTAATATCCTATCACTCACCCTCATGCTTAGTTTGGTCTTTTTGCTGAGTATTAAGCATGAAAAATTTCATTGGGAGGCAAATAGGGGTTTGAAAAGATTCGGAATTAGGACCTCCTACTCGATACCATGTGAGATTTTATAAGATCACTATCAATTGTTCAAAGCTTAAGCTAGTAGATGAATGCATGTTTTGATATTTCAATATTCTGTCAAATCAAAGGACCAAAAATAGGTTGAAGGACGTATAGTCATCATCTAAATTGCTTGAGAAATGTAAATAGCTCATCTTCTTGTGGAACTTTTCATATAGAGATGCTCAATGCTCCATTCTTTTGATGATGATTCGCCCACAGCCCATTTATTTAAGTTCTTAGAAAAATTGGGCCTCTTGATGGAGTAAAAGGTCATGCTTGTACATATTTCCACTATCTTCAACTTAAACTTACGTGGTTTCCACTCCAAAGTCCTTAATGAATTTTTGTCCATTATCTAGGAATAAATGTTAAAATCTACAGAGAAGAGAAGTTGTTGACTCCTTTGCAACCTGGAAAAGGAGTATTCGATTGGATTATCCAAATGCATGATCGTTATGATGAAGAGGTTACGGCGAGGACCAAGCTGTTTTCATAATCAACCCCGGAAACAAGAAGGCACTTGGTGTATCATCTAACGGTATGTAGAAGTGATATATATCATAATCGGTGGATTACCGGTGAAGTTCTGCTATGTCACATGATAGTGGTTCGCTATTCAGTCTTTTCCTGTCTTGCGCAAAATGTTTGATATTATTTGAAATTCTTTGACCACACTACTTCCTGTTTTACCTATTATTTGTTTGCTTTGCTGCTCATGGTGCAATTAGTTAATATAAAAATTTATATCTTAGTTGTGAGAGTGCACCGTCGGATGAAAAGGAAGGGAGTGTCTTGGAGATCTCGGCCAGAAAATCAAAATTCTCAAAGGCATGTGCGGAGTGCACAAGAAGAATGTCTATGCTACTCTGGAATATTTTTGCTTGAAGGACTTCAAGGAGATGGAGGTGGTAAGAAATGATATACCTGCGTTTATTTAATTGCTTTTACTTCGAGCTTTCGCGAAAAGATACTTTTATTGTGGGCATGTTAGATTATCTCGGTATGTCTAACGGATAACGTTTATACGAAAAGAATAAATTTTTATTTGAGCATGCGATTCGAAGCATAAAGAGATACTCTGCATCTAATATGTACGACATTGTAGCTTCTATGGTAACTCTAAGTTTCAAACCGGTGCCTATTCCATAGTAGTCAAATGATTTTTCAGACAATTTATTTCACCATCAATGACTTGATTTTTATTATGTTTTCCAAGGAGACTTGGACAGAAAAGGAGGTTCCTTAGAAGTGTCCCACATTGATCGGTGGAAGCATTTTGCATTCAAACCATCACCAAGTACTTATGCTCACTAGGATTGAAATGAAAGAATTAGATCATGTATTAATTTGGAGAAAAATCTTGGGATCAAGTTTTAAGCTGTCTATCCGCTCATAGGGGATTTCCGGATCGGAAGATCCCTCAACTTGATTGAGAAAAAGTTTATACATTGTGACGATGTTTCTCTATTCTATTCAATGAAGTGTATTGGTTAATTGATTTGACCGTCTTCTCTGAGGGGAAGCACGAATCATATGCAGTGAGTCACTTTTCGATTTTCTCGTGGTTGAAGTGTTTTCGTTTTCATCAACGATTGGATACCTCAAGATTCTGCTAACAAGCTGTCCCTGCATTATTTTGCGTGAAAGGCCACTAGGGGTGCCTGATGAGAAAGGCTGCATCCTCAATAAGCACGATGGAAACATTTGCTTGGAGGTTCAGAGTTCTGTATCTATACCTATCGGAGTAATTGACTCTGGAGAGGTATCTATTTGATTATTTGAATGTCATTTTACTTCTTTATGTCATATAATGTCTAAAATCACGATTCTTTGTGGTCTCTACTCAATCTTGAGCTTCCAAATCCAATTAGTAGCTGTTGGAAAATTCGAGTGGGAGTGCCAGTTGGAGAAGCAGCGCTTGAAAGCTCCATCTTCAATTGACTTGCTAGATGCCAACCAATGTGAAGAGTTAGGAATTCATGAGGTACGTGTCTAATTAGGGTTTTGTAAATCCATCTTCAATTCACAGTGACTGCAGAAAGTAGTTCTTGAAGCATCCTATATAAGCTTGTTCGAGCATTTTATAGCATCTAGGTGAAATCAGTTGGTCTAAAGGTTTAAGAGCTAAGGAGATTTTTGCATGATGTTACATATTGTGTTCCTTCTCCTTAGAATAACCGCGACTCGAGAATACTATTGAGATTTATCTCGTCCTCCGTCTATATTACTAGCCTATTCATATTTTCTTTTTGTCTTTTTGTTTTCAGTGCTGGACAAGTACCTTCGTCCATCGAGGATATCATGGTCTATACATCTTTTCCTTGCAGCACAAGTCTCATGAACTATTTCAGAAATCGGGTATATATAAATTTCTGTTGCATATGGTAAGCAAGCATCTTTTAACTCTTTTCGGCCAGCTAAAGAAACAGTGGACAAACTTTATCACCAAATGCTCTTTTATTGTGTAATACCTCTCAAACATAATTTTGTTGACATGTACTTTTGATCGGGATGAGACAAGCTGTAAAAACTATGAAAAGAAGTGACAGTTCTTGCATCCGCTGAGGTTGGAAGGTGGCAACTTTTGGGCTATGATAAGAATGAGCATCTTAGAGTCGTAAGGATGGTAAGAAGTTTTTGATAGTACCAACTTTTACTCTCTTGTTGTATATGTGGAGCTCCAGTTTGTAATGTAATTTGTTGGCTATTTTGACAGGGTTGGATCATGCTTTTCACCTTTAGATGTTGCATGTTATGACAAATATGGGAACCTCATTCCATTCCCATCAACTCCAAAAGTCAATTTGCAATTCAAGATGGGTAACGGCATGTTGATTTGTGTAAAGAAAATGAAGGCAGGCCTTTCATCTGACAAAACGACTCTAAGAATTAAGGTGCCATGCGCATCTATTTAATATGTCCGGCCCATCTCAGATTTGCACACTTTACTAAAATTTAACTCTATCGAGATATAGTAGTATCTCAAGCATTGTTGTGGTAACTCAGATTTTCTGATTGTGTAGGATATACTAATAGAAAGTGGGGATTTAGACATCATCCGGCCAAACTATGAGGGCACAATGCTTTATGTCCACTCCGATGAATCTTTGTCCATTTCATACCATGGGGGCTGACGCATTCGGATTAAATTTTTACAAGCATGAGCGTGAGATTTGTTAATTGTTTAGCTATTGATATGCCTGGAAATTATTTTCAACATTCTCATAGTTATTCCCGGACATGTGCTAAGTGTTGGCACACCATCCATGCGAAGTGCATCCAAACAAGCCTGGTGCATAGTACAAGAACTCAAATTGGAGGTAAAAAGCACATCCTCTCAAGCCTTGTGCTTAAGCCCAATTGTGAATGAAGTTTCTAGCACTATTTGTAATGAAAATACTCAATCATGTGCGTGATCGTTACTAGCGTGCACATATTGCATAGTCGTGTCCTCAGTATTTTCCACCGCAATGGCAATTATTTTACTTGCCATGCATAGTTCCTTAGTCTTTCATAAGGTATTTTATTGGATCACGAGTTAAAAGTTTCGAGTTTTTGTACAAATTTAATTAGACTAGCTCTGCTTACATCTATAAACCAAGCCAACTAGTAGCGGACTGATCCATCTCATTCCTTGCTAGTCCTAAACATTGCCACTCGAACTCCCTGAAATCAATGATTCGAAAGAATGTGCAGATAATGCTTTTGGCAACTCTCCGCTCGCCTTCATGCCAGCAAGGACATCAGAAGCAGTCTATGTATGGTGATCGGTTCATTCTCAGTTATTGCTCTGACTTAATGAGTGCTGCCATACCAATATTCTATTCTGAAGATGAATTTGCCACCTTGCATTTGAATCTCAATTGTTGGGTGGACATTCAGGGCCACAATATCTAAGACTGCCTTTTGCAACATACTTTCATTTGCTTTCTATCTGATTGCCTGTTCCATAGGTCTTGTAATTTCTGTTCAAAATCTCCATGAAACCATGGCACACTCCTGTTTTTGGGTTCTACTGGAGAACTTCCTTTTGTTAGATTTTAGAACCCAACATCAAACAGTAAGTAGTTTTTATTACTGTTTGTTTATGTTGGGCTGCGTTTTTGGTTGATTCATTTCATTAGCTTAGTGTTTCATTTTGAAGAAAGAAATAGGAGAGCCTTTGAAAATAGCAAGACTGGTTTTTTAATTTAAATGATAGATGGCTCTCCACAGCTTTTGGTTGCGTGAAAATGATATTACTAATGTGCATTCTTTCTTATACCTCATAGCATGAATTGCGTTTATGATTTGTTACATGGGCAAGCATCTGCTTGACGCCATTGTGCAATAAATTTCTTTTCCTTATCAAAAGAAAATTCTAAGCAAACTCACTGGAGATGATGTTGAGTAATTTGCTTCCAGATGTTGCGACTTGATTTCTTTTCATGCTCATAAAGACCATGACATCCAAAACCTTATGTGACAAATCAAATTGTCACTGTGTAGCTAAATATATTGCACTGCGTCATTTTATGGTTTTTGCTTTATAACAAAATCCAATGGTTGATAGATTTCATTTCTTTTAAACACAACGATTAGATCTCTTCTTAAGCCTGACAAGGTCCTACGGCCTCTCAATAACATGCCATGCTCAACTAAGTTCCTAAGAGCATATAAGGTTCCTAAGAGTGGTAGATGTTGACTTTTTTCCCTCTTGACTAAGATATATTAGCATCTTAAGTCGAAGTATGTGCGATACCAAAGCAAAGACTCATTGTGGAATACGAAATTTTTAAGGGAAAGGTCAAGCATTAGCCATAGCTCCAACTACAGCAACGACAGGAGTAACAGACCATGAAGGATGAGCATCAACCTCATTTGGGGCGCTACGAAGGTTTTCCAGATCTCATATGATCAAGGAGAAAAGGAGCATCGATGTTTATGAGGTATAACCACTTGCTGTCATCTTCCGTTACGTGGCAAAAGTATCGCATGCATGACGACTCGATTCATATAAGATAGTCATATCTACTTGTTTTAAGAAGGGATTGGAGCTTTGCACCAATGCTTTTGAAATTGAGCCGGTCAGAGAACCAGTTAGTTTGCCACTTTGCGGTCCAAGGTGCTGGACTACAGGTGAACTGGTGATGACGTCATGAGCAAACGCTTATAGATATGTAATGCTGTTGATTGCCCATGAACACGTGAATCATTCGGCCTTGGTGGTAAAGTGAAATGCCGGTGATCCATGGAGTTAAGTGCTCGAGTCCCTCCATATGCAACAGTAGTCAAAAGCCTAGTTTTGTACCCATGAGACTCCAAAACTGGGTGGATCCAATTTTGGAAGGTATGTCTTGCTGGTTTAGTGAGTGAACCGGTGTTCAAACTGGTTCGATCTGATTTTGGCCAAACTACCTGCCCATACTTTTGAGTTTTGGGTGAATAGATCCAAGGGAAAGCAATGGAATTGACCAAGAAAAAGGGGCAAGAGCAATGCTTTATGATAGAACGATTGCAGAAAATCTTAAGGAAATCAACATTGAGAACTTCATAGTCTCCAAATGGGCTCGACATGTAGCCACTGTAATTTGCAATGGCTTGAAATTAACAAAACTATATAATATTCTCTTTCTCATAAATATCACGTAAACAAAATGATAAATTTTTGGATAACAACACACAAGTATCCAAATTATTACCCATTTTGCAATCAAGTACCTAAATTTTATTTCATTCGCTCAATTACCTCAAATTTTCAAATATTGGTTAAGTCCTCTACTAAATCACGGACAAAAAAATGTTGATATGATACTAATGTTGTTAAATAGTCGTTAATTGCTCACATAGGCGTTTGCTACGGTATCTTAATATGCTATCACATCAGTTGAGATATGTAAGATGCTACAATTATCTAAGTCAATACTTTTTTCTTTCCACATCACTCGATATGCAAGGTGAGTGAATTGTGCTAGCAAAAATATATGACATGACAATTCATTTAGCGAATGCCTCACATTGAATCAAATTTGAAAAAGTGAGATACTTGATTGAAAAAAGAAAAGTTTAGGTACTCGATTGTCAAACAAGCAAAAAATTTGATAATTTCGATGTCATTATCCTCAATTTCAAAACCGCTCTAAGGAAAAACATCTCAAGAAAAATGTTGTCAATAAAATCATTACGACATGGCAATTATTTAACGGACACCTCGAATTGAGACAAATTTTAAAAAAGAAAAAACAATAGAAATTAATCCAGACATAATGCATGGAAGTTCTACTAGAAATGGAAAAAGAGACTTTATCATGTGGATGCATGAGGAGGAATGTGAAAAGCGAAGCAACAAACTTCAATTTGTGTCCTACAAAGTCTTGGTTTTTCTGGAGTTTATTGAAATTTCTTTCCCAGTACCTCTTTTCTCTTTTGCTTCACTTTCCAGACAAAAAAAGCACATGGTATCCATAAAGTCTTTGGATAAATTCTAAGAATATTACCAGCCGAGCACCTATGGACAAACAGTATTTTATTTTGATCCTTCTGATCACTAATGTGCGCGTGAAAAGCACCCAAAATGAAATGGATTACAGAGTGCTATAGCCTTGTCCTAGGAAAGCATCATTACTACTTCAATATTTTTTATATATGCATAGACTTTATGAAATTTTGTCCAAAAATCCATAAATTTATTGTATAACGGATAATTCAATTTTAAACTTTGATAACTATTATGTCAACTGAGATAGATTAGATGCTAATATCGTCTAAGTCAACACACTTTCTCTCTCCTCATCACTCAATTTGTAGGATAAGAAGCCACGTCAACAATTATGTTTCACTTTTACATTACATAACATGAAGTTATTTGACCGATGCCTCAAATTAAGCCAAATTTGAGATATTGAGGTTCTTGATTAAAAAAAAAAAAGTTTAGGTACTTGACCGTAAACTATACAAGAGCTTAGGTACTTACACTATCATTATTCTTATTTCTTAAACCGCTTTGAGAATACCATCATTCTTGCTCTTCCCCCCTTTCTTAAGTTCTCGTTGTTTTTTCTATATATATATTTTTTCTTTGCTTTTATTTTTTGCCTTTTATTGAACATAAATTTGAAAAGATGCATGACAATTTAGACATAATTCTAATAGATAAGTACAAGAGATATTACTGAATAAAAAATTATAGTATCATTAGGCGTGAAAAACGAGTTGGACGAAAATTATAGTAATGGTCAATTTTAAGCATGGCATGTAACACGTGGGGAAATTCTACAAATAATGAAAAAGCAAAGGCATTTGCATAGGGATGGAAAAGGAGGGACCTGAAAAGTTAAGCAATAAACCCAATTTGCACCGTGCAAAGTCTGTCTTTTTTCAATTGCTCTCCTTTGCTTATGCTTCACTTTCTAGACAAGAAGTACATTATGTCCGGTAAAGCCTTGGTCTTCCCGATGAAAAGTCCTTTATGAATAAACCGTCATGACAAGAAATTTGAGTCGGACCGAAGAGACCACATTTTGATGCACATTGTGTCTTTGCGTTAGATAAATCAACTGTTCTCCTTTTTCTCCAAATCAAGACTTTTGGTTGACGTTTGAAAGGGAGGACCTTTTCTTGTGGCCATCCAAAGTAGAGGATAAGAGGTGATATTTCTTCACGTGACCAACTTTGAGGGCATGCATATCTTCGTAAAAAAAAATTTTAACTTACAAATGTTTTGTTGGTTTTTCTTCTTTTTCTTTTAAGTATGGGCTTTTTCACAGTAGTTATAGTGCTAATAATTGCAACAACATGGGTGGCAATGACTTGCTGAAGGGTACTAAAGTAATTGTTGATAATTGTGAATCACTTGATAGGAGAATCTTGGTCCTTTGAACAGAAAAAGTTAGCTCAAAGCAATTTGCTTGATGGATTAGTTGGTGATTTGTGAATCATTTACTATTTCCGGAGTAAAATTAGAAAACTTGCTTCATGGATTCATTGGTGTACCTAACTCTTTTTCTTATTTATTTTGTTCTCCTTATCAAACAGTCAAAGTCGTCTTTGATGACTTACAGATGTATAATAGAAAGTAAGATGCAATTGTTTGGTGGATCATCAACATTTATTTTGTCTGTGCAAGTTGTACAAAGATGTTTAATTTGTCAGTCGTATTAATTATGGTCAGCTTTATTCATTGCAAGACAAGAAAAATGGTCGGGCATCACCAACTAACAATGCATTGCTAGGTGGATCATCAACATTTATTTTGTCTGTGCAAGTTGTACAAAGATGCTTATTTGTCAGTCATATTAATTATGGTCAGCTTTATTCATTGCTAGACAAGAAAAATGGTCGGGCATCACCAACCAACAATGCACAATGTACTAGGTATACTCTAGGCATCACACTTATGAACATGAAAATCATGCAAAGGACCACAATTCTCCTATCAAGCGGTTTGATTATCAACTACTACCTCAGCACCCTTCAGTAAATCATTGCTCCCCGTCTTGCTGCAAATCTTTAGCACTGTAATTGCCACCTAAAAGCCTACATTGATCGCATATTCACCAATAACGCATTAAATGAAGACACTGAAATTATAAGGTTATTGAGATTGTACGGATGCCCCAAAAAAAAAAATGAGGCTTGGTCTTGATCTTTGTTTAATGTTTTTTGGTAGGTGAATGTCTCGGTCTTCCTATCTTGCTTCTACTTTAAATAAGATAGAACTAAGCAAAAAGATAGAAAAAAATTCAATAAGTTGTGGACAATTTCAACTATTGGTCATGAGTTCCTAAATTGAAAGATTCAATTTAAAAAATACGTACACACTGATTATAAGCCGATGCGTAGGATGGGTACTCTACGAAAGTGTCTGTGCGGATGTGTCTATATATATAAAGTTGGTCAGTCCTGCTTGACGGGCTCTATCAATTATTTACTTTCCCTTTCCTAAAAGTCATCAATTTAGAAAACACATGATTTAATCTAAAATCTATTTAGATAGATATGAACCCACTTAATAAGGTCAATTAGCTATAAAATATGAAATTATATTAGATTACGAATGTACATACACGTGCTAACATTGCACATATATTTTCAGATTACATGTAAATAAAAATTAGGAATTAGAATAAAATGAACTGTTTCAGTGGTTGATTGTTTCCAAATATTACTCGAAACTTAGAACTTGGCATACTTGAACCAAATATAATTACCAACAACAAAATAAATCGTCAAATGCACTAATCTAATTTGGTCCCAAGAAGGCATCATTAGTACTTCAATATTTTTGACATGTGTATATAACTTTACAACTATCATTTATAATCGCCTAGTAGTAATACATGACAAAGAAAATCAGAGAATATTTTTTGGCTTATAAAAAATAACATACAATTTGATTGTGCCTTATCTCAAGCATTTGGGATCTGGCTGAATAAGGAAAAGAAAAGGACATTCAAGAGGAGGCGCTTATTCGATTTTACATGCATGCAAGAGGTTGAAGCAAAAACTACATAGAAGGAACCCCATCAATTTCATTCTATATCCATAGCTTCCAGAATTATTCAAATTGACTGAAATAAAACTAGATAATGAGCTCCATGAAATTTCTTACCTACGTGCTGGCAATCAAGTATGTAAAGTTTTTTTTTTTCATTCAACCAATTAGCTCGTCATTTATTAATGTAAATCGATGTGAGACCTCTGTTGAAATCGTAAATGAAAACTGTCTATATGACACCAACAAGATTAAGTAGCCACTAACTGTTTACATTGGCTTCAGATATGATCCTTATGGAATCAATTTTGTCTCTTGCGGGTCAAACCAACCGTTCCAGATGATATCAATTGGTCTCTTGAAGAATTGGAACAAATTATTTACAAAAAATATTGTTTAGGCAAATTAGTTATGATTGGTAAAGAAATCAGTAAGATTTTAAATTATGTGTGCCTGTACGGTTACATCTGATGATGTTATTATCAATATGATGTCCAACTGAACGAAAATCAAGTCCTAAGAAAAAGTTTATTTTCAATCAAAAGTTTGGTAAGTCACTAAAAAATTTCGAGTGTAAAGCTTGAATTTTTATGATCAAATGACTAGAAGAAAATCTGAGGGAAATCAACATTGAGAAACTTTGTAGTCTTCCAATGTACTAGACATTTGGCCATTGAAATTATTTGGCATGTGAAATTAACAAAATTATCTCCGTTCTCTTTCATACGAATGAATGAATAATCTTACGAAAGAAAATTATTAAACAGAGACCAATCAATGAATGGAGAGGATGGGTTGTAGAACAAATATCGCGTAAACAAAAGTATGTTTGAGATTTGAGCCTAGACCAATGATTGTATAATAAACTTTTTGGGACAATAATATTGCTAGTACTTGAATTATTACCCGTTTTGCAATCAGGTACCTAAAGTTTTTTGGTTCAATCAATCATCTTAATTTTTCATGTGGGTCAACGTGAGGCCTTTGCTAATTTTGCAGACGGAAAATGTTGACATGACGTAGTTGTTAAATGTCCATACTGGTGTCTAATATAGCATCTTGAGATGTTGTCATATCAGTAGAGACATTGAATGCTAAGATTGTCTAAGCCAACACAATCTCTCTCTCCACATCACCCAATCAATAGGGTAAGTGAATTGTGTACATAAAATCATTACAAAATTTTTTAATGGACGCCTCAAATTGAGACAAATTTGAAAAAGAAAAGGTAATAGAGATTAATCTTGACATAAAGCATTGAATTTATACTAGTAATGGAAAAAATAGACGTTCTCATGGGGATGCAAGAGGAGGGACGTGAAAAGCAAAGCAAAAAATTTCAATTTGTGTCCAATAAAGTCTTCGTCTTCCTGAAATTTATTGAAGTTTCTTTCCCATTACCTCTTTTTCTCTTTTGCTTCATTTTCCAGGCAAAAAAGCACATGGTATCCATGAAGCCTTGGGAGAAATTTTTTGAGTATTACCAAACAAGCACTTGTGAACGAAGATTTTCTTATTTTGATTCCCCTGACCACTGATGTGCGCGTGAAAAGCACCCAAAATTAAATGGATGATAGAGTCCTATAGCCTTGTCCCAAGAGAGCATCATTACTACTTCAATATTTTTGACATATTTATATGACTTTACGAAAAATTATCCAAAAATCTATTGTATAATGAATAATTCATTTTTGAACTTTGATATATACCATGTCAATCGGATATATTAGATGCTAATATTGTCTAAGTCAACTCACTTTCTCTCTCCTCATCACTGTAGGGTAGGGAGTCATGTCAACTATACTTTTACTGAGTAAGCAAGTCATATAAGCAAAATTACAGAGTGCGAGAGTACAGCACTAGTGCCATAGCAGCACGGGAGGGACATTTAAGTGCCATAACTTTAAAATGGTACACACTTGAGTGCCAGTTTTAAAGTTAAATGGGACACTTGCCACTCCGGCGAAAATCCGGCCAAACGATTGACGTGGCGACTTTCCGTAGTTTGGTCCAAAATGGCGTCGTTTTGCATGCCGACGTGGCGGAGAAATGAAAAAACGACGCCGTTTCGTGTCTACGTGTAAATAATATAAAAATTAATTAAATTTAGATTTAAAATTAATTTTATTTAAAATATTCAAAAAATTTAAAAATTTAAAAATTTAAGAAAATTTTTAAATTTAAAAAATTAAGAAAATTTAAAAAAAGGGGAGGTCGAAGGGGCGGTTGAGGGCTGAGCCCTTGCCGCCGCTGCCTCCCCCGTCGCCGAGAAGGACCGGCGACGGAGGGGGAGGGTTGGCCGAGGTCGCCGCCCCCGGCCGACCGATGCCCTCGCCCGCCTCGGGATCGCGGCAAGGGCCGCGACCCTCACCTCGGATCTAGGTGAGGGCCACGACCCTCGCCCCTGATCCGGGCGAGGGCTCGCGCCCTCCCGTTGGTCGGCCGGGGCCGCGACCTCGGCCAACCCTCCCCCTCCGCGCCGGCCCTTCCCGGTGGCGGGGGAGGCGGCGGCGGCAAGGGCTCACCGCCCGCCCCTTCGACCTCCCCCTCCCCTTTTTTTTTTAAAATTTTTAAATTTTTAAGTTTTTTTTGAATATTTTAAATAAAATTAATTTTAAATCTAATTTAATTAATTTTTATATTATTATTTACATGTAGACACGAAACGACGTCGTTTTTGCATTTTCTCCGCCACGTCGCCGTGCAAAACGACGCCGTTTTGAACCAAACTCGTTGGAAAATGGCCACGTCGGGTCATTTGGCCGGATTTTCGCGGAGTGGCACTTAAGTGTCCAATTTTACTCCGATATTGGCACTCAAGTGTACCATTTTAAAGTTATGGCACTTAAGTGTCCCTCCGTGCCAAGTTATGGCACTCCAGGTGTCCCAACCTCCAAAATTACATATATGACAAGTTATTGTACCGATGCCTCAAATGAGGTTCTTGATTGAATTTTTTAAGAAAAAGAAGTTCATGTACTCAATCGTAAACTGAACAAGAGCTCAATTACTTAAGATATCATTATTCTTAACTCTTAAAACGATTTAAGAATAACATCATTCTTGCTTCTTCTTGTTTCCCTTTCTTAAGTTGTTGTTTTTTCTATACATATTTTTCTTTGCTTTTTTTTTTTTGCTTTTATTGAACATAAATTTGAAAAGATACATGAAAATTTAGACATAATTCTAATACACAAGTACAAGAGATATTACTGAATGAAAAATCATAGTTCGATTAAGCATGAAAAAAAGAGTTGTACGAAAATTATAGTAACAATCAATTTTAAGCATGGCAAATAAGGTGTGGGGAAATTCTACTAGTAATGGAAAAATAAAGGCATTCACATGTGGATGAAAGAGGAGGGACGTGAAAAGTGAAGCAATAAAGCCAATTTGCATCTTGCAAAGTTTGTCTATTTTCAATTGTTCTCTTTCTCTTCTGCTTCATTTTCTAGACAAAAAGTATACTTTGTCCAGTATAGTCTTGGTCTTCCTGATGAAAAGTCCCTTATGAGTATACTATCCCAACAAGCAATTTGAGTTAGACCGAAAAGGCCATGTTTTGATGCACATTGTGTCCTTCAGTTAGACAAATCAATTGTTCTCCTTTTTCTCCATAGCAAGACTTCGTCGTCTTTTGAAAGAGAGGACCTTTTCTTGTGGCCATCCAAAACATAAGATAAGAAGTGATATTTCTTCACATGACCAACTTAGAGGGCATGCATATCTTCCTGAAAAATTTAAAACTTACAAATGTTTTGTTGGCTTTTTTTCTCTTGGTAAGGGCTTTTACGTGGCGGCTATAATGCTAAAAATTTATAGCAAAATAGGCAACAATGATCTGGCGAAGGGTGTTGAAGTAGTTGGTGATGATCATGAATCACTTGATAGGAGAATTGTGGTCCTTTGAACAGAAAAAGTTAGACCAAAGCAACTTGCTTGATGGATTAGTTGGTGATTTAGGGTGCGTTTGGCTGGACCCTATTTCTATTCTCAGGAACAGAAATTTCTGTATTTTTGTTCCTGGAACAAAAAGGAACAGAAACGCGTTTGTGCGTTTACTGTTCCTTTTTGTTCTTTTCGCTCCGTGAACAAAAAAAAACAAACAAAACACAAAAAGTTGTTTTGCTGTTTCAAACAAAATCTAGAAATACTTCTTTTTTTTCTTTTTTTCTTTTCTTCTTCTTTTTTCTTTCTTTTTTTTTTGGCCGGTCGCCGCTCTTGGCCATGGCCGGCGACCGCGGCGACCGCCGACGAGGGTCGGCGGCTCGCCCGGCCCACGGGCGAGGCTCGCTCGCCCCCCGGCAAGGCCGAGCTCGGCCGTGGCCGGGCGAGGCCGAGCTCGCCCGCCGGCGAGGCTCGGCCTGCCCGGCCACCGCCAAAGGTCGGCGTCGCCGGGCGGTGGCCCGGCGAGGCCGAGCCTTGCCGCCGCGGGCGAGCTCGGCCTTCGGCCGGGATCCGGGCGAGCTCGAGCTCGCCAGCCAAGGCGAGGCCGAGCCTCGCCCGGCCACGGCCAGCTCGGCCCACCGGGGCGGCGAGGCCGAGCTCGCCCGGCGGACCGGCGAGGCTCGGCCTTGCCGCCACCGCCTGCCACCGAGTCGGCGCCGTGGCGCGGTGGCCCGGCGAGGCCGAGCCTCGCCGCCGGGCCGGGCGAGCTCGGCCTTGCTGGATCCGGGCGAGCTCGAGCTCGCCTAGCCAAGGCGAGGCCGAGCCTGCCCAACCACGGCCGTGCTCGGCCTCACGGGGGCCGGCGAGGCCGAGCTCGCCCGGCGGCCGGTGAGGTTCGGCCTTGCCCGGCCACCGCCAGGTCGGCGTAGCTCGGCGGTGGCCCGGCGAGGCCGAGCCTCGCCCGAGCCACGGCCAGCTCGGCCTCGCCGGGCCGGCGAGCTCGCCGTGGCTGGGCGAGGCCGCCGGTCCTCGCCGGCTGGTCGCCGGCCATGCCGAGGCCGGCGACCGGCCAAAGAAGAAAAAAGAAAAAAGGAAAAATAAATAAGAAAAATAAGAAAGAAAATAGAAAATAAAATAAAAAATATTAAAAAATAAAAGAAATAAAAAATTATACAAATTTACCAAACGTGTTTCTATTTATTTTTTGTTCCCGAACAAGTTTACCAAACACGTTTTTTTTTGTTCAGAAATTGTTAAGCGAATGTAAACACTTTTTTTTATTTCTCGCTCCCTAACAATTTTTAAACAAAACACAACCAAACGCACCCTTACTATTTCTAGATTGCTTAATTTGCTTCATGGATTTGTTGGTGTACCCAACTCTTTTTCTTGTTTAGCCCAAAGCAAGTGTTTCTATTCTCCTTATCGAACAGTCAATGTTAGTTGTCTTTGATGACTTGTAGATGTATAATAGAAAGTAAGATGTCATTGTTAGGTGGATCGTCAATATTTATTTCAGTCGGTGCAAGTTGTACAAAGATGCTTATTTGTTAGTCATATTAA
Source organism: Eucalyptus grandis (assembly GCF_016545825.1). Classification (NCBI taxonomy): domain Eukaryota; kingdom Viridiplantae; phylum Streptophyta; class Magnoliopsida; order Myrtales; family Myrtaceae; genus Eucalyptus; species Eucalyptus grandis. The sequence goes on along the minus strand of NC_052613.1, from coordinate 57,923,197 downwards.
TTGTGGCCATCTTCGTTCATCATCAAACAATGGTCAGGCATTGCCAACTAACAATGTACAATGTACTAGATATACTTTAGGCAACACACTTATGACCAGGAAAATCGTGCAAAGGAAAACAATTCTCCTATCAAGAGCAATTCTCAATCATCAACTACTACCTTAGCACCCTTCAATAGATCATTGTTGCTCAACTTGTTGTGAATCTTTAGCATTGTAATTGCCACACAAATGCCTACGTTGATAGCATATTCACCAATAATGCATTAAATGAAGACATTGAAATTATAAGGTTACTGGAAATGTATGGACGCACAAAGGAAAAAAAAAACCTTGGTCTTTGTTTAATGCTTTGTTTAATGCACAAAGGAAAAAATAAAGTCTTGGTCTTCTTGGGCTAAATAGTTTACTCTTTCCATTAGCTCACTTCTACTTTAAAGAAGATAGAACTAAGCAAAAAGAGAGAAAAAATTCAATAAGTTGTAGATAATTTCTACTGTTTCTCATGAGTTCCTAAATTGAAAATTTCAATTTAAAAATACGTACACACTGATTATAAGCCGATGCGTAGCATTTGTACTTATATATATAAAGTTGGTTAGTCCTCCTCGATGAGCCCTATCAATTATTTACTTTCCCTTTCCTAAAAGTTATTAGTTTAAAAAAGGGGGTAAGTACAACGCAAGTGCCAAAACTTGGTACGGACGGACACTTAAGTGCCAAAATTTTAGAAAGTGATACTTAAATGCCAAAATCAAGAAAATAGATCATTTAAGTGCCATTCCGGCCAAAATGCTGACATGGCAATTTTCCAAAGAAAACAAGCGCAAAACAACGTCGTTTTGCATGCCGACATGGCCAAAACAATGCTATTTTACGTTGACGTGGTAAAAAATTAATATAAATTTTAATTTAAAACATTTAAAAATAAAATTATAATATTAAAAATTAAAACTAATTTTTTTTTTTTAAAAAAAAAAAAGGGAAAAAGGGGGGGGAATCGACAAGGGCTCTGCCCGTTGCCGCCACCGGAAGGGTTGGCGGCGGAGGGGGAGGGTCAGCCGAGGTCACCGGGCCCTGGCGGTAGGGAGGCGGGCGAGGGTAGGGCCCTCGCTGGTTCCCCCCTTTTTCCTTTTTTATTTTTTATTTTTTATTTTTATATTATAATTTTATTTTAAAAATGTTTTAAATAAATTTAATTTAATTTAATTTAATTAATTTTTATATTAATTTTTATACCACGTCAAAGCACAAAACGGCGTTGTTTTGGCCACATCAACATACAAAACAACGCCGTTTTGCGCTTGCTTCATCGAAAAATTGCTACGTCAGCATTTTGGCCAGATTTTGGCGGAGTGGCACTTAAGTGATCCATTTTGCTCCAATTTTAGCACTTAAGTGTCACTTTTCAAATTTTTGGCACTTAAGTGTCCCTCCGTGCCAAATTTTGGCACTCTAGGTGTCTGTACCTCGTTTAAAAAACAGATGATTTAGTCTAAGATCTATTTAGATAAGAACCCACTTAATCAGGTCAATTAGTTATGAAATATGAAATTATATTAGAACACTAATGTTCACACACGTGCTACGCACATACGAAGACATTGCACACATATTTTCAGATTACATATAATCAAAAACTTAGGAATTAGAATAAAATGAACTGTTTTCTATGGTTGATTGTTTCCAAATATTACTTAAACCTTAGAACTTGGCATACTTGCACCAAATATAATTACCAACAAGAAAATAACATTGTCAAATGCACTAATCTAATTTGGTCCGTAGAGGCCTCAAGTACAAGCAATGTCGATTTTAATTGACTATTAAAAGTTTTTTAAAAAAAAAAAACCAAATACAAGACTCACCACATAGCCAGTGAAAATCACCAAAATTAAATGAATGACAGAGTGCTATAGCCTCGTCCCATCTTCAATGCTTTTGACATGTGAATATAACTTTACAACTATCATTTATAATCCCCTAGTAGTAATACATGACAAAGAAAATCAGAGAATATTTTTTGGCTTATAAAAGAAAAAAAAACATACAATTTGATTGCGCCTTATTTCAAGCATTTGGGATCTGGCTAAATAAGGAAAATAAAAAGACATTTAAGAGGAGGCGCTTATTCGATTTCGCATGGGAGTGGTTGAAGCAAAAACTCCATAAAAGGAGCCTTATCAATTTCATTCTATATCTTTGGACCAAAAAAAAAAAAAGACTTTCTATATGTGTGGCTTCCTAAAGAAAATCAAATTGACTTGAATAAAACCAGATAATGAGGTGCATGAAATTTCTTACCAATATGCTGGCAATTAAGTATCTAAAGTTTTTTTTTTTTTCCGTTCAATCGATTACCTCGACATTTCAAATGTTTCACAACATGAAGCACAGTCCCTGGGAATAAAATGTTAACAAACTGCGCCAATGTGGAGGAACTAAATCTCAATTAAATCATGGACGTTGTGCAACAGGTGCAGGTGTCACGTATGTGAATATTGGACAACTCGCACATGATGTATGGAAGTGTGTGTAATACGTTCCCACTGATTAGATGTCTAAGTGCAATTATTTTCTTGTGCATTTGATCTATGCAATCCACCTTAACTGATCTTCCCCGACAAACATTTGGATATATCTTATGTACTTACTCTGTCAAGATAATCATAAGAAATTACTTTGCATTTTATGTCCAAATATGCTTTTTCTTGCTTACTATACCACAGGGTGCAAATTTCATTTTGAATGAAGAAATCAGAAAGAAAGAGAAAACGAAGTAAAATCTCCCCATCGACAATCATTGGCGGAGCAACAGTAATTACCCTTAGCTAGCAGTGCCGAACCACATCTGAGAGGATGATGGGTACATAGTAAACCATGAGAAGTGACGTTCTCATGGATGCATGAGAAGGGATGTGAAAAGCGAAGCAACAAACTTCAATTTGTGTCCTGCTAAGTCTTGGTCTTTCTGGAATTTATTGAATTTTCTTTCCCATTACCTCTTTTTTCTCTTTAGCTTCACTCTCTAAAAAAAAAAAAGCACATGGTATCCATGAAGTCTTTGGAGAAATTCTCTTAATATTACCAAACAAGCACTTGTGGGGAAACAGTATTTTATTTTGATTCCTCTGACTGACGTGCGCCTGAAATGCACCCAAAATTAAATGGATGACAAAGTGCTATAGCCTTGTCCCAAGAAAGCATCATTACTACTGTATGAATATGACTTTACGAAAAATTATCTAAAAAATTCATAAATTTATTGTATGACCGCTAATTCAAACCTAAACTTTGATATGCTGCCATGTCAATCAAGATATATTAGATGCTAATATCATCTAAGTCAACACACTTTCTCTCTCCTCATCAAAGGGTAAGTAGCCACGTCAATTATTATTTTTAACTTTTGCTGAGTAAACGAGTCATGTCAGCAAAATTACAAAACATGTCAATTTATTTAATTGATACCTCAAATTGAGCCAAATTCGAAAAATTGAGGTTCTTGATTGAAAAAAAAAAAAAAACAAAAAGAGTTCAGGTACTCAATCGCAAACTAAAAAATAGGTTAGGCACTTTCGATATCATTATTCTTAACTCTTAAATCGCTTCAAGAATAACATCATTCTTGCTTCTTTTTTTCCCCTTTCTTAAGTTCTAGTTGTTTTTTCTATATATTTTTTCTTTGATTTTTTTCTTTTTTTATTGAACATAAATTTGAAAAGATACATGAAAATGTAGACATAATTCTAATAGAGAAGTACAAAAGATATTATTGAACGAAAAAATCACAGTACAATTAAGCACGATAAAAGAGTTGGATGAAAATTATAGTAACCGTCAATTTTAAGCATGGCCTAAAACGTGTGGCGATATTCTCCTAGTACTGGAAAAACAAAGGCATTCTCGTAGGGATGGAAGAGGAGGAATGTGAAAAGTGGAGCAACAATGCCCAATTGCATTGTGTTGTCTTTTTTCAATTGCTCTCTTTCGCTTCAGCTTCACTTTCTAGACAAAAAAGTACATGCTGTCCAGTAAAGTCTTTGTCTTGCTGAGTTTGTGGTTTATCTACATGAACAGAGCACTTGTGGATAGAAAGCGTCCTTGAAAGTCTTGGTTTATCACTTTGCTTCGCCATAACTCTTGGTTGTTCTCTTATGATTGACCCATGGCCTTTGGAGAGATCTTTTGGGTTCCTTCTTAGCTTCTTTCTTATACTAATTTATAGTATGGTTAATTTTAAGCAAGACATGTAGTGCATGGAAATTTTACAAGTAATGGAAATAGAGATATTCACATAGGGATGGAAGAAGAGGGATGTGAAAAGTGAAGCAATGAAGCCAATTTGCATCTTCAGTAAAGTCTTGGTCTTCCCTGTGAAAAGTACTTTATGAGTGTATTATGACGACCATCAATTTGAGTTAGATCGAAGAGACCATGTTTTGATGCACATTGGGTCCTTGAGTTAGATAAATCAACCGTTCTCCTTTTTCTCTAGATCAAGATTTTTAGTTGTTGTTTAAAAGAAAGAACCTTTCTTGTGGCCATCAAAACGGAGGATAAGTGATGATATTTCTTCACATGATCAACTTCGAGGGCATGCATATCTTCATAAAAAATTTATAACTTACAAATATACTGTTGTTGTTGTTTTTTTTTTTTAGTATAGGTTTTTACATGGCAGCTATAGTGCTAAAAATTCGCAGCAAAATGGGCGGCAATGACCTATTAAAGGGTGCTGAAGTAGTTGTGATGATTGTGACTCACTTGATAGGAGAATCGTGGTCCTTTGAATAGAAAGAGTTAGCCCAAAGCAGCTTGCTTGACGGATTAGTTGGTGATTTGCCAATCATTTACTTTTTCTAGAGTTAAATTAGAAAACTTGCTTCATGGATTCGTTGGTGTACCCAACTCTTTTTTCTATTTAGCACAAGGCATGTGTTTCTACTCTCCTTACCAAACAATCAAAATAAGTTGTCTTTGATGACTTGCAGATGTATAATAGAAAGTAAGATGCGATTGTTAGGTGAATCATCAACGTTTATTTTAGTCCGTGCAAGTGGTACAGAGATGCTTATTTGTCAGTCGTATTAATTATGGTCAGCTTTATTCATTGCTAGACAAGAAAAAGGGTCAGGCATCACCAACTAACAATACAATGTACTAGATATACTGTAGGCATCACACATATGAATAGGAAAATTGTGCAAAGGACCACAACCCTCCTATCAAGTGGTTCTTGATCATCAACTACTACCTCAACACCCTTTAGAAGATCATTACTGCCCGTTCTTGCTACAAATCTTTAGCATTGTAATTGCCATGTAAAAGTTTACATTGATTGCATATTCACCAATAACACATTAAACGAAGATATTGAAATTATAAGGTTACTGAGAATGTATGGATGCATTAAAAAAAAAAAAGGCTTGGGCTTGATCTTTGTTTAATGTTTTTGGTAGGTAAATGTCTCGGTCTTCCTGGACTAAATAATATCTTCTCTCCATTAGATCACTTCCGCTTCAAAAAAGATAGAACTAAGAAAAAAATTATAAAATACGTACGCATATATATATATGTTATTCAATAAGTTGGTCAGTCCTCCATGATCAGCCCTATCAATAATTATCTTTCCCTTTCCTAAAAGTTATTAATTGAAAAAACAGATGATATAATCCAAAAATCTATTTAGATATGAACCCAATTAGTGAGGTCAATTGATTATGAAATATGAAATTAAATTAGATTATTAATGTTCATACACATGCTACGCACAGACGAAGACATTGGGCGCATTTATTCAAATTACATGTAATTAAAAATTAGGAATTAGAATAAAATGAACTGTTTCTGAAGTGAGTGTTTCCAAATATTACTCAAACCTTAGAACTTGGCATACTTGAACCAAATATAACAACCCATAACAAAATAAAGCGTCAAATGCACTAATCTAATTTTGTGCCAAGGTATCATTAGTACTTAGTAGTCTAAACGAAAGGAAATTTAACAAAATGGACATTGACAAACTTCGTAGTCTTTCAATGTGCTTGACAATTAGCCCCTGAAATCTTTTGGCGTGTGAAATTAACAAAAATATCTCCTATTGTCTTTCACATGAGAGAATGAATAATCTTACAAAAGAAAATTATTAAAGGGAGACCAAGCAATGAATTGAGAGGATAAAATTGTAGAAAAGATATCGCATAAACAAAAGTACATGTGAGATTTAACCTAGACCAATGATTGTATGATAAACTTTTTGGGACAATGAAATTGTGAGTTTCTGAATTGTTATCCCTTTCGCAACAAAGTACATGAACTTTTTATGGTTTAATCAATTACCTCAATTTTTTAAATGTGGATTAAAGTGAGGTCTTTGTTATAATTTCAGATGTAAAAGGTTGATATGGTGACTAGCGCTGTTAAATAGTTGTTAAATATCCATATTGGTGTCGATTTAGTAGCTTGAGATGTTGTCACGTTAGCAAAAACAATCTATGCCAAGATTGTCTATGCCAACGTACACTCTCTCTCCTTATCATCGAACTTGTAGGGTAATCGAACAATGTCAAGACATGGCAATTTATAGGACGGACACCTCAAATTGAGCAAAATTTGAAAAAAGAAAAAGAAAAAAAGAAAAAAATAGATTAATGTTAATATAACTCGTGGAAGTGGCACTTGTAATGATGACCAAGACATTTACATAGCCAAAGTCTTGGTCTTCCTGGAAACTTAAAAGTTTCTTTCCTGTTAGGTCTTTCACTTTTGCTTCACTTTCCAGACAAAAAAGCACGTGATATGCAATAAAGTCTCTGTAGATGTTCTCTGCATAGTACGGAAGAAGCACTTGTGGACAAAAAGTACATCATTTTGATTCTTCTAACCACTAGCGTTCATCTGAAAAGCACCCAAAATTCAATGGATGACAGAGTGCTTGTAGCCTAGTCCCAGGAAAACATCATCACTGCTTCAATGCTTTTGACATATGTACGTGACTTGCCGACAAAATTGTTTAAAAAATCAAAGATATTATATGATAGCAAATTAAATTCTAAACTTTTCAATTTAAGTAATTTAATCTTAAGTTTTTTTTTTTTACAATTTATCAATATAATCATTTTTTATTTGAAGTGTTGAATTGATGATCATGCTACATAGGATGGTTAACATCTACATCAACAATTTTTTAGTCAAAATTGGCTCGAAGAACTACATTATCAAATCATTAACAAATTTAAAATTAAATTTAATCAATTTGAAAAGTTTAGGATTGAATTGGCGGTCGTCCAATAGGTTTACGAAAAATATACAAATTGCTATCTACGAAAAAGACTATCATGCAGATTAGTTGTAATTGGTAGACCGGATAGATAAACCAAAGAACATATAAATGTGCCAACGTCTTCAAATGAATAAAAGAAATCATAGTAAAGTTTTAAATTATGTGTGCATGAACGGTACATGTAATAGTATTTTTTATTAACATAATGTCCAACCGACAAAAAATCAAGTACGTAGAAAAAGTCTGTCTTCAATCAAATGTTTGATAAGCCACTAAAATATTTCGAGTGGAAGAAAAGAAGTGTGCACCAAACTATCTGAGCATATACTTTTGTTGATTTGGGCGAGGAGATGAAAGGGAAAGCAATGGAATTGGCCAAAAAAGTGGACAAGAATAATATGTTATTTTTCAAATTTTATGATTGAAATTATTCGAGATGATAATTTAAAGAAATTAACATTGAGAATTTTATAGTCTCCAAGTGTGCTTGACATTTAGCCGCTAAAATCTTTTTGCAATGGCGTGAAATTATTGAAAGTATTTCCTATTCTCTTTCACATGAAAGAATGAAAAATATAAAAAAACAAAAAAATTTAAGTGAAACCGAGCAATGAATCCAAAGGATGAGTTTGTAGAACAAATATCGCCTAAATAGAAGTGTAGGTATTCGATTGTAAGCTGAACAAAAGCTTAGCTTACTATGTCATTATCCCTAACTCCTAAACCGCTCTAAGAAAAGCATTTGACGAAAAATATTGTCTACAAATGTGACTATAAAATGGTACGTTGGAAGTGGACGGCCCAGCGGCGGGGCAATGACCGTGAGACTGGTAGTGCTCTCTCTCTCTCCCCATTCCGGCATTTTTTTTTCTTGCTGTATTTTTCTTTTTCTTTTTCTCTTTGCTTTTTTTTTTTTTTATTGAACTTAAATTTGAAAAGATATATGAAAATTTAGACATAATTCTAATAGACAGGTACAATAGAGATTAATGATGAAATATCACAAAATAAATGAACATGAAAAGGGTTGGATGAAAATTATAGTATTGTAAATTTTAACAGTAATGCATGGAAATTCTACTAGTGATGGAAAACAAGATATTCGCATAAGGATGGAAGACGAGGGACATTTTATTGCCTTCCCTTTTGACTTTTGCTTCACTTTCTAGACAAAAAAAAACATGATGTCCACAAAAGCCTTGGTATTCCTTAGTTTATGGTTAAATTACAAAAACAAATAAATGATAGTGGAAAGTATGAATATATGGGCCTGACTTAAAAAAGAAAAAATGTAAATGGGAGGTGAAACAAGCACTTGTGGACAGAAATCGTCCTTAAAAGTCTTCATCTTCCTTCGGTCCTTTTAGGCAGGAAAAAAGCCTTGGTCTTCCTGAACTTTCATAGTTTTCTCTCTCCATTAGCTCACTATCATTTGCTTCCCATTGCCCTTGTTGTTCTCTGCAAACTATAGTGATTGATTCACCATGGCCATTGGAGAGATCTTTTGGGTTCCTTCTTTCAGGTCCTCTTCGACAAGTTGTTTTCTCTGGGATTGGAATATGCGCAACGAGAAGGAACCAACACCTTTACTCATAAGTGGAAGGGGATGCTGGAAACAATCAACGTGGTGCTGGATGATGCAGAGGACAAGCAACTCAAGGGTGAACCGTCTAGTGAAGCAGTGGCTGGACGATGTTAGGGACTTGGCCTATGACATGGAAGACTTGCTTGATGAGTTCAAGATTGAAGCCACTCAAGTTAAGTCTGGGGCAGAATCCAGCACAAGCAAAGGTCAGGTGAAAAGGAAGTTCTTTGGACTTTTCCTGGGGCCAAGATGGATCACTCAATCTAACTCGTGCTCGTTTGAAACCAAGGTTACAAGAGATCAAAGGCAGGTTTGAAAATATTGTCACTAGGAAGAAGGCTCTCTTAAGCTTGAGAGAGAATGTTGTGGACATATCCAACTACACCAACAAAAGGCTCCCCAGCACTTCTTTGCCGGAGCCTCGGTTTTTCGGTAGGGAGAAGGAAGAAGCGGAGTTACTGGAACTATTGATCGGTGAAGTTGGAAAAATTCCGATGCTGGCTGAGCATAGTCCCCATAGTTGGGATGGGCGGTGTTGGAAAGACGGCCTTGGCTCAACGGTTGTATAATGATCCCAAAATGGATAGCTATTTCGAGAGGAAAGCATGGGTTTGTGTTTCAGATGTTTTTGATGTTCTCGACATAACAAAGACTATTTTACAATCAATAACTGATGTGTCCTGCGAGGGCAATGATCTTAACAGGCTTCAAGTTAAGTTGAAAGATGATCTATTGGGAAAGAAGTTCCTTGTGGTCTTAGATGATGTTTGGAATGAGAAGTACGGAGAATGGACTTCCCTCTTAAAGCCATTTGAAGCGGGGGCTAAAGGAAGCAAGATCATCATCACGACACGCAACCATTCTGTTTTTCCATAAAAGGGAGCTTTGCCATATTTTTGAAGGAGTTGTCCGATGATAATTGTACCAGCTTATTAGCCTATCATGCTTTGGAAGCAAGAAATTTCGAGAGGCACCCACATCTGGAAATAATAGGCAAGAAAATAGCTGAAAAATGTAGAGGTTTACCTTTGGCAGCGAAGATATTGGGCGGTCTCCTACATAATAAAGAGAATCTAGATGAATGGGAAGCTATCTTAAATAATAGAATATGGGATGTAGCATCGGAAAAAAAAGATGAGGTTCTTCCAGCTTTGAAATTGAGCTATGTCCATCTTCCTTCTTATTTGAAGAGATGTTTTGCTTATTGCGCAATATTTCCAAAAGACTATGAATTTGAGAGGGATGAGCTGGCACTCTTATGGATAGCAGAGGGCTTTTTAGATGGACAAAAAGCAAAAGATATCTTGATGTCAGGACGGAAATGCTTCGATGAGTTAGTATATCGATCCTTTTTTCAGCAATCCAGCATTAACACATCAAAATTTTTGATGCACGATCTTTTGAATGACCTAGCAAAGTCAATCGCGGATGCGACATACTTTATCTTTGGGGAGTCTCAAGTAGTGAATGATAAAGAGAAAGCTCGTTATGCATCCTTTGTCTCACCACAGTTTGCTACATCAAAAAGGTTGAGAGCATATGCTGGAATGAAGGTACTAAGAAGTTTCATGTTGCTGTCTGTTCAATTATACCATAATGGAATTTCTATTTCTGGAAAGGTTCTGCACGACTTGCTAACAAATTTGAAGTACTTGCGGGTGTTAACATTATGTCATTGTGTCATCACAGAGGTACCGAATTGTGTCTGTGATTTAAAATATCTCCGATATCTCAATCTCTCATACACCAATATCAAAAGGCTACCTGAGTCAATTGGCACCTTGTGCAAATTACAAGTTTTGATCTTAAGAGGTTGTCAAATGCTTTCTATGTTGCCTCCAGATATAGCAAATTTGGTCAGCTTACAGTTTCTTGACATTAGAGGTACAAAGAGACTAAAAAAGATGCCATTGAATATCGGTAATTTGAGGAATCTTATTATCTTGTCCAAGTTTGTGGTAGGATTAGAGAAAGGGTCATTGTTAAGCGAGTTAAAGAACTTGCCACATCTTCAAGGAGAGTTACTCATATCTAAATTGCAAAAGGTGGAAAAAGTTAGAGATGCAGTTGATGCAAATTTGTCTAGAAAGCAGGGCCTTAGCAACTTAATCATGCTTTGGGATAAAGATTTTGGAAATGATGAGCGCCAAGCACAAGTGCTTCGCTTTTTGCGACCTCACACTAATCTTGAAAATCTCACTATCTCGTACTATGGTGGTGAATTACTCCCGTCATGGTTAGGTGATCCATCCTATTTTAAGATGGTATCTTTGTGCTTGCATGGCTGTCCTAATGTTGGATCGCTGCCATCACTTGGACAGCTCCCTTCACTCAAAGAATTATCTCTTGAAGGTCTAAGTGCAGTACGCATGATAGGCTCTGAATTTTACGGAACTAAAAGCCCTTTTCCATCCTTAACAATTTTGAAGTTTAAAGGGTTGTCGGCATGGATAGATTGGTCTCATTATGCTAGAGGTCGAGAAGAAGTATTATTCTCCTGTCTTCGGCATCTTGTTGTCCAAAGATGTCCAGAGTTGATAGGGACATTGCCTCGTCAACTAGACCATCTCATAAAGCTAGAAATTGATTCATGCTCGCATTTGAATGACTCAACCAGTGTGGTTCATCTTCCATCTCTCTGTGAGTTACACATTAGGGATTGTAACAAGGAGATCTTAAAGAGCTTGACCAACCTAACTTCTTTAACCATTCTCAAAATTGACAATCTTGCGGAGCTTGTTTGCTTTGATAATGGATTTATGAGCTACTTGGTCAAGCTAAAGGAGCTTCATATATGTAGTTGTGACAAGCTAACATACTTATGGCAAGATGGAGATGGAACACGAAATCTTTATTGCCTCCAAGAATTAGCCATTGAATCATGTCCTCGATTCACATCTTTTATGGAGGGAGAAGGAGAGATAGCACTACCGTGCAACCTTGAAATGATGGAATTGCGGAATTGCATGAGCTTAGAAAGGCTTCCAAGCAAGTTGCACACACTTAAAATTTTGAGAATTCATAATTGTCCAAAAATCATGGGACTGACCATTCCTCCAAATGACCCCAGCAACAATAACACGATGTCACAGCTTGAATATTTGTGGATTTATCGTTGTGATTCTTGGATATCTTTTCCATTTGCTAGCGATAGACTTGCTGCTCTGAAGACACTTTATATTGAGGATTGCAAGGGAGTACAGTCACTAGCAGAGCTCACCGCAGTAGACTCGCTAGAATCTCTAAATATTGACAATTGTATGAATTTGAGAAGCCTACCACAGTGCCTTCGCACGCTCGTCCATCTCACTCATTTGGAGATACATAATTGTCCAACACTGGAGATGGAGGACTTGCCTCCCCTTCCCCTCACCTTGTCGAGTCTTTCACTTTCTGAGTGTCCGAAGATAAAGTCTATTGCCAACATTGATAGTTGTAACAATCTCACTTATTTGGAAATAAGTGAGTGTCCAGCATTGGAGATGGAGGACTTCCCTCCCCTTCCCATCACCCTATCGCACCTTGATCTTTACCTTTGTCCAAAGATAAAGTCATTAGAGTGGCATCATCTTACGTCCCTTCAGTGGCTACAAATTAGAGATTGTGAAAATATCAAATGCTTCCCCGAAGGAGGTTTTCCTCCCAATTTGCTTTTGTTTAATATTTTGGGCTGCGATAATTTGAAGCAACCAATGAGAGAATGGGGCTTGCCCATGCTCACATCCCTCATTAGATCTTGCTATAGACGGAGGTTGCATGGGAGCGGAGGGAGACATGGTGGGGTTTCCTTCGGAAGAAGACGACGAGGATGCTTGGAGTCTTTTCTTTCCTTCCTCTCTTACCTCTCTTCGCTTGGTTGGTATGAGGAAGGTGGAAAGACTATCAAGTGGCCTTCGCAACCATCTCTCCTCTCTTCGATGGTTATATATTGAAAGGTGCCCGAAGTTGAGGGACTTGCCAGAGGATGGCCTCCCTCCCTCCCTCCAACGATTGTTCATAAGGGATGCGAGATTCTGAAAGATCGATGCTCAAAACACACCGGCGACTATTGGCCCCTCATCCAAGAGATCCCTTCCATCTCATTAATGTCGATCTGAATTGATTCTTCCATCTACAGTCGGGTTTTATAGGGTTCGGGTAAAGTTTATGGTTTTGAAGGCATCGATTTCCCATTCTGCTCTCTCAGCTCGATGCTCGATACAAATCGATACTTTCCCATGAAGAAGCTCCGCATGAATTTCCGGAAATCCGAGAAATCCTCGACATCCGCATCGATTGGGTTCTCAGATCCGATGAAGTGAAATCGATCCACTTTCGCTTTCATTTGCTAACTGCCGCGATTCAATCCCTTCCATCTACGGTCAGATTTGTAAGGGTTCAGGTAATTCCTTTCGTCTTGAATGCATCGATTTCGTGTCTCTGTTCTTTAGTTCGATGCTTAATACGAAGTAATTTCTTCCAATGCGCGCAGACGTTTGCTTTTCGTGAAGTACGACTGAAATTCAGAGCTGAAAATTGATAATTAGCTGCTTGAATATCCAGCAAGAGCTTCGTTTAGTCTCCAATTGCCCTGGCTTGCGAAAGTTGATGATGATGATGATGATGATGATATTCTTGTATGCCACAGCTGCATCCATGTCCACTACTACAATGCTCTTTCGAACAACAAGTAATTCAGCCTCCTCTGTTTCTGTTTTGGCCTCAATCCCAACAAATTTTTGTTCATATATGGATGTGAAGTTGGGGTACTTGCCAGAGGATGGCCCTCTCTCTCTCCCCCTTCAAGAGATCCCTTTCATCAGCATTGATAGCATTCGGATCCAATGAAGTAAAATCGATCATGCCCGAGCCATGATGATAGATTTGTCTTCGTTGACTTCTTTTTGTTCCTCAGGTAATGCTTCCAACTTCTTTCATATTTCACTTTCATTTGTTAACTGCCTGGATTCATTCTTTGATGTAATGTAAGTTTTCTTGGGTTCGGGGAATTTTTTGGTTTTCAAGGCATCAATTTTGATTCTACTCCCTCAATTCGATGTGTAATACAGGCTGATATTGGAATTCGAGTCTCTAGCTCATTTTGAAAGCCAGAAAATGAAATTTATTGGATTGTTAATTGACGGGGATTGCACTACTGTCTTCTCTTCTCGATCAGCTCATCCCACATCGAGATTTGACATGTCTTACCCTCTGTGGCAGATTGTTTGCGGTTGTCGATGATATCTCCTGCTTGTTCCAAGGACACATAGAGAATGTAGCTCTTCTTAAGCAGCAATATGGATGGAACAAAACCGAAAATGAGGTCATCATTGTCATAGAAGCTTATAGAACTCTGAGGGATCGGAGGCCTTACCCTGCTGATCAAGTTGTGAGAGACATCAGCAGGAAGTTTGGTTTTGTGCTCTTCGACAGCTCTTCTAAAACCCACTTTTCAGGCCTCTGTGAGTAATAATAATGTTCATTGGTTTCGTTCTGGGATATCACTCTCAATCGTTCCCTCCACCTGCAATCTATATCTAATCCTTTCGTTCTCGAATCATGCGGGATGTTGATGGAAGTGTTCTTTCTTCCGGGAAGTGATTCTGGGGGCAATCTTGTTCTCTCGGATGATGCAGAAGTCGTGAAGATGGGCTGTGGGAAATCTTTCGCACCATTCCCTAAAGGTAATTATTTTTTCGGATTGTTGATGCGGCTCCACTGGAGTTCGGTCCATGCATTGCAATGTGAAAAGTAAGGATGGATGAGCTCTGCTGATATTAAGCAGAGTTCAAAGGAGAATGTTATGTTGTTGGGTGACATCATATTAGAAAAATTGGTTCCGAACCTAAATTTATAATTTATGGTTAAAATGGCGGTCTTTACCTGTATGCATGTTTTGATTTGTGCATTTTCAATTACAATGTTGCTCTTCCAATGGTTTTCGAGTGCCAAATTGTTCACCTTAAAACATTGCCTTCTTTTCCAACTCAGGATGCTGCTTCACCTGCTCTGGAGGTTTGAGGAGTTATGAGCACCCACCGAATGAGGTGAAGCCAGTTCCTAAATTCAATGCTTGATACGAACTGATTTTCCTCATTCAGATTTTTCACATAAATTTTCGAAAACCAGCCGCTGAAGGTGAAAGATTGACATATGTAGAATGAACTGTTCACAAAGCTGCATCTTGCTATATTGATGACATATCTTGAACTCTTCTTGATGCCCAAAAACTGTGCTTATTTTTGCACTTGAGTGACCCACCAAACAAATTGTGAATCAAAATGCACTATGCTTTGCATGAGAATCACCAAGAATCATAGCATTCTACAATCATATTCCTCTGCATTTTCAGCATTTGTTGTATGTTCTCTTCCCAACATCTTTTTTCTTGTGCCCTTAAGCTCATTCATTGTGGTTGTTTTGCGGATACCACTGTGATCTGTATTGGCAAAATCTCTTGGAAGGATCACTTGCGAATGCTGTTGAGGTGGGGCTAATGCTGTCAATGTTAAGTGTCACTTTTTGCAATTTAATAAAAGAAAAAAGAAGCGTTTAATTTTATTTGGTGCATTGAGATGTTCTAAATTTTCTTCTAGTGAATATGATCTAAATAAGAATAATCTTTTCTAAAATCTAAAAACAGTGATTAGTTATGTGGATGCTGTGATATGATTGCGAAGAAAAGGGATGCACTTCCTTTTTTTTTTTTCAATGGTTTCCTTTATCATTGAGAACCTTCTTTTTGTTGATGATGATCCTTCGTAGTATTAACCAGTCAATCTGGGATAAAATTTTGGGGCACCTCATGGCTCCAACATTTCAATGCCACACCAATTCATGACAGCATTGATATTCCATAAATCACCTTCTGCTTGGGTCTTGATCTGCTGGTGGGTTAGGAACTATTACTAAAAGCTTGCAAGAAATTTTTAGCCAATTTACTTATGCTTGTTTGGTTGAGATTGAAATGATATGCTACCTGCTTCTGTGATTGTGTTGTCAACAATGACCTCTGGGGCAAATCTATTCAGTTCTTTAAAGTATCAGTCGTGTGCGTTTACTCTAATGTGGAATATTATTTTGTCTTACATTATGTTATTTTATCTGAAAATACCTTCTTATGTGGCATTTTTCGTGTGGGGAGTTCCAGAACAAAAGTTTCAAGCTTACTTGTGTTTGTTTGGTGTAACTGGAAATCTTGCACTTCGACGAATGCAAACCTTGTCTGATACATCTCCTCCCTCTCTGCTACTGTTGCATATGTAAATTTTTTATTGAAGCAATTTTTGTGTGAGATCGTGAAGCTCTTTTAGAGGTGAGTTAATTTGTAATCTAAATTGCGGTTCACTGTGTACTTTCTCTGAGGCTTTTTGGATGTTATTGCACATATAACATGGTGCTTTGCCCATATAAATAGGTGGTTAGAAAAGCAGCATTGCATTTGCCAAGATAACTTTCAAGAAACCTCACATAGTTTTGCTTGCGAGCCATCCGATCATCTGGTAAGTTTTACTCATTTTTCTCCATTTTGTGACTTTGATGACTTTTTCAGTTAGCTTGTTATATTGTTCTTGCACTATTTGAACTTATAGGAATCTGGTCTTTACATTGAAAATACAATGGAACCAATTAGTGATCACAACAGGGAGCCTCTGCCATCTTACATCTAACTTATAATGGAACAGAACCAATCTAATTGTTCCAACTGGCAAAATATTGGGAATCAAACATGTATGCTAGCATGATCGGTGTTTTTGTATTGCAGTAATCTATAATACCAAGTAGTTCCAATATCCTATAGGCAGCATTGGGTTTTGCACATAATTAATGTGGAAATTTCTTTGTTTATAAATGTGGACTTTAAGTTCTACTTTAATGACCTATGACTACTAAAGTTTTATCTTTGTAAATTGCTAGTTTCTTGTCTAAGGATTGATGAGTATGATTCTGTGTTTTTTTACTATCCCAAACTGCAGGATTTGGATGCCGTTGAGGCGCTCATTCAAGGTCTGGTCTTGTTCCAAGGAAGATGTCCGACAGTGAGATTGATTTTTTTGCCAAAGTACTTCAATTTGACCAATGATGGATCGTCTTTACAGCTAATAGCCATCTTTTCACCTTGATTTGCAGGTTAGTCACGATGAGCATCCAATATCTGGAAGCATGGACAAGCTTTGGGTGGTTTCTCAAGGCAAGGTGGCGCCTTTCTGTGGGAATTTCCAGGATCATAATAAGATACTTCAGTCCTCGTCGAATCAGGTGAGTTTAGTTCTTGTCATCAGCCAAGAGTGGTTCAATGGGATCACATCACATTACCTTATAAAACATAAAATGAGGCTTTGTTACAGAGAGAAAGCAAAAAAGGATGAAGAGAGGATTGCTGCTGATATACAGGATGTACTCACAGTAACAGCGGCCCTCATTTGTCATTTTGATTGGGGCTCATGGAAGGATGAGTCTTAAGTTTTTAACATTGAATATGCAGTATCACTTGCCAATAGGTTAAAAAGTTGTACTTTTGACTCTAAGTACAGAATTGCTTTTAGTGACTATATTGTAGGAGCCACAAAATACAATGTGAATTTCTGTATGTGAATTGGTTAGATAATATCCTTTTAACATTTTCAGGTCAATATTCAAAATAAGAAGCTCTCTTTCTTCCCATAACGGTTATTGTATAGATGGAAGGATAAATTGAAAACGGAGGTTTGAATATGTGAATGAAACAGCTAAATTTTGAATGAACTATGTAGGCCAAAACCCATTTAAAAACTGATTACCTGGTCAAAGAATAAAGTTTATCTTTCTTCTATTCAAATTCCCACTCCATCTCTTGATAATGGTAGCTTTAACCACCAAAAAAGAAAAAATAATCGTGATTTCATTGTTTAGAGAGGCAACGGTTAGATCAAACTGATTTTTGTTGGACTTTACTGTGATACCATGAAAGGTTCCATTTGTCAGCCTAAAGGAGATAGTGGAACTCGAGTCTCTGGTTCATTTTGAAAGCCAGAAAATGAAATTTATTGGATTGTTAATTGATGGAAATTGCCATACTGTCTTCTCTTCTCAATCAGCTCATCCCACATCGAGATTTGACATGCCTTACCCTCTGTGACAGATTGTTTGCGGTTGTTGATGATATCTCCTGCTTGTTCCAAGGACACATAGACAATGTTGCTCTTCTTAAGCAGCAATATGGATGGAATAAAACCGCTAATGAGGTCATTATCGTCGTAGAAGCTTATTGAACTCTGAGGGATCGGAGGCCTTACCCTGCTGATCAAGTCATGTGAGAGACATCAGCAGGAAGTTTGGTTTTGTGCTCTTCGACAGCTCTTCTAAGACCCCTTTTCTGGCCTGTGTGAGTAACAATAATGTTCATTGGTTTTGTTCTGGGATATCGCTCTCAATCTCTCCCTCCACCTGTGATCTATATCTAATCCTTTCTGTTCTCTGAATCATTCAGGATGTTATGGCAGTTTTCCTTCCTTCTGGGGAATTGATTCTGGAGGCAGTCTTGTTCGCTCAGATGATGCAGAAGTCGTGAAGATGGGCTTTGGGAAGTCTTTCGCACCATTCCCTAAAGGTAATTATTTTTTCAGTTTGTTGATGCGGCTCCACTGGAATTTGGTCCATGCATTGCAATGTGAAAAGTAAGGATGGATGAGCTCTGCTGATATTAAGCAGAGTTCAGAGGAGAATGTTATGTTGTTGGGTAACAGCATTTTGGAAAAATTGGTTTCGAACATAAATTTATAATCTAAGGTTAAAATGGTGTTCTTTACCTGTATGCATGTATTGAAATGTGCCTTTTCACCTACAATGTTGCTCTTCCAATGATTTTTGAGTGCCAAATCGTTCACCTGTTAATGTTGCCTTCTTTTCCAACTCAGGATGCTTCTTTACCAGCTCTAAATGTTTGAGGAGTTACGAGCATGCACCGAATGAGGTGAAGCCAGTTCCTAGGGTGAATAGCTCGGGCTGAGTGCAAAGCGCTACATTTGAAGTGGTGCAGAGACTAAGGAGTCCAGCATGCCTAGAGTTGGGAGTGCTGTGAACTTGTCCTTGCACTGCCGAGTCATATGCATTGTGGCCCTTTTTTGGCCAGGCCATTAGCTATTGAATGGCCTTCTGTTGCTTATGACCCAGTCACCCTTTCTCATACATTGACAATTTTTTCAGCTCTAATGGTCTGTTGCTCTATGTTGAGAGTTTGAGATGACATTGTTTTTATGCAGCTGTATATGTACTTATAAAACCAAGCCTTTACAGAACCTGATCATGCTTTGTGCAGTAATATCTTTCTGGCATTTCATTTAGCCGTCATGCAAAGTCTATCCAATGTAATGTTTTCCGCATAGAATCTCTACTAGTAAATCAGACCAGGACGATATTGTCATATGAGAACAAATGTGAACCAATATAACTTGGAGCGTGCTGGTTCTCATATGGAAATCAAGTTTACACAACACCTTGTGAAGGGTCATGTGAACTTTAATAACAGACAATGATAGGATGTTAGATATTAAGGCTAAAGCGGTAACCTCTCGTGCAATTTTAAAGCTGTCAAAAGGAGCTTGATGCCTGCCGATACAAACTTAACATGAAGATAGAGGTAGCTATCAATACGATGACTAAAATCAAACTGCAGATTAACCCAAAAAAAAAAAAAAAAAAACTTCGCTTGGCCATCTTGGTAGGAGAGACCTCTTTAGTCCTCATCGGCTATGCCCCTGTTGTTATCTGAAAAACGTGCGTTTGTCGATCTCACCCTATTGACATATGAGCTCTCGCTAAAATTTCTTACATAAGTGATGGTTTTGATAGATGTGCAGTCTACATAGCACAGGCTGCACAACTAACCTACTAGTCCTGCTTAAAAAAATTCTGGATATCCACTTCTTTTTGTTTAATTACTCTGCACAAAATTTGTATTCAACGTGTTCATGGATCTCCATACACCATCAAGTATACTGTGAGCACCGTGCTTAAATCAGGTCTCCACCTATCTATATGTAGACTCAGTATCGACTTAGCTTCAGCTTTCGGTAGGTTTGGGGCCTTAAACACCTTGCAGACGCGCTGCTCACCTTTGCCTTTCCTAAATATCAACCTAATTGTGGCTAAATGAGCCAGAACATCCCCACCCGCAGGTTTCTTTGGGTCTGATATGAACACAGCACCGCCTAGATCATCTACGACTGAAACAAATAAATCAAAGACAAAGTCATCAAAAATCATCTTTTTCCTTAACTCAAGGACTGCAGCTACTGCAATGGTGCGATTTGAATGTCGTGTAACATAAACAAAAGCCAGATTGCTCTTGTGTAAGAAAGTTCAACAAAGTTTTTTAATTATCAAAAGAAAATTATTGCAAACTCAATGGAGATGATGTTGGGTAATTAGCTTTCAAATATTGTGACTAGATTTCTTCTCGGGCTCATAAAAACCATGATATCCACAAACTGTTGACCTTAAACCCATCTGCTATTATGTGTAGTTAAAAACATATTGCACTGGATAATTTTATGTTTTTTTCTTTATGACGAAACACAGTGATTGATAAATTTCATTTCATTTGAGGTTATTCAAAATGACACTGAATAATTTTCTTTTGGTTACATCTCTTATGAAGTCCTATGACCTTTCAATTACATGCCATGCTCGATTAAGTTCCTAAGAGCATATAAGGCTGTATTATTTGCATTCAATTGGCTTAACATATATAGGAGCAGCAGGAAAGATACTTTCGGCCTTACCCTTGCAATATTTATTGCATTCGATACACAAAGGTGACTGTAGTTGACAAATCTTTTGGGTCACCATCACAGTTAGAGAAAGTATCTCATGTCATTCATGAATGGTTCGTCGTCGAGCAAATGAAATTTAGGGACAAGCTCTGACAAGGGTGACAAAGTGTCCATTGCAGAGAAAGGAAATGAACAAGTGCTTGGGAGCTCATTATATGCCTCTTGCGGTCAATACGATGACTAACATCAAATTGCAGATTAACAAAAAAAAAGCACTTCGCCTGCCTTCCTGGTTGGAGAGACTCCTTCAGTCCTTCACATCAGTGATGCCTCCTGGTGTTATCTGAAAAACATGTGTTTGTCAAGTTCAACATATATGGAATATCTCAGTCTCATCTTATTGACAGATGAGCTCTTCCTAAATTTTTTGATAAAATTAAGTGATGGTCTTGATAGATGTGCATCGTCTACGTAACAGCACAGCTAAAAATAACATACCGGTCCTACTGAGGAAAATTCTCAATAGCTACTTCTTTTTGTTTAATTCCTCTGGACAAAATTCGTATTCAACATGTTCATGGATCTCCAGGCAACATCAAGTATACAGTGAGTATCATGCTTAAATCAGGTCTCCACCTATCCCTATGTAGACTAAGTATCGACTTTCTCACAGATTTTGATCTAGACTTCCAGATATTTTACTTGGTCTCTGCAGTATGGTCTGAAAAATTTCAACGAAGTATATAACTAGAGGAAGATCTGCAGTATGGCATCATCAATGGTTGGGTATTTTGTTTCCATAGCACAGGCGGCGCATGTAAGTATACTACAAGTATACTGCTCAAATTCTGGTCTCCACCTATCCATATATAGACTTAGTATCAACTTTCTCTCCGATTGATATTAGATTTCTAGAAATTTCGTTTAATGTCTGCAGTGTAATCTGGTAAATTTCAATAAAGTGTATAGCTAGACGAAGATCCAGACAAAAAGGATATAGCTTCAGCTTTAGGTAGGTCTGGGGCTTTGAACACCTTCCAAACCCACTGCTCACCTTTGCCATTCGTAAACATCAACCTAATTGTAGTTGCATGACCCATAACATGCCCACCTGCATGCTTCTTTGATGCCACTGAAACAAAGAAATCAAAGAAAAAGTTGTCAAAAAAGTTATCTTTTTGCTTAACTCATGCACTGCAGCTACCGTATGCATCACTAGTTTACGCCAAATAGCTGGTTCTTGAGATTTACGAGAACTAGTATGAGCTTAGTGTAGTCCCAAATTGCTATTTTTCAGTGTGCAACCATCAAAGAGCTAAATTGGATAAGATCCTTTAATGGATGCATGACTAGGTGGGAGAAATGAGATGTGATGCAGTACCTTGATTGGTCATGTACACTGCCACATTAAATTCCTTGGCTATCTTAAGTAAGCGTGAGAGCATTTGTGCCAATTTTTGCTGCAATTGGGAATCTATTAGTGTCAAACCAGATGAGCTGAAAATTTGCAACTCGCATGATTTGATGGTTTCAGAATCGACCTGACGCCCTGCAAGTTCTCCCCTTCCATTATATTCCACTCGAAAGAGAGCGATCACTGAATCCACAATCTGAAAGATATTACTCAGCTAAGGTCAACCATCGACACCTTACAAAATGTGTGCAGTTTGATTCTTGAGCACTGTCTTACCAGGAACCTAAATGGTTCTTCAGACATTTTGGCAGCCAAACTGAGAAGCAAGTTGTACTGATGCTCAGAAGTAGAGGCACGGGCATAAATGATCTTCAAATTCATGGAAAGACTAGATTACAGCAAGTACATTAGCCAGAAAAGAAGGAAGACTTGCCACCATACCTGCAAACGAGAAAAAACAACCCACCATCATGTTTAACTCTATATTTTCTGGTGAATGTAGAATGTCAAGTGTTCCAATAGTGATTGTTGACGAATTTAGCTTAGGAGATTCGTTATCAATCCATCTATGCCATAAATACGTGGATAATAGATGTACCGATGGTGCAATTACTATGTGATGTGACATAACAAAGGCCAAATTGCTCTTGTATGATTTAGAAGACATACGTCAAAGAGATGAATTACACGTATCATATTCAAGTAGCAGCGAAAATTACTTCTTGTCATTTAAGGAAAGAAAACTACACTCTTGTATGCACAGAAAATCACAGCAAGTTCAAGTGGAAGTCGAATGGAAACTCAGAATCATTCTTGGCAATCACATCACGAAAAGGAAATGAATTGAAATTTGCGGTTCACTTTTTTCTCCTGAAGATTTACCTTCAAATCTTTCGCTACAATTTTCTCTTACCCCTGGTGCTTCTTGTTCAAAAGAATGAAGAATAGAAGGAGTTCCATAAAATAACATATGCATTCCGTTGTCTTACCCACGTAGCTTTCCATCCTTCACCTTGAGCTTCTTGGCAAGCTTCCCTTCCAATTTCAGATCCTTCTCAGCTGATATATATCAGCTTTCCGCATTACACGCTCGAGATACTCTTCGATCTTTGTCTCTGATTTTCTCTTCACATTATTCTTCACTTTGCTGGATTTCAGCGAACCAGAATTGTCCTCCAACGAAGACTCGAGCTTAACCATCGTGTTAAACTAATTTTTCCGGTGAATGTAGAATGTCAGGACAAAAGCATTTCCTAGATCATCACTGACAATCTAGCGTTCCAACAGATATTATTGATGAATTTAGCTTAGGATATTCGTTATTAATCCAGCTACGTCACGAATACACGGGAAAAAAGGCATCCAGTGGATGTCACGTAACATAACGAAGGCTGGAATTGCTCTTGGATCATCAGAAGACAAAAACTAAAAACTATCGCACGCGCAGAAAATCGCGACAAGTTCGAGAGAAAGGCCGAGATGTAAAAACACCAATGGATTCACGGCGATGTTCCAGGAAAATCGAGCTAAACTGAGCAACCGAAACCGAAATCGAAATCGAGCTCATCCACTCAGCAGTATTCAGAGTCACTTAACATCGACATTCGAAGAGATATACAGTTAACTTGAGAACAGAGACCAGAAAATCACGATGATCAACTTCAGAATCAAACGACGCACCGGAACATCGACGAGAAAACGAAAGTGATGAGATGAACAGAGAGAAGTTGCCTACGCTCTTGTTTCGCCCTGACTTACATTCGTCGATCGCTTCGAGAAGGTCTTTTTCGTCGATCTTGAAACTGAAAAGCATCTTCGACGATGATGGAGTGCGACGATCGGCCATGGAGTTCGGTGCGTCTGCGCAGGAGAAGAGACTTTCAAAAAAAAATTGTGGATTTTGGAAACGATCGCAAATTGGAGGGAATCTATATATATATATACTATATATAGAGGCGGGAAGTGGGGAAGAATGGCTATTGGCTTATTTCATGTGCAACCAATTCCCATCATCAGTGTCGGCTAACTATCCCAAAAAAGAAACAGCCCCTACTCGTCGCACACGGGTCTCACACCCAACCCGATGCATCAGGCGGTGGCGGCGGCAACATCCCTCGCATCGCTCCATCCCGACGAACATGTACAGATATGAACTCCTGAATAACAGCGCCCTCAGCCAGGCCTACGTCGTACATCACTAGACAGCGTACTCGAATAAAAGTCAGTCCGGAATAGAGGGACAGTCTATCTCAAAGACACTCGACCTCTACATCGGATGGTAGACCGTAAAATACACCACGCGTGACGGCAGGAAGCGGCATACTGCTAATATGAAATGTGGGCCCCCAAAGGGGTGAGTACAACCACTTAGCAGATAAGGAATCCAATAACAACTCAATGCATCATGCAAATTACACATGCATTGCAGGCATTTCTTACCTTGAAGCCATGCGCATACTATCATGCATCATTATATCAATTTATAACACATACATGTGCATCATCATCGTATCATACATGTCATCATCATCATGACATCATCACATTACATGTCATTATCATCATGGCATCATTACATCATACAAGTCATCATCATCATGACATCATCACATTACACATGTCATATCATATATCATTATCATTATCATCACCATGCATATCATCATGCATATCATATCATCATTATTTCACGTCACATATCATCATCATCATCATCATCATCATGCATATCATCATGCATATCATATCATCATTATTTCACATCACATATCATCATCATCATGCATATCATATCATGGGTGATCATCATTATCTCACATTACATATCATCATCATCATCATCATCATCATCATCATCATCATCATCATCATGCATATCATATCATGGGTTAATTTTCATCTTTTATCTTTAAATTTGATCACCACATCACCCATTTCTCAAATCATCAATTTCATCATCCCTTCGGGCAAAGACCTCCGACAGGGCTCCCAAATTCCGCCATCCCATGGCCACCGGCTTCCGGCCCCCCACATTCCGGGCATCGCGCATCTCAACTAGCATCACGAGGAATTCCCTTCGGGCAGAAACCTCCGACAGGGCTTCCGGCATTTACACTCCCTGGCCGGGCATCCCGCACCCCAATCTTGGCATCGCGAGGCATTCCTTTCGGGCAAAGACCTCCGACAAGGCTTCCGGCCCCCCACATTCTGGGCATCCTGAATCTCCTAGGGAATTCCGGTAATGCATCTCTATACATTCCGGCCTCATCCTCCACCACAACCACTTCCTCACTTATCATTATCCACATTTACCATTATTTTAATCTCAATTTAACATGGCATATGGCATGACATCAAACAAGTTATACTTGGCATAGCATTCACACATGCATCACAATTCAATGTCATACATACAACAATGTATAATTATTTATTAATAAATTCAATGGAATTTATGGCCAATAAAATAATCCATTTTATATTTATTTTATTATTTATTTATTTATTTATTTTTATAAATAAATATTAAATTCAATATCCATAAATTCCCAAAATTATAAAAATTCAAGAAATCATTAAACAAACCAATAGGATGACAATTTCATGCAAAAATTCATGGCCAAATTGAATTTCACACAATTTCACAATTTTCACAAAACAGCACATAATATTCGGATAAAACCAGCACGCACAGTTTCCGAAGAAATTCGATTAAAATATCCATACGATCTCCAAAAATTACGAAATTTTATAGAGTGATAGCCAAGACATTTTCGCACAACTTTTATAAGAACTCCAAGCCAGATTATTTTTAAATTATTTTATACAACCTCACGAAGCTTCTGGATCCATTACCGCATTGTCCAGTGCACACATCCCCGAAATATTGAGATTTCACCTACCTATTCTCTTTAGTTTTCTCTGAAATTTTAATATGTTATACATAAAGATATCCTATACACGTTTCATGAAGAGATCTAAGTCAAATAACCAGAGTAGGGTCATCATTTAGGTCCTTGAAGTCTCGGGTATCTCGGAATACATCACCAGAATCATCATCTTCAAGATCTAGTCGATTTACTAGGCTATACTTGTTCATTTCACTTAAAATTTGAGTATGTTGTATTTTAAGATGTCTCCTACAAATTTCATGAAGAAACTGAAGTGAGATTCTCAACAAAAACCAACATGCAACCACGAATCCAGCAAGAGGTCAGTAAAAACTCTCCAGATCTGAGGTCTCCGTAGAACAAGACTTTAACTCCTCAAATATCCATACTTTTTCACGAAATTTCAGTATGTTGTAGTTCAAGATGTTAGCTACAACTCTCATGAAGAAATAGAAGCCAAAATCTGACTCTAAACACACATGCAAACTCAAAAAAGTTTCTGACTCACACGGTCCGAACACAAACAGCCATACCTTCCAACATGCATCATCCATGCTTCGGTTTTTCTCACTTAAACACTCAAAGATTCAACATCCAAACAACACACAAGCATGAAAGAGAAGCTAGAGGACTCCCACTTGCCTCTAGGACGGACGGTCGACGGCGTAGGGCGGCGAACATGGCGGCACACGGCGGTTCCCTCCTCTTTTCTCTCTCGGCCGCTCCTCCTCTCTCGCACAACTCTCTCTCTCTCTCGCACACCTCTCTCTCTCTCTCTCCTTGGGCGAGCAAATGGCTGGCCACCCTCTCTCTCTTCCTTCTTATTTCCCCAACTTCTCATGATTAGTAATCATGAGATTGCCTAAAAACCAACCAATGCATGGCCTTCCCCTTTGCCACTTGTCCTATTGAATTTTGAATTGAATTTGGGCTTCTTGGGCTTGGGCTCCTTTATGGCCGGCGATCACTTCTCTTGGGCCACTATTGGGCCGGTCGACTTGGCCCATTAAAGGCTTAGGCCAATGGGCCTAAGGCCCATTCCAAAATTAACCCTTTTTCCTCTTTTTTTTTTTTTTTGAATTTCTTCAATAAATATTTTTTAAATTTTAATTTTCATCTTGGCCAAAGTCTTGGGACATCTTGGTTATTGAAATTTAATTTATAAAGTACATGGCCAAGCATAAATTATTAATCTATCAAATTTAAATTTCCACAATCATATGCACAAATCATCTAATTAAAAAGGCTAATGG
The DNA here is from genome assembly GCF_016545825.1 of Eucalyptus grandis. Classification (NCBI taxonomy): domain Eukaryota; kingdom Viridiplantae; phylum Streptophyta; class Magnoliopsida; order Myrtales; family Myrtaceae; genus Eucalyptus; species Eucalyptus grandis. The sequence continues at coordinate 57,896,038 of NC_052613.1, read as the reverse complement.
CTAAAGCATAAGCCATAGAAATTTTTATCACCTAATTAAAGACTTTAACACCCCTTATGGCTTGGCTTTGAATTTTGGGATGCCACATTGATGGAGTTTTGTTATTATAAATTGAGCTTTAATGGATCTAATAAATTCTTAAAATCTTTTTAAATCCACTCTTAAAGAGGTGAGAAAAATTGGGTATGACCTTTTTTTATTTCGCACTAAATAATTTAGTTCGATTTGGCTTAATTTTATACTCACTTTCGTCTTGCTTGGTTTATAATTTTTCAAATTGGACCGCATAAATTTCTTCTTAGAAAAGGAAAATAATCGATCTGCATTGTGGTCAATTCTTGGTTTAATTGCATTGTGCTCAAACTCCGCACTTATCGCTCATAAAATCATGAAAATATCAATCAACAATTAAGCTTATTCACAATGACTTGCCAAGCACTTACTCATGACCGATTTGGTTGCGTTGCACCTAGATTGGCTCACATTTTAAAATTTGTAACTAGGTGATTTAGTATAGATGACGGACATGGAGCGTATTTAATGTCTATAATTTGATTAAAATTGAACCATTTCAACTCCAATTTACAAAAATAAGCAAATTAGGCTTAAAAGTTAAAATCATTAGTAATTCGACGAGTTTTTGAACGTATATATAATGAGAAGAGGTCTAGCTGTCTACAAATACAAGATGCAATGCTTGGTTTCGATACGATTCAACTTATTTCTTTTACTAAACTTTATCATGATTTTAAATTGGATCTTTCATGTGATTTTCGAACACCTCCATTTTTATAAAAGCACAAGAATATCACCATTTTATAGCACATGAAACTTAGGGACATCTATGACATGAAGGACAAAGTGTCCATTGTAGAAAAAGGAAATGAACAAATGCTTGAGAGCTCATTATATGCAAAAGGCGATGGAAGAGATGATGATACTCCTGGGTATGGCACTTTTCAGTCGAATAAACTAGAAAGATCCTTTCTCTTCTTTTTTGTGGAGGATAGATTGATTATTAGAGTTAAGTTTCCTTATTTGATTTAGCGCATACTCAAATAATTCTAAATTCGCCGTTTCTTCATGTAATCTGTTATCTTAGTTGGTGGGACCCTTTTTTCATTTTTTGGTGTTATGGCACTATTTTGTCAGTATTGATTGTAAACTAAATGAAGATGTAGATGTTAAAACTTTTTTTCCCTCTTAACTGAGATTTTTTGGCATGTTAGATTGAAGTTTGTGGGATGCCAAAGCTAAGATTGTTTTAATACCAGAATTTTAAGTAAAATGTCAAAGTATAACTCATAGTTCCAACTAGAGCAACGACCGGAGGAATGTACCCTGGAGATTGAGCATCAACCTCATTTGGAGTATTACGAAGGTTTTTCCTGCATCCTCATTTGCTCAAGGAGAAAGAGGAGCATGCCACGAAGGTAACTCTACAATACCCAAAACCTCTATCGGGTATAATAACACGCTATCATCTACAGTTATGCAGTTAAATTAGTGCATAAGTTCCACCTCGATTTGTGACATCCCAAATTTCTGATTCTGTTTTCAATTAAATGAGACGGACTTTTCATTGACGCGCTTATAGTTCAATTCTTTGAGCTGATCACTCACGAGATAACTAGTCTATCAGGTGAAGCCGTTAAGGAATTTAAATGCAATAGGCTTAAGAATCTGACCATGAACCGACTGCTCGACCGTATAAATCTGCAAGGATCATTACGACACTGTCAGAATCGAACAGAGATTAGTAATAGGTCGATTCGACTGAGATATGTAATTAGAGTGTGGGTGATTCCACATGATTTCAATATCCTCGTCGACCGGCACTGAACTGATTATTCTATCGTTTTGGGTACCCTGTGTCCGTATTTGAAACCTTGAGATTTTCAAGACAATCGAAAGTCGCTAATGTGTCGAAGATTATGTCGTGGCTTGAAAATAATCAACCACGGGTCAATTGCACTGAAAATTTCCTAAAAGCTACCCAAGTAGATTAGGACGCTCAAATCGCGCCAAATTGAAATTAACCGTGATTTTAAACCCGGATTAAGAAATTGAAGGTTCTGGCATGTCACAATTCATTTTAGGAACGTCGACTCATATTCAGAAGATTTTTCTACCAACCGAGATTTTGGCGGAAAAGCAAAGTAAGGCCGTTTTTGTTCGGGATTGTCAGAGGGCCGTTTTGAATCGAATCTTCAGGATGCGAGTTGGATCATTTGACGGGAAATGTCATGAGAAGGCCGAGGACACATGGACCGATTTATTTGAGCTTCAATTGAGCTTCAATTGATTGGAATTAAGAGAGAATTGAATGGATTGAATGGGGGAATGTCCAAAATTCGTAGCTCCCATGGCACACCACATTTTGCACCTATTGCCAAGCTTGTAGAGGAAGATTGGAGGAGAGAGAGTGGTGAGGTCATGTGGTGTCATGGTGGGGGCAAAGCCAATGAGAAGATGGCAAGTGTTGAGCTCTAGAGAGCCCAATGAGACCCCTACTCTTAAGCGGCTTCTTCTCTAAGGCTTTCTCCATTGTTGTTGAAGGAGAGAAGCTCGGCAAAAACCCGGAGGAACCGAGCATCGGCCCTCCACCGTCGCATGCCCATCGGACCCCATTTCCTCCTCTGTTTTCCCCTCATTCCGTTTACGCTCCAGCCGACCTTTCGCCAAAGATCCGCGTAAAAAGTTAACTTCCCGGTTGAATCAAAGAACGAGCCACCCATCTCCGCGAAGAAGACATCCAGCCCGTTCCGGAGCACCTCATCGCTCGCCGGACCGTCTGGACTCGCTTGGTTCCGCCTGTTCCGCCCGTTTCGCGGTTTTCAGCCATTTTCTCCCCATTTCTAACCTACCTCCACCCATACCAACCACCAGCAAGATCCCCTTGACCCCGGGAGCCGCCGGTTGCCAACCACCCGCTCGCCGAAGCTCCGATCAGCCCGTTTCGCCGTTGAAGTTGCTGGTTTCTTCTCTCGCAGTTCAATCAGATCGAAGCGAAGACAACAAGAAGTTCCAGACTTCGTGGCCCGTTTTCAAGCCCTTCCCGGCCTCCGTTGGTGTCGCCGCTTCAGGGTTTATCGACCGCCTTGGCGTCGTGGTCGTCGTGAACTCACCGGCACGCAAAACCGGTGAGTTTATCCTCTAAACCTTGCTTAGCAAGTTAATCATGCTTAAGGGGTGTTTAGATTAGTCTAATTAGGTTTAGGTGCTTAGATTAAATTATTTTAATGTAAATTACATTAGTTGTATGATTAGTTTAATGGATGTTTAATTAGGGCTAATTGTATGTTTAAATTAGTGTAATCTAATTTAAGCCCTAATTGATTATTTTTAATTAAATAATTATTTCGAATTTTTAAATATTATGTTATTATTTTATATTATTATAATATAATATTTAATTATTTAATTTTCGGAATTAAATTTAATTATTTAATAATTTCGAAAATTTTGCCGGGATGGCCGGTCGTTAGAATTTCGCGCTGATCGCAGCAGTGCGGTCGGTTTGTGCTAATTGTATGTTTAAATTGAGAAATTGAGTGATTGATGATTATGGTTAATAATTCCAAAAGTGTGGAATTGTGTGAAATTGATGAAGTTGTGGTATTTAACTTGAAAATACCCGGTGTTAGCTTTTAGCACCATAATTGATTTGTATGACCAGTTTGAATCGATTGGATTGATTGATTGATTGAATTGAGATATGAGTTGGTTTATTATTGAATTATCTGCTTTGGCGAGCAATTGGTTTATATATGTCGGCTTGTGAGAGCATCGATCCATACATCGGCTTGTGTGAGCTATCATCTATGCATATATCGGCTTGTGCGAGCTACCATCTATATCAGCTTGTGTGAGCCGTGATTTATTAATGGATGAATAGATGGTATGAATTGATAGATGATATGAATTGATATATAGTATGAATTTATCGACGTATGAGTTGCACGACGTGCGGGAAGGACGAGGCAAGGTAAGTCCTCTATTCTCTTTGTGTGGCTAGAGCACCACAGGGCTTATTTTCTTCCTAATTGAGTTTTAGAGGGTAGGACTCGCCGAGACATTGTCTCATCCCGGTTGTGGGATAATATTTCAGGTCCCTAGATGGCGGATCCTCCGGAGCTTTTTGGTAGACTAGTGAGGGTCGCTGAGAGGATTTTTGACTTCGCCGATCCCGACTGAAGAGCTGGCGAATGGACCTGTCTAGCTGATCTTAGGACAGCCTAGTTTTTGAGGACTGATCTTCTATAGATCTTTTGTAAATAGCCTAGTCCTGTAAATGAACTGGTTTGATATGTATAAAAAGTATGTGGTTGGTTTTAAAAATGTGATCCCGCTTTTCTATCCCAATTGAGTTTTGTCTGGGGATTATTTATCCGCTTCCGCATGTGTAATTAAAAAGAATGGGTCGGCGACATGTTCTGGGAAGTCGCATTTCTATCGACCGCAGTGGGATGTGCGCGTGCTCGAGGTTCGGGGCGTGACACGATTCATTTCTGATCGTCGAGTTTTAAGTCGGGATTGGAGCTTTGCACCAATATTTTCAAACTTGGGCCGGTCAGAGACGCAGTCAAATTGCCTGTTCGTGCTTCAGTGGGTCCAAACGGTTGGCCTAAGCGAGAAGTGCTCGTGGTAATGTCGTTGATTGCCCTTTTAACGCATGAATCGTATCGTCCTTGGTGGTAAAGCTGAGCGCTGGTGGTCCTTTGAGTTTGAGTGCTGGAGTCCTTCCATGTGCAACAGCAGCCAGAAGCCCAGTTTTTGTACCCGTAGGACTCAAAAACTGGGTGGATCTAATTTTGGAAGCCAGTTTGTTTCACTGATTTAGCGATTGAACCGGATGTCAAACTGGTTCGATCTGATATTAGCAAAGGCCGTCCATGCATGTACATCCAGACTGATTTACTTGTGCTCCTTCTGTCGAGCAACCAATCATTTTTACTGTGAATTCTTGATTTCAATCTATTGCTGATGAAGCAACTGCTCTTCCTTAAGTCATCGAGACTAAGATGCCAGAAAAGAAAAAGATGTACCGAATTTCTTTGTAATCAACCAATCCCCAGTAAAAGACAAAAAGGCGCAATGTAAGCATAATATTCACAGTTTGAATCGGGGTTGCCTCACAATCGCAAGCGATCACTCCAGCAAGGAGTCCTTCAAGATCCTTATCTAACCATCCTTAAAGAGTATGTCCTTGTCAGGGACGTCGATCTTCTTCTTCAACATGGAGACCTTTGGAGTTCAGGAGCATGTTCTTCTCGCTGCGCTGCTTCACCTCCTCCCACATCAGGTCCCTTTCGTGGAACACTTCCGGCAGTAACCCTCTCAGGACAACCATCTCCTTCCGAGAGTCTTGCAGGTCGTTCTCGGGCTCGCTTATCTTCTCGTCCTTCTCCAGCATCTGTTTGTTTTTTTAATCTTTTTTTTTGCGGGATTCCCATGACGAAGTCTTTCAGGAAGTAAACAAACGCTCAAGTGTGATAAACAAATACACGTAGAGGCCATCTTGCAATGGAATGTGACATCTTTATCATTCATACTGGTTGTCTTCAAAGAGTACGGGATACCTGAAGTTCCAGGTCCTTTTATGTCGTGGGCGATGCAAGAAAGATTGTCTAGTGCATTCTGAACTTCGCGTTTGACAATATCAGTGCTTCGTACTGCTGTTGCAAGTCAAAGCTTGGCGCTGCACAACTCCCAGCTCTTTAGAGCTGAGCTTCTCTTACCATAAGCTTAAGCTCGTCATATCAAAGTATCCTGTGGGAGAACGGAAAAATTCATGAGGACCCTCCGTGGGGATGTTGTGGAGCAGTAGTTATGAGTGTCCATGGAGAGTAAAATCCTTCAAATTAGTCTTCAAAAATAGAAACTGTCAACTGGATATTCAAACTAAAGTTGAATCTTGAGGATATACTATGAGCCATCATGCATTGGGCATGGGCAGCTGTACAACATGCATAACATCATCTATAGACCCAACAGAAAGCATTAAAATGTGTAGGGAAGGGACAAATCAGAGCAAACTGAATGGATGATAGAGAAGAAAGGATCTTATTGCGGGAGAAAATAAACATGCAGCCGAAAAGGGCATGGACCCGGGAAATGATTAAGAGACATAAAGGGATTCACATACAAGTTGTTGTGCAACGACCCAATCATGCGCAACTAAGCTTCCCTAAACGAAGGAAAAGAACAACAAAGGATTAAGATCACATAATGAGAAAAGCATGACTAAGTTTACCGGTAAAGGCAATCTTGCCGTTGTGCTTTGCAAAGGCTAAGTAAGCAGCAGATTACTCGGTGCCTGTAACATTCCGACCACGTTCGATCGTGTTTTGGCTGTAATGAACAAATTGAGAGAGATGGAGTGACTAGCGGGTGATAGAAAAGGGCCTACAAGTGGCCAGGCAGCAAGTTGATGTTGCTACTGTCCTTTGATTACATTAACAGAAGACAACTATAGAGCAACCAAGTTTTCAATGAGATCATCTAAATAGGAAAAGTCATGATTTTTCTTAACTGGATATTTTGTTTTTCCCCTCTTTGATAACTTTTTCGTGACTCTTCTGGATAGGTTTTTCCATTTGATAAAAAAAAAAAGACACTAAATTAGTAATGATAAGATTTATTTTATTAGGGCGCGTTTGGTAACATTTATGTTCAAAAATTGTTTGGAACAATTTTTGACCAGAAAAGATGCGTTTGGTAAATTTGTTTCGGGAATAAAAAATGAATAGAAACACGTTTAGTAAATTTTATTCTTTTTTATTCTTTTAATTTTTTTAATATTTTTATTTTATTTTTCATTTTTCCTTTCTTTTTTATTTTTTCTTCTTTCGGCCGGTCGCCGGCCTCCGGATCGATCGGCCGACGAGGCGGCAGCCTCGCCCGGCCACGACGAGGCCTCGCCGAGGGCCAGCGACGCTCCGGCGAGGTCGCCGACCTCGACGGCATCGCCACCCTCGACGGCCGATCGTCGGCCATGGCCGAGGCCGGCGACCGGCCAAAGAAAAAAAGAAGAAAAAAAGAAGAAGAAAAGAAGAAGAAAAGAGAAGAGAGAGAAGAAAAGCGTTTCTTCAAAATTGTTTCGGAACAAGAAACAACTTTTTTTTATTTCTCATTTTTGTTCTTTTAGTGTTCGGAACAAAAATAAAAAAAAGAACGAAACGCAACCAAACACGTTTCTGTTCTTTTTTTGTTCCCGGAATAGAAAAACAAAAAATCTGTTCCAGGAACAGATTTTAGGAACGAAAACATGCAAGGCCTTAGTAAGTAAAGTTTCTCTAGAATCGCAAATAGTGAAAAGAAAATATTAAGGTAAATAGATTTTGAGCTCTATTTTTGCTTAAAATTTCCATGAAATACACAGCTTTCGTTAATATATATCTTGTAGATATTAACTTAAAAATAGACAAAATCGCAATTTAAAAATTTAAAAGAAATTCTACGTTACAATTTGTGGGTCATACCAAAAGCATTCATATTCTTTTTCTATTCTGAAAATAAAAAATTTGTATAGTTACTAAACGTGTTCTTTTACTCAGAAATTGTTCCAGAGAATATAAATAGAAAAATATTATTTCTAAAAAGAACGTGCTCTTAACTTTCCTAATCTAATTGTCACCTTTAGACACTTATCTTGCTCGACAATCATTTTTTTTCTTAAGACACGCATACATGTGTTAGTATGTAATAGTAAAATAGTAAGTTAGTGCAAACCACGTGCAACAACAGTATTGATATGAAGTCAATTGTATATGTAGTCTTTCTTGAACTTAGACCTATTAAACAGGTAGATCAAGTTAAGATTTGAGTCTAACCGAAAATGGTCCGACTTGTATTGACTCTTTTAACCCAAATTGTCCCATTTTTGTGAAATATAATTTCAACAACCTATACCTAATCCAATGCAATTTGGACCCAACTGATACCCACACAACCTAGTCTCCAATTTCGGCAATATAACGAAAGTGAGTACATTTCAAACTCGCTGAGACCCATATTGTCACCTCTACTTGAAGCGTAGTCCTACTTTGGGCTTTGGAATTCACTTAAATGGTTGAATTCAGCAGCTGAGTGTAAAGAGCTAAGTTGATTTGAGCTTGCAAGGGACGTAGCCCTCCCTCTTCTTCATTAAAAGGGCTCGGTTTTCTACCATGATCTTTTGGTTGACAAGGTTTCCTATTTTTCTACTCTCACAAAGTTTTCAAAATCTTGTCAACTTTGCATCCATATTCTCCTCAAGCCGCTCTCTACACCTTTTGCCAAACCCGTCACTATCATCCTCTAAAAGAACTCAATGTACTATTCATTTATTCCAAAAAAGATTTTTAAAAAAGGCATTATCAAGTTAAAGCTCAAATGCTGAAAATGCCATTTCGTCCTTAACAAATCCACTTTAGGCTTCTTCCCTTGACTTGTACATGTGATTAGTAGAAACGACCGGATGGATCACGTATCCATATTTTAACTCATACTTAATGGGATGGATATAGTTCAAATGGATCTAGTAAAATAAAGCATAACTAATAATGGGTTCTGATATGTCTAGAAAGAACACACTTTTGACCTATTTATTCAAAAGAAGGTAATTTGGTCTGATGGTGCCACTTCCTCTGTCGGTCCATCCATCCGTTCTTGTGGTATAAGTTGGGCCTTTCAGGCCCAAAGCAACATTGGCCTATTTTTTTTTGTGTTTTCCGCTTCCGGGGCCTTTGTTTAAGGTCCTTAGGCTAGACCGAATTTTTGGGTGTAGGAAATGATTGTGTTTAAAATCTTTGAAATGGAAAAGGTTTTACTAGAGTTGAAAATTTTCCATCTGATGCCTTACAGAAATAAGAAGAAATATTGGTTTTGGTATGTCATAAGTCAATCTCCTTATATAATCTAACTAAGAATAAAAAATTCTTATAGAAAATTTATAAAATCTTGCATATTTTGGAGTATATTATAATGCTTGGAATTAAATCGATTGCTTGTCTCTTATTCCATACATTGACATACTAACCATGGCAATGATAAAAGGACTTAATCGTGTAACTTCACCATGAAGCTAGAAGTTAGAATATCAAATTACGCAGTCCCTACATAATTTACAATTTGAGTATTTTTCATATATTTTATTGCTTATGAGAGTATAAATTTATATCATATGTATCTTTCCAAACATGGTTTCTTATGCTGAATTAGATAAATTTCTTCCACCAAGAGAGATATAGATGTAATCTAACACTTAATTCATCGAATTTTTTAGTAATTTATTATTGCTCTTTTTTTTTTTCATGTTTAATTTGTTTTTAATTTTATGACAATTTTTTTTTTTTTTTGATTGGCTAGTTTTTCCAGTATGTTATTTTCCATATTTAAGGGAAATAATTGCTAAGAATATGACTCCAAATTGAATTGGGTATAAGTTGATTTTGGGTTGGGTTGGATATAAAGTCACCAAAATTCTATTGAATAAAAATGGATCAAAATATGGATTAAATTGATCAATTTGAACCACTCATTTTCAATCCACTCAAATCCAATTGGACTTCTGACCAAACAAAAGAAAATCTAATCGGACTCATCCTTTTAACAGGTCCAATGATTAGCAACAAACTTACACATTAGCGATTATTATTAACCAAATATCGCTATAAAGAGGTTTGTCTAGTTATAGCCTTTCGATGGGCTGAGATGATGGGCTCATCTATCTCGGACCGAGCCTTAAGTGTAATCACTAAGCACTACGACAAAATTTTGGGGAAATTTCTTACCAACGGTAGCCTCCCCTTCCCCTTTTCACACAAGGAGAAAAAAAAAAAAAAAAAATTCAAAAAACCCCTTTCACCAGAACGCCCTCGTCCAAACTCAAAATTTACACCACCGCGTGCGGCGACTCTGGTTTAAAGTGGAGGGTAGTTAAGACTTTTCGCAAAGAGCACTCGCCATCGCTTTCTTCTTTGTCCGTCCCGCTCCCGTTCGCTCCGGTCTCCTCTTTTGACCAAAGACCACCACCGTCGTCGTCGTCGCCTCCGTTCTCTTCCGCCCCGCGACTCCTGCGGCCAGGGCGGCGGCGCTTCGGACGCCGATTTGTGCCTTGACGTGTCCGGGAGAACCTGGAGGACTCGCTGCTGTCCCCGACCTTGAATGGGTCCTCGGTTAAGGACCGTTACTTGTATCAGAACAAGTTCTGTCTGCTCCCAAAGTGGGTTGGGAAGCTGAAGGAGGCTGAAGGCTGAAGACGCCGAAGTTCTTCGCGAGCGAGGAGAATTTGTTCCCGAACGAGTTGGGGAATTTGGTGGGGTTGGAGTGCATGCAAGTGAAGATATCGCCTCCCTGGCTAAATGGGCTGGCGTTGCATAAGTTGGAAGGGCTGAAAGAGCTCGAGCTCAGTAAGGCTCTGCGCCGGCCTTCGGTGTTTCCTTTGCTCGGCGAGATCGCGCAGCTCAAGTGGTTGACCAAGCTCTCCGTTTGTCATTTCTCAATAAGGTATGTTGTTGGAGTTAATGTTTGGTATGTTTAGTTTTGAAGTTTTTCTTTTTGTTTGATTGGCATTGAGTCGTATACAATGTGTCCTGTGCATTGTGCAGTTCTGTGAATTAGTTAGATCGAGTGTTTGGGGACTGTCGAGAGGAGAAATTTGGTCTTTTAAGTTACTACTCCCTTCCGAGGAGGAAGGAACTAAGTTTGCTGGGGCTTATGCGTGGTTTTCGAGGACCATTTGACGGTCCTTTAGCTTTGGTGCTCTAGGCTGGGCATTTTTCTGTTCTCTGTCTTGACACAGGATGCATTTGGTATGTGTTATTTCAACGTGGCATGATGTGTACAAACCCTGGTGTAGCTCTTTTGGCAAGCAGTTTTCATGGTTGCTTTAGTTAGTTGCCTCCAGGAAGTTTGTGTTGCGGTTTTGACTCTAGATCGTGCAGTGTTGTTGTAAAATTCGTGGATGGTGAAGTATGCTATCTGAACTGGAAGAAGTAAATTGTACATCTTTCTATAAGTCTTCCCTTGGAATGTTGTGATTACATGTCGACAAAAATGGCACCTCTTATTGACATTTACTCATATTCGAAATTCTTTATTAATTGGTTTATGTTATTTAATTAGTGGCGGATGGTGTCTGGGATGGTGCATTGGCCTTATAATAATCCATCATTATCAAGATTGATGAGGGTTCAGTTTAATTGCGACCTTCCACTCTCCTCTACTCGTGAGTGTAGAAAGTAGCTGATATCGTGTTGCATGATAACCATCTTAACCTTTTCTCCTGTCCCATTCAGCGATGACTAAAGTAAGCTTGAAACAGCAATCCATGTTCTGATGCATGTTTTGAAGTGTAAATATCCGAGGTGAGGGCTATTTCTTAAATTCTCAGGCAACATTGTGTTCTAGGAATACTATGATCCAAAGTAGATTATATGGGAACACTGATGGAACCAGGATTAGGTTCTTTTTTTTTTTCTTTTTCTTTTTTTTTTTTTTGGTTGGGGGGGAGGGGTTGGAATTCATCGTGGAAATATAGAGCAAAAAATTCTTTTGTACTAAAATTTTGAATAAACTTAAACACGTTAAAGTATATTTTATTCATTAATAAGTTAAACTATACAAATCTGTTTGAAGTTTAGTGGTGTTTTGTTCTTGACCTTTTCTGTTTAATATCTATTTAGGTTATTTGAACAAGAAAAAAAGTATATTTTTGTTGATGACTACAGATGATAATTATATGTAATGTTAAAATTATGTCTAGCAAGAGATTTTGCACTATAGTATTATCCATACATAAATAATAGGTTATAAGGATTGACAAGTTTTGCCTTCACAAGATAGATATGCATACTTACAAAAGCGTATATTTATATCATCAATAGAAAATCATACTTATCCCAAGAAAATTATTAAGAAGAAAAAGATTGAATAACATATCAATGGACATCAGATAAGATCTAAGCCAATGTAATGTTAAATGATTACTTTACCAAGACATGATAAATGCAATTTGAGTTCATTATTTGATCTGCATCTTTCAAATAAAATAAAATTATTTTTTAGTTACTTCTAAATTTCAGTACAAATTTGATATAAAACAACTGTTTTAGCTATAAGTATTTTAATCTGTTTAAAACTAGGGAACACACACACACACACACACTGTTTGTGCGATAACTGACAGGCAGGAAATAAACAAGACCTTGGATTTATTTAGAGGAAGAAAATTTAACAATTTCAATTTGATAATACGGTCAAGCGCTGTCATGTTGAAGAGGGTAAAAATGAGCCAAGTCAAGGAAGCTCATGGCAAACTTATAATGTAGTAAATTTATGAACCCGATTCGAGATCCAATAACAGGTTGACATTAGTAGGCCCTCTTGAACTGGCCTCCATGCATAGCCTGCGGAGTTTGAATCTTCAGGTGCTTAGAAAACCAGTCTTCTGATGATTTATTTTGTGCATGTGCATGGAGTTTATGTTCGAAGATGCTCTGTTTCTATATCAGAATTGCACCCAGACCTTTTATTACATGCTAGGCTGTGGTATAATAGACAACTGTGCTTTTTGTTCGTCTCTTTGATACTTTTGTAGATGAATTTTCAGCTAGAGAAATTAACATGTATCTTTTATGTTGGTTTTTTGTTATTATTCAAGCACAATAAGCTCTTCAGTTTTCAAATACCTTCGCCGATATCATGTGATGTAGATGGGAACGAGTTGTCTAATGATGATTATGTTGGAGATTATGGGTTTGAGAGAGAAGAAGCAGTTGCTTGAAGTATTACATCAAGAGACATCAAGTTTGGAACGCTCAACATCGTTATCTCCAGCGTAGGGAACCCTAGAGTTTTTATATGCAAATTATTGGGCTCCAGCCCATATGGACCCAAATAACCATGCTTACACCTATTGGGATTGTATGTGAACATATTATTTTGGACTATATTAATAATATATCTAACAATCTCCTCATATGTTCACCATACAGCACAGTCCAATAAGGTGGTCAGTGTAATGTTCACACAAACATAAACCATCTACATTCAGTCCAAGACAATCAACCTGAATCGGTCAAAGAGTATTTCAGTATTAAAATATTAAACTAAATGATCATTTACTCATCATTCTTATCATGAACCTGTTCTGAGATTAATAAAATACAAATCCCAAAATAAATCTTAGACTTAGTTACGGAACCGATCTTGGGTTCCAAACAAGGAAGGAAGCGGCGAACCCCAAGACTCAATCTCGATCTAATAGCTTGTCCATCCTCGGAAAGAGATCGGCAACCAAAGCTTGCCTAGAGAGACCGGAGGGCGTAGATGAGGGGATCCGTGAAATATAAATTCAAAGGACCCCGGGATGCCAATTGTCAAACCGAGTGACGTTGATAATCCATCGCCTACCCTCCGAGTGGAAGTGAAGCCGGCAATCTGTCCTGAGTTGTAAAATTTTTTTCCACGCCCAAGAGCAGCATGTTGGCTTTTTAACTACCCAAAAGTTCTTGGTTTTTAAGAAGGTCGAGTGGACCCACTTACACCATAACGATTCTTTATCTGAAAATAGATTCCAGATATGCTTGAGCATGGCCGCCTTATTACACTCACGCAATCTCCGGATACCAAGACCTCCCTCCACTTTAGGAAGGCATACATCTTCCCATGAGACTTTGGCACCCCCACGCAACTCGGGTCCCTTCCAAAGGAATTGTCTAAGAATGCGCTCTATCTGGTCCAGTACAGCTGCAGGAAGGATAAAGACACTTGCCCAAAAAGCCTGAATGGCATGGAGGACTGACCTGATCAGCTGAAGTCGGCCAGCAAAAGAAAGAAACCGATGAGTCCAGGACTGCATCCTGGAGGTGATGCGCCTCACAAGTTCAACGCAATCTGCCTTCCGGGGCCTCGATGTGATAATTGGAACCCCAAGATAACGGATTGGAAGGTTACCCTCAACAAAGCCAAGCTCCAGGAGGATTTGACTTTTCAAGGTCGGCAAGCCTCCCGAGATGAACACCTCGCTTTTCCTTGGGTTTGGGAAAAGTCCGCTCAAGAAGAAAACATATGGAGACCATCCCGAGAAGCTTCACGGATGGCGGTGGCCCTCGCAAAATAGAAAGACATCATCCGCGAAAAACAAGTGCGAGAGGCAAGTAGTCTTACATCTCGGTAGAATCTGAAATCCGGTATGTGAGCACCTCCCAAGAATCCCGAGAGAGCACCTCCATAACCAACGTGAATAAGTAGGGAGAGATGGGGTCTCCCTGACGTAAGCCTCGCCCACTAGGGAAGAAACCATGTAACTCCCCATTCAACGCGATGGAAAACCGAGGAGTCCTCACACAGGTCATGATGAGGTGAACCAATTGATCAGGAAATCGAAAAGCAAGTAGTACACTCTCGAGAAACCGCCAATCCACGGTATCATACGCCTTTCTAAAGTCGACTTTGATAGCACACTTGGGAGAATAGGGTTCGATATGGAACTTAGAGAAAAGTTCCTGCACCAAGAGAATATTATCCCTAATTCGTCGTCCCTTGACGAAGGCACTCTGAGACGGATTGACAAGGTCTTTTAGCACTGCTGCAACCCTATTCGCTATCACTTTGGTAATAATCTTGTAGACCGTGTTGCAACAAGCAATAGGCCTGTAATCATCAACGGTAGTCGCATTGGGAACCTTCGGAACCATGACCAAAATGGTGTTATTGATTTCTCTGAGTAGTCTCCCCGATGTGAAAAAGTCCTTGACGGCTTCTGTGACCAGCTGACCCACCGTATCCCAATTCTCCTTGAAGAACTCAGCCGTGAAGCCATCCGGACCTGGTGCCTTACCTCTGGCAAGGGAAAAAATAGTATCTCGAATCTCCAGATCAGACACAGGGCGAGCAAGAAAAGAAATCTGATCATCATTCAGCTGGGTGCGGATAACTTCCCGAATCTCCGATACCTGAGGGGTGTCCAGCTCCATCCTTGGCTTAAGGAAATCATGAAAATGCTCCACAAAATGCTGTTGGACCAATTGAGGCTCAGTGATTTGGTTACCTGAGGAATCCACAACAGAAAGAATTCTGTTTCTCAGATGTCTCTTACTGACATACTGGTGAAAGAACTTTGTGTTCCGGTCACCTTCCTTGAGCCATCTTATACGAGCTTTCTGTCTAAAGAATGACTCTTCCTGAGACCTAAGCTCCACTAAAGTACGCCCATTGAGCTCTCTCCCGTCCGCGAGGACCATGCTGGTAGGGTCATTGAGGAGGCCCACTTGAGTTTGCTTTAAGGCTTCCCTCGCTTCGTAAGTCCTTACGAGATGTTGGCGAAGGAATCTCTATTTAACTGCTTGAGCCGACCCTTCAAGATCTTTAGTTTGCGCACCAGCCTAAACATGAGCACTCCATAACCCGGATTCTCCCAAACTTGCTTCACAATTGAGTCGAAATCCGGATGCTGCATCCAGAAGTCGAAGAACTTGAACGGCCTTTTCCGACGGATCGGGTTCTCCACCTTTACCACCATAGGTGAGTGGTCGGAAATCCCAGGCGCAAGGAAGGACGCTTCCGAAAAGGAAAAAACTTGGCTCCAACAAGGGTTTACCAGGACTCTATCAATTTTTCTCATTTTCCGAGAGGGCCCTGAAGAGGTCGACCAAGTGTATCGAAACCCCACATACCGAAGGTCATCCAGCTCCGCCTGATCCGGACCTTTGCCGAAATTCATCGAAGCACGGCAACCAAAGGTCGAGCCACCCAATCTGTCCGAGGGTCCTTTATAGCATTAAAGTCTCCCAAAACAAGCCAAGGCACGTCTGCCCAGAGAATAGCTTCTCGCCACCAAATCCTCCCAAAGAGGTCGGCGAGTAGAAAAAGAATGCTCAGCATAAATAACAGAGACATAGCAGGCTACTCCGGTCTCCAACCAGCAAAGCTTCCCAAGAATCATCTGATCCGAGACCGACAAAACTTCAAAGGAAACTACAGTAGGATCCCAACCAACCCAAATCCTACCTCGATTAGAGTACTCAGAATTAGCCCGCCAGCACCAATTCGAAATCAAGTTCCCAGAAATGGCATTGAAGAGGTTATGAGGGATTTTAGTCTCAACTACCCCGATCAAAGCCAACCGGTTCATCAAAGCGAAGTTCCTCACTTCCGCTTGCTTAAGCGGGGCACCAAGCCCTCTAATATTCCAGCAACCTATATACATATATATACAAAAGAAGATGGCAAGAGCATTACCTCCTTTTAGAGGAACTACGCCTAGTAATAGGCGGAGCTGTCCGGATTGTCGAAGGAGGAGGATCTGGGGCAAGAGCAAGCAGGTTGTCCTGTGTAGTCGAAGGAGGATGCTTCGGCGTCTCAGTAGGCCTCTCCTCCTCTACAGATGCCTTCGGTGAAGTGCAAGGGGAGAGGAGGTCATCCTCCGACAAAGAGATGTCTGTGCCCCCTACAACCTCCAGGCGGGGCACCGCAGTGTCTACCGGCACCGAAGTGGTGATAGCTTCAGCCGAAGTAGTTGGAGCAGTATCACCCTGCTCCGAGATAATCAAAGGCCCCCTAGGGGGTCTTCGTGAATAAGTACCAGGCAGCCTCTTCTCCACAGCCGTAGTCTTGAGATTCAAAGACCTCTCTCCTTCACTAGGACTAGGTAACATCCCCTCCAAAGGTTGAGCCTTGTTCTTCTTGCTCTTCACTTGCTTCCAGCCTTGCTCCGAGTCTTCAGGAGTCTCGGCGGGTTGGTCAAGGGGGCGAGTAGTGTCCAAAGGAGCAGGAAGAGGCCGAACAGGGGGCGGGCCAACATCACATTTATGTCCAAAGACCCCACACTTGGAGCATTCAAGGGGCCTCCATTCATAGTTCACAGCAATGGACCTAGTGACCCCATCAACATTCACTTCCACTGTCGAAACTCTTGGCCGATTAGCTTGGATCTCCACGCATACTCTGGCAAAGGAAATCATCCTCGTGCCCTCGATTCGTTGATCCACATAAAGGGGTTTGCCAACGGAGCTGGCTATAACACTAATCGCCGGTGCGGACCACAGGTCAAGGGGAAGGTTCTTGAGTCTTATCCACACCGGAACAGAGGTTTGCTTAGCCTTCTTCAACTCCATAAGGGGTTTCCATTGTTGTAAAATAAGGGGCATCCGAGCTACAGTGATCGGTCCCTCCTCTAGGATCTTCCTCCTGAACTCCGGGTCCGGGATATGGAAATAGTAGGTCTTAGACATAATCAATATATGCATAATAGTCAAGTATAAGTAGGCTAGTCAAAATAGTTCAAGGCCTTACAAATATAAAAAAACAAGCATAATAATGTCCACAAAATAGAAATAGCAAAATGCAAGTCTCAAGTAAATGGACTTCATCAAAATAGGCAATAATAGGTAAACTGTCAAGTCCCTACACGCTTTAAATGATATATACTCATTCATCAAGTAGGTCATCCTGGTCAGGATCCCACTCATTAAGCTTTCCTCTATCTCTACCATCCCTTGTAGAATGTCAAATATGAATTTCATATTATCATGAATTCAATCATTTGAATAAAACTTAGCAACATTCCATCAGGCAAAGAAGAACATATATTGATGTCATAAGGCATCATAATATTATGTTCATAAGCATCAATCAAGTTTTATATATTATGAACAAGACCTAAATAATGTGATTTACAAAAGCCATTAACTTAAGTTTATTTGTAGAAGAATAACTATTGTCTAGTTTTAAATAACATGACCAATAGTCAAGTCACCTACAATAACCTAGTCATGTAATATCAAGTTTCAATTAAGAACAAGACCAACAGGTTTCTTATGTAAACAATTATTTCTATGTTTCAATTTGAAATGTCACAGTTACTAATTCATTAAAATCAAATAATATAGCATCGAGTTTGGAATGAGATCATTTAACCAAAAAGGATAGTCCAACCTAGTTGAATTATATCATTAAGTTTGGAATGACACAAGTTTTCCCGATAGAACATTTGAATTAGGTTAAAGTCATCTTCATCAAGTTTGGAATGAGATAACTCACCCTTGTCAAATTAGTCAGCAACTATGAACATCGATGAAACATATAAATTGTGCTTATCATTGTAGCCAATAAAAAAAGATTCGATAATTTAAAACACACATTTAGAAGGTAAGTAAATGGTAGTTAAGACTTGCATATATAGTCTTTAACCCCAATTCCCCCATTGTTTTGAATAATCGATCTTTAGGCATACCTTTGGTGAGAGTATCAGCTATGTTATCCTTCGATCTCACATCGATCAAGGTGATAACCCCTTGTTCTCTCAGATAATTCAACAACGCATGTCTCAGTCACACATGTCTTCGCTTTGAATTAAAGAGAGCATTCTTGACGACTTGGACAACTGCTCGATTATCACAGAATATGCTTAAATAATTAATCTTTAGCTAAAGTAAAAAGTTAAAGTAAAAAGTTCACTCTGCCTCTTCACTGACTGAAGCTAAAGTAAAAAGTTCCGATTCCATAGACGACAATGCAATACAAGTCTGTCGTTTGGATTTCTAAATAATAGCAACTCCACCAAAAGTGAATACATATCCACTAGTGGACTTACTATTTCCAAATCTGAGCACCATGAGGCATCAGAATATTCATCCACAGTTGGAGGATAACCGGAATAATAGAAAGCATAATTTTTAGTACTTTTAAGGTATCTCATTAGCCTATCGAGGGCATCACAATGCTCTTTACTAGGATTACTAGTAAAACAACTCAACATGCCAACTGTAAAGGCTATGTCAAGTCTAATGCAACTCATAGCATACATGAGACTATTAAGCACTTTCGAGTACTTTAATTGATCCATACCGGTCCCTTCATTAGGACTCAGTCTGTTATTATAATCACATGGTATTTTACTTGGTTTACACTTATTATATCCTCAAGTAGAAAGTAGCTGCTCAATATAATGAGTCTGGCTAAAGGAGATGACTTGCCGGTTAAAGCTTACTTTCATACCAAGAATGGTATTAGCAATATCAAGATCTTTCATGTCAAATTCTTTAGCTAAAATAGCTTTCACATCACTCACTACAGAATGATCAGAACCAATAATTAACATGTCATCAACATACAAGCAAATAATGACTATCTTATTTGACGTAGAATGATGGTAAATGTATTTATCTGAATAACTAGACTGAAAGCCATAACTCTTTACCACTTCGTCAAATTTAAGATGCCACATCTTAGGTGCTTGTTTAAGACTATACAAGGTTTATTCAATTTACAAACTTTGTTATCAAGACATTTTATAACATATCCTTCCGGTTGTTCCATGTAAATTTTCTCATTTAAATTCCCATTTAAGAAAACTGTTTTTACATCCATTTGATGCACTACAAAGTGTTCAATAGATGTCAAAGCAAGAAGAATTCTTATAGTTGATAAATGACACACAGGTGAATAGACATCAAAATAGTCTATTCCACTCTGTTGTTTATAGCCTTTAGCTAATAAACATGCTTTGTATCTGGCTATTGATCCATCACAATTCAATTTTTTCTTCAACACCCATTTACAGCCTATAGCTTTAACCCATTTTGGCAAATTTACTAGCTGTCAAATGTGATTCTGTAGCAAAGAGCTCATTTCATCATCTATGACTTCTGCCCACAATAGAGATTCCTTAGATCTCATTGCTTCCTAATAGGAGAATGGATCATCCTTAAGATGGTAAGCAACAAAGTCCTCACCAAAACTTTTGGGAATTCTCTCTCTTGTAGATAATCTAACTAGAATTAGTTCAATAGCCAACTGTGTGGAATTAGTGTCAAAAGGGCTTGCTTCAGATTCTACAGGAGATTCTGAAATCATATCTGTAGATCCAAAAACATTCAAGCTTTGATCTCTGAGAAACTTGTTTTCAAAGAACATTATATCTCTAGATTCTATCATTGTGTTAGTAGATAGATTTAAAAACCTATGTGCAGCACTATCTTCTGCACTACCTAAATATAACTGCCGCGATTCAATCCCTTACGTCTACAGTCAAATTTCTACGGGTTCAGGTGAGTCCTTTCGTCTTGAATGCATCGATTTCGTGTCTCTATTCTTCAGTTCGACACTAGATACGAAGTAATTTCTTCCGATGTGCGTAGACGTTTGCTTCTTGTGTTGAAGTACGACTGAAATTCAGAGCTAAAAAATTGATAATTAGCTGCTTGAATATCCAGCAAGAGCTTCCTTTAGTCTCCGATTGCACTGGCTTGCGAAAGTTGATGATGATGATGATGATGATGATGATATTCTTGTATGCCACAGCTGCATCCATGTCCACTCACTTTTCTCTTCAGCCTTCTTTCGGGCTGGCTTTTCTCTTCAATCCACAATTTTTGTTCAAAGCTCTTTTCGAAAAAAATAAACCCTAAAAGTGGTAAAGACTAATTCAGCCCCACTCCCCTCAAGTTGGAGCAACCATCTCCCCCATTACCCAAGGACTTAGTAAAGATGTCTGGCCTCAATCCCAACAATTTTTGTTCATATATGCACAGCAGCTTTATTATCGCACCAGTAACCGTTAGATAATTCAGCTTACCTACCAGTCTTCTATATCTCTCAGGATTATTAAGAATTTCTCCTCCATCAGCAACTAATTAACCCCTTGTTCCATGGGTGAATCAAGAGGCTTTGATCCCAACATACCTGTCTCAGTGAGCAAATCTAAGACATATTTTCGCTGTGACAGAACAACACCTTTTTGTGATTGTGCCACTTCGATTCCTAGGAAATATTTCAATTTTCCTAAGTCCTTAGTTTGAAACTGCTGTTGAAGATAGGCTTTTAGCTCAGCTATACCAACCAAGTCATCTCCCGTGATGATAATATCATCAACATACACAATCAAGAATAGCTTGCCTCCCTTGATTGTTTATAAAAGAAAGAATGATCACTTCCACATCTTGATAGCCCAAAAGACAATACAACCTCAGAAAATCTTCCAAACCATGCTCGTGGAGATTGTTTCAAACCATATAAAGATTTTTTTAATTTGCAAACTAGTCCGGACTCCCCCGAGCAACAAACCCTGGAGGTTGCTCCATATAAACTTCCTCATGAAGAGTGCCATTCAAGAAAGCATTCTTAACATCAAGCTGAAATAAAGGCCAATTATACGTTGCAGCAAGAGAGATCAAAATACGAACAAGTAAGTTTGGCAACTGGAGAAAATGTGTCTAGATAGTCAACCCCATACACCTGAGCATACCCTTTTGCAACAAGTCTTGCTTTTAAACGAGCAAGAGAACCATCGGGGTTAACTTTTACAGCATACACCCATCGACAACCAATAGCAGTTTTGCCTAGAGGAAGTGGTACTAAGTCCCAAGTTTGATTAATCTCAAGAGCCTGTAATTCTTCTTCCATTGCTGTCCTCCAACCAGTACTTTGTAACGCCTCGAATGTGATTTGGGGATAGGAAATTGTTCAATAGTACTTAAAAATACTTGAAATGTAGGAGACACGGAAGAGTGAGAAATAAAATTTGCAATAGAATGTTGAGTACTAGTACGTGTACCTTTGCGATGAGCAATAGGAAGATCAAGATCGAGATACAAGAGGGGGACAGCTAATGGCGGATCTCGGAGTCTGAAGTCGACGTAGTAGTGACATGAGGAGCGGGGAGCGATAGTAGCATCACGATGACGTCGTGTGTAAACCTGGAGAGGAGGTGGTTTCTCTGTAGATACTGGTGAAACATTGGGAATAGTAGACCGAATGGTTGTCAAATACAAGTCTTCATCTAATTCAGACACATCAATTGGAACATTATGATAAGGAGTGGATTCAAAAAATGAAACATCAGATGTTACAAAATATTTTCTCAGTAATGGAGAATAACAGCGATATCCCTTTTGAGTGCGGGAATAACCCATGAACATACACTTGAGTGCTTTGGGATCAAGTTTTGATACTCCGGGTCGATGATCACGAACAAAACAGACACAACCAAAGATACGGGGTGGTAAGACAAATAGTGGTTCACTAGGAAGCAAGGTGGAAAAAGGAATACCACCTTGTAGAATAGAAGAAGGCATGCGATTAATGAGATAACATGCGGTTAGAACAACATCAGACCAAAAGGTTTTCGGTACCTTCATCTCAAATAACATGGATCTAGTAACTTTCAATAAATGCCTATTCTTCCGTTCAGCAATACCATTATGTTGTGGAGTATCAGGACATGAAGATTCATGGACCATACCATGTTGAGTCATAAAATCAGAAAAGGATGTGAAAAAATACTCCTTAGCATTATCGTAACGCAGAACTTTAACACGCATGCCAAATTGAGTATAAATTTCAGATATAAATGCACGAAAAATAGAAAATAATTCTGAACGATCTTTCATTAAATATAACCAAGTAACTCTGGAATAGTCATCGACAAAAGTAACAAAATATTTGAAACCTGAATTGGAAACCACACGACATGGACCCCAAATATCTGAATGAACTAATAAAAAAGGAGATGCTGATCGTTTAACAACTCGAGGTGTATAACTAACACGATGTAATTTGCCAAGTTGGCATGATTCGCACTCTAGACTAGAAAGAGATTGAAAACTAGAATCTAACTTTTGAAGACTACGTAGAGAAGGATGACCAAGACGACAATGGATTTGATGTGGGGACGCAACACTTGTGCAAGCAACTGAAGAAACATCTTCAAGTACATACAGCCCCCTTCCTCACGTCCTCTACCAATCGTCTTCTTCGTAGCCAGATCCTGGAAGACACAAGAATCGGGATAAAAGTTACTGAACACCGAAAGTTTTTGGTTAACTTACTAAAGACATTAGGTTAAATGGAAGTTGTGGAAGATAAAGCACCGAGGACAAAGGTAATGAAGGATTTGGGTTAATCGTCCCAATTCCCCTAACATGTGTAGGTGACCCATTGGCTAGAGTAACTATGGACGAAGATGGAGAAAAAGAGGAAAATATACCTGAAAGACTGACATGTGATCGAAGCCCCGAATCAATGATCCAAGGACGAGAAGTAGCCGAAAGACATGCGGTATAGATGATGTATCGAGATTCTGAAAAATCGAGATGTTCAAACGTCACTGGCGACTATTGGCCTCTCATCCAAGAGATATCTTTCATCAGCATTTATAGCCACGATAAAAGATTTGTCTCCATTGAATGCTTTTTATTAATCAGGTAATGCTTCCAACTTCTTTTATATTTTTGCATTCATTTGTTAACTGTCGGGATTCATACATTGATGCAATGTAAGCTTTCTAGGTTCAGGTAGGTTTTTGGTTTTCGAGGCATCAATTTTGATTCTGCTCCCCCAATTCGATGTGTAATACACACTGATGTTTTCCCATGGAGGTGTTTCCAATTACCTTGTCATTGTCTTGCACTAATTGTACTTATCGGAATCTGGTCTTTATATCGAAAATATGATAGAACCATTCGTTTATTACAGCTATAGGGAGCCTCTGTCATTATGCATCTAACTTATAATGGAATGGAAACCAATGTGATTGTTCCAACTTGCTAAATATTGGAATGGAATAGTTATGCTAGCCTGAATTACAGAAATTTATAATACCAAGTAGTGCCAATATCTGTGCCTATAGGCAACATTGGGCTTTGCACATAATAAATGTGGAAATCTTTTTGTTTTTAAATGTGGACTTTAAGTTCTGCTTTAATGACCAGTGAATACTATAGCTTTATCTTTGTGAATTGTTAGTTTCTTGTCTAAGGATAGATGAGTATGATTTTGTGTATTTAATTATCCCTGACTGTAGGGTTTGGATGCAGTTGAGACACTCATTCAAGGTCTGGTCTTGTTCCAAGGAGGAATTCTGATGGTGAGATTGATTTTTCTTGCTAACATACTTTAATATGACCAATGATGGATCATCTTTACAGCTAACAGCCATCTTTTCACCTTGATTTGCAGGTTAGTCATGATGAGCATCTAATATCTGGAAGCGTGGACGAGCTCTGGGTGATTTCTCAAGGCAAGGTGGCGCCTTTCCATGGGAATTTCCAGGATCATAAGAAGATACTTCAGTCCTCATTGAATCAGGCGAGTTTAGCTCTTGTCATCAACCAAGAGTGTTTTAACATGATCACATCACATCACCCTACAAAACATAGAATGAGGCTTTGTTACAGAGAGAAAACAAAAAAGGATGAAGAGAGGATTGCTGCTGATATACAGGATGTACTCACAACTACAGCAGCCCTCGTTTGTCATTTTGATTAGGGCTCATGGAAGGATGAGTCTCAAGTTTTTGACATTGAATATGCAGTATCATTTGCCAACAGCTTAAAAAACTGAGTCTGGATTGCAGTCCTGGTAATAATTTATGACCCTTTGCCCATTTTTATCTTAGTGACAGGTTCGTTTGTTGTGCCCCTGGAAGTTTGACACGGAAGTGCTTTTTATTTTGCGCTAATATTAACTTTCATTTTCTTCTTTTTTGTCCTTTTTTAAACCCTAAACTCTTGAAACTTTTGCACAAATGCACAATGTTGACATATGAATTCACATATTTATTTTCCATATTTTAAAAAAATTTGGATAAGGTTGTTAACTTTGACATGAAAAGAAAAGTTTCTTTTACTTGAACTTAATTCTACACAACCGAGTCCTTTGATTTGCCGGAGCAACCTAGGGGATAATTCTTTTATCATGTGCTACATATTATGTTCTTTTGTTCTTTTACAACATCCCACCTCTGTATGTCTTTGCATTATCCCAGCATCTTTTTCCTTGTGCCCTTGCTCATTCGCTGCAGTTGTTTTGTAGATATTATGGTGATCTGTATTGACAAAATCTCTTGGGAGGATCACATGCGAACGTTGCTGAGGTCGGATTAATATAGTCAATTATATGGGTCATTTTTCCAAATTAAAAAACTCGAAAAAACAAGCTTTTCATTATCATTTGGTGCATTGATATGTTCTGAATTATCTTCTAGTGAATATGATCTAAATAAGAATAATCTTTTTCGACGTGTTCAGGTCAATATTCAAAATAAGAAACTTTCTTTCTTCTGGTTATTGTATGGATATTTGACCTGTTACCCTCTGTGGCAGGATCGTTTGCTGTTGTGGATGACATCTTCTGCTTGTTTCAAGGACACCCAGAGGGTGTTGCTCTTCTCAAGCAACAATATGGATTGAGTGAGACCACCAATGAGGTCACTGCTGTCATAGAAGCTCATAGAACTCTGAGAGATCGGAGGCCCTATGCTGCCGATCGAGTTATGAAAGACATCACTGGAAAGTTTGCATTTGTGCTCTTGGACAGCCCTTCAGAAACCACTTTTCTGGCTGCTGTAAGTAACAATAATTTTCATGGTTTCATTCTGGGGATATCTCTCTCTGTCTCTCCCTCCACCTACGATCTGTCTAATCCTTTATGTCCTCTTAATCATGCAGAATGTTGGTGGAAGTGTCCCTTTCTTCTGGGGAAGTGATTGTGAAGGCGATCTTGTTCCCTCAGACGATGGAGGAGTCATAAACAAGGGCTGTGGGAAACTGTTGCACCATTCCCTAAAGGTAATTATCTTCACAGATCATAAATGCAGTGTCACTGGCATTTACTCCAAGCATTGGAACGTGAAAAGTAAGGAGGGATGAGCTCTGCTGATAGGAGAATGTTATGTTATTGGATAACATCATATTGGAAGAGCAACATTGTAGGTTAAAATGCACATTTCAAAACATGCATACATTGTAGCTTAAATCGTTCACCATTGAACATTGCCTTTTTTTGAACTCAGGATGCTTCTTCATCAGCTCTGGAGGTTTGTGGAGTTATGAGCACCCACCAAATGAGGTGAAGTGAGTTCCTGGGGTGGATAGCTTGGGCCGAGTGCGTGGCGCCACATTCAAAGTGGTGCAGAGACTAAGAAGGAGTCTAACATGCCTAGAGTTAGGAGTGCTGTGAACTGGTCCTCGCACTACCTAGTCATATGGTTTGTGGCCCTTTCTTGGCCAGGCCATTAGCTATTGAATGGCCTTCTGTTGCTTATGACCCAGTCACCCTTTCTCATCAACAATTTTCAGCTCTAGTGGTCGGTTGCTCAATGTTGAGAGTTTGAGATGACGTTGTTTTATGCAGCTGTATCTGTTGCTTATAAAACCAAGCTTTTCCAGAACCTGATCATGCTATTTGCAATAACATCTTTCTGGCATTTCATGAAGCCATCATGCAGAGTTCGTTCAATGTAATGTTTTTTCGCTTAGATGTCTATTATGTAACTGTAATCTACCATTAATGATTAGAAAGATTCTTGGTATCCACTTCTTTTTGTTTAATTCCTCTGCACAAAATTCGCATACATGTTCATGGATCTCCATGCAACATCAAGTATACTGTGAATATCATGCTTAAATCAGGTCTATGTAGACTTAATGTTGACTTTCTCAGAGATTTTGACATAGACTTCTAGATATTTTATTTAGCCTCCGTAGTATGATCTGGGAAGTTCCAATGTAGTATATAACTAGAGGAAGATATGGTGCAAAAAGGATATAGCTTCAGCTTCAGGTAGATTTGGGCATTAAACACCTTGCAGACATGCTTCTCCCATGTTGTCGTGCATCCATTAGAAGATTTTATACAATTTAGCCTTTTGATGGTTGCACGCTGAAAAATAGCAATTTGGGGATAGCACTATGCTCATACTAGTTCTTGTATATCTCAAGAGCCAACTGTTTGGTTTAGTGCATACAGCAGCTGCAGTCCATGTACACTGCCACATTAAATTCCTCAGCTATCTTAAATAAGCGTTAGAGCATTTGTGCCAATTTTTGCTGCAATTCGGAATCTATTAGTGTCAAACAAGATGAGCTGAAAAATCACAACTCAGCATGATTTGACAGTTTCAATGGACCTGGCGCTCTGCAAGTTCTCCCCTTCTAATAAACTCCACTTGAAATAGAGCAATCACAGAATCCACAAATCTGAAAGATATTGCTCACCTAAGGTCAACCATCCACACCTCACAAAATATGTGCAGTTTGATTCTCGAGCTGTCTTACCAATAATTCAAATGGTTCTTCAGACATTGTGGCAGCCAAACCTAGAAGCAAGTTGTATTGATGCTCTTAAGTATGGGCACGGGCATAAATGATCTACAAATTCATGGAAAGACTAGATTACAGCAAGTACACTAGCGGAAAAGAAGGAAGAGTTGCCAACAGTGTAGGAGGCATTGCTTACTTTATTTAGGACTGCACCAGGATCCATACCAAATCTCTCAGCTATTGGTACAATACGGTCAGGGCAACTGCAGGTGTACAAAGTCAAGAAAGTGCATGTGCACTTACATGGACGTAAGCCGAGTATGAAACAAAAGCAGCTTTTTCTAGGTTAAGAAAATGACCGACAGATTATATTAGGATATAAAGTTCCATCTGTGTCGACATAAGCTGCCTCGCCATTCCCCCTCTCATGTGAGTAAGCAACTGGAAAAATTGTTAGGATCATGGAATCCAGAAACCATAAATAAAGAGTGATGGAAAGAGGGGAAATACTTGTTGTAGGCTTCTAATGGTTATGACAAAAGTACGTTCTCCTAGCCTCTTCCCTACTTGGTTTGAACCACTACATATCATGCATTCCAATGTACTGACTGTAGATTCCAGAAAATGACAATGCCATTCTCCCAGAATCACCTGATACATACATTCTGATGCCAAGATCAACCACAGCTGCATTTCTTTATGAGAAATTCAATCACTGGGTTACTATTTGCGTTGCTCATCTAGGAAACATAAAATGCAACAGAAGTTAATGCCAGAAACCTAATATGCAATTCAGACCAACCTGAGCAGAAACACACAGGGCATGTGCAAGCTGAGTTTTCCCAGACCTGAAGTGACGTTAGCAGCATTTTCTGAGAAAACCAACTAACAAAAGGTCTTACTTATCTCCTTATGCTGACGCATGTGGCCTCCAAGCTGGATCGAAAGAATTCGATGAGAGGGCCACTGCCATGATGCATGAGTTACTTAGCTTCACAATGGAAAAGAGGTTGGTAACCGATCACCTCATCCACTTTCGACAAGAATTCATGATGCCTCAGAAGCTGATGAGACTCCTGTTGAAGCATTTTGGCATTTGCTATGTCTCTCAGAGGGGGAAAAGGTTTAGTGTGTTCTTGACAGGAGCTTATGAAGGTGCGGAGCTGATTCAGAAATCTCTGCTGATTATTTGGAAGGAAAAGGTCCTAAGCCTTAATGGTTATAGAGGGAGGAAGAAAAAGATAGAAACCTTTACAGACTCATCAGACATGGAAGATAATGATTTCCATGAGGGTAGCCCTGAGGATGAAGGCGTCCCAATGCAGCTTGAACAAGCTGAAGCCATAAGTGAATTGGAGGATATTGCAGGTGGAGACAGCTACTTCATGGATATTAGTGAAATTGACCAAGCATAAAAGCCTCATGATTCAATTTAAGGTCAAATGTTCTTGTTCGAGCTGTCAAGATAACTTGCTTTTTCAGTCTTTTTCTTCACAAGTTTGAAGTTTTGAGTATCTGCTATATAGATTTAATTAGACAAACTCCCATTTGCATCTGTAAATTAAACCAATAGTAGGCTGATCCAGCTTATTCCTCATTTGTCCTAAAAATCACCTTTGAAAATAGGAAGACTCGTTCTTTAGTTTGAATGATAGATGGCTTTCCTCAGCTTTTGGCAGTTCTTTTGTATACCTCACTGATAGCATAAATTGTGTTCATGATTTGTTACATGGACTAGCATCTGCTGGACGCCATTTTGCAAGAAACTTCTTGTACTTGTCAAGAGAAAATTATTGCGAACTCAATGTAGATGATGTTGGGTAATTAGCTTTCAAATATTGAGATTAGATTTCTTCTTGGCCTCATAATAACCACGATATCCACAAATGTTAGCCTCAAACCAAACTGATATTATGTGTAGTTAAAAACATATTGCACTGGATAATTTTATGTTTTTGTTCTTTATGACAAAATACCGTGGTTGATAAATTTCATTTCATCTAAGTTATTCGAAATGACACTAAATAACTTTCTTTTGGTCACATCTCTTTTCAAGCCTGAAGAAGTCCTATGACCTTTCCATACATGCCATGCTCGATTAAGTTCCTTAGAGCATATAAGGCTGTATTATATAAATCCGATTGGCTAAACATAAATAGAAGCAGCAGAAAGGATACACAGGCCTTTTTATCCTTACGATATATTTTGCAATTGATACACAAAGGTGACAATGTAGTTGACTAATCTTTTGGGTCACCACAGAGAAAGTATCTCATGTCATTCCATGAATGGTTTGTTGTCGAGCACAAGAAACTTAAGGACAAGCTATGACAAGGGTGATGAAGTGTCCATTGCAGAGAAAGGAAATGAAGAAGTGCTTGGGAGCTCATTATATGCCTCTAGCTGTCAATACGATGAGTAACATCAAATTGCAGATTAACAAAAAAAAGCATTTCGCCTGCCTTCCTGGTTGGAGAGACTTCTTTAGTCCTTCACATCGGCGATGCCTCCTGGTGTTATCTAAAAAACGTGTGTTTGTCAAGTCCAACATATATGGAATCTCGGTCTCTTCTTATTGACAGATGAGCTCTTGCTAAATTTTCTGACAAAATTGAGCGATGGTCTTGATAAATGTGCATCGTCCACGTAACAGTAGAGCTAATAATAATATACCAGTCCTGCTGAGAAAATTATCAAGATCCACTTCTTTTTGTTTAATTCCTCTGCACAAAATTTTTATTCAACATGTTCATGGATCTCTAGGCAACATCAACTATACTGTGAGTATCATGTTTAAATCGGGTATCCACCAATCCCTATATAGACGCAGTATCAACTTTCTCACAGATTTAATATAGACTTCTAGATATTTTACTTAGTATCTGCAGTATGATGTGATAAGTTTCAATAAATTATATAATCAGAGGAAGATTTGGCACAAAAAGTATATAGCTTCAACTTCAGAAAGGTTTGGGGCATCAAACACCTTGGAGACATGCTGCACCCTTCTGACTTTCCTAAACATCAACCTAACCGTGGCTGCACGAGCCAGAACATGCCCGCCTGCAGGTTTCATTGGGTCTGATGACACACCTCCGCCTGGATCAGCTACGACTGAAACAAATAAATCAAAGACAGAGTCATTAAAAAAAAAAAAAAATCCTTTTCCTATGTCATGGACTGCAGCTACTGTATGCTTCACCAGTTTGCGCCAAATAGCTGGTTCTTGAGATTTACAAGAATTAGTTTGGGCTTAGTGCAGTCCCCAAAATGCTATATGTCAGTGTGCAATCATCGAAGGGCTAAATTGAATAAGAACTTTGAATGGATGGAGGACTACGTGGGAGAAATGAGATGTGATGCAGTACCTTAATTGGTCATGTACCCTGCCACGTTAGATTTCTTAACTATCTTAATAAAACGTGAGAGCATTTGTGCCGATTTTTGCTGCAATTCGAAATTCATAAGTCTCAAACCAGATAAGCTGCAGAATAACGACTTGCATGATTTGATGGTTTCAGGATCAACCTGGCGCTCTGCAAGTTCTCTTCCAGTAAAATCCACTCGGAAGAGAACAATCACCAAATGCACAATCTGAAAAAGGCACTCACATAGGTCAACCATCCACACCTCAAATCTGTCGGGTTTGATTCTCGAGCAGTGCCTTACCAGTAATTTGAATGGTTCTTCAGACATTTTGGCGGCCAAACCAAGAAGCAAGTTGTACTGATGCTCAGAAGTAGAGGCACGGGCATAAATGATCTTCAAATTCATGGAAAGACTAGATTACAGCAAGTACACCAGCCAGAAAAGTAAGAGTTGCCACCAGTACAGAAAGCATTGCTTACATTATCTAGGACCGCACCAGGATCCATGCCAAATCTCTCGGCAGTTGGTACGATTCAATCAGGGTGACTGCAGGTGTACTAAGCTAAGAAAGTGCACATGCGCTTACATGGACAGACGACGTTTATGAAACACAAGCAGCTTTGCCAAGGTCAAGAAAAATACAGACAGATTATCATAGGATACAAAGTTCATTGTGTGTCAATACAAGCTACCTTCCCATTTCCTCCTCTCATGTGAGTCGGCAGCTGAAATTTTTTTACAAAGATGGAATCCACAAGCCATTAATAAAGAACGATTGAAAAAAGGGTATATACTGTTGTGGGATTTGCAAATAAGTGGAGTATCTTCAAGCATCACATTCGACTAATGATCAACCCAACTCCGAGTCTGACAATAATTAAGGCTTTTACTCGGTTATGACACAGTACAAACTCTTCTGGCCTTTTCCTGCTTGGTTTTGTATATGCGTTCCAGTATACTGACTGCAGATTACAGAAAATGAGAGTGCCATACTCCCAAAATCACCCGATACACACGTTCTGATGCCAAGATCGCCCACATCTTTACTCTTCATAGAAATTCAGTCATTATGTTACTATTTGGCATTGTTTATCTGAACAAAGAAGGCAACAGAAGTTAACGATAGAAACCTAATATCCAATTCAGACCAACCTGAGTGGTAACACACAGGGTATGTGCAAGCTATGTTTTCCCAGCCTGAAGTGACGTTAGCAGCATTTTCTGAGAAAGCTAATTAACAAAAGCAACTAAAAGTTCATCAAAAGTAATGTCTTTGGACTGTCATCTTCACCCTGATTCGCCAAATGCTTCTGTAATTGCCAGTGTTTTAATACTGCCGGTGTAACATCGCCAAACCAGTGAAATTTGCTTTCGTTGAAATGCATGAAGAATAAGACACGCAGCCTGCTAAAGAAAGTCTGTTACCGCCTAAAAGCTCATCGAGGGCTTGGCTTCCAATTGCGATGCAACAACTGACTTTCTCTGGAAATAAAGACATTAAAAGTACTTTGAGCAACACATGCTAATTTGCAGGCTTTATTTCAAGGGTCAATAACTCATTGAGGTATTCCAAAGATATTTATAGATGTTCAAATGGATTGGAGCCACCATCTCAGGTCAAGAAGAATCTAGAATCTAACCACTAATTTTTCAGCTGCTTCACGTATTTTGTCAACTTGTGCCTCAGATAATCCTTTTATTCCAGTTAAATGACACCAAAAAAATAAAAAATAAAAAGCAACCTCAACTTAATTCTCAGGAATAAAGATCAGATATACCTTCTTGGTATGCATACTAAAGCCATTGCAAGTGGAGATTCGTTATTAATCCATCTATGCTATTGCTATGGTATAGATGTACCGATGGTGCAATTACTATGTGATGCAACATAACAAAGGCCGAATTGCTCTTGCATGATTTAGAAGGCATACGTCAAATAGGTGAATTTCACGTGTTGTATTCAAGTAGTAGCGGAAATTACTCCTCGTCAATTAAGGAAAAAAAACTAAAACTATGGTATGCACAGAAAATCACGACAAGTTCAAAAGGAAGTCAAATGGAAACTCAGTATCATTCTCGGCAATCACATCACAAAAAGGAAATGAATTGAAATCTGCAGAGCTCGTCAACTCACTTGAGAGCTGAAATGAATAGGTTTCTACTGAGGCACAGGCTCCAGCCTTAACATGAACAGCTTTTCCATCATCCTGCATATGCTCTAAGTTGGACATTTCACTTTTTTTTTCCCTGAAGATTTACATTCAAATCTTTCACTACGATTTTCTCTTACCCCTGGTGCTTCTTGTTCAAAAGAATCGAGAATAAAAGGAATTCCTCTAATTTTGATTGCCGTCTCTTTCTTTTCATGTTTTCTCTTCATATTTTTTAACTCCAGTTGAGTAATGGTTTGGAATCCGCTATTCGATTTTTTTTTCTTTTAGTGAGAAAATAGACTCTTGATTTATTTTTCTTTTCTTTTCTTTTCTTTTTTAAAGAGGTTTTAGCTTATAGAAAACTTTTAAGAATTTATAAGTTCCATTTTTATAAGGGGAAGAGACTAAATTTGGTTTGATTTTCTTTCTTTTGCGTCGAATGACCCAATTAGCTTTGGCTTGTTTTGTACTTGCCTCAATCTCACTCGATTTTTAATTTTCCCAAACAGAACCGAGTAAGGTTGAAACTGATATTATGATCAATTTTTTGTTGAACTGCATTGTTCTCAAACTCCGCACCTTTTGCAAAGAAAGTCATAAGAGGATATGGGGAAAAGTGCCAAAAAAGTCATAAACCTTTTGTATCCTTTTTTTGGTGCCGATTTAGTCCTAAACATTTTTACGTTGTGCCAATTCAGTCATTTTTGGTCAATTTTGGTCGGATTTTGCTGACTGAACGCCGGCCGGCTAACGTGGCCTGATCGGCACTGACGTGAATAATTTTTAATAATATATATATTTTTATATTTTTTATTTGTCTTTTTCCTCCCGTTGGTCGCCAGGCCAGAGGTGACGACCGACGAGGGTGAGGTCGACCTCGCCGGCCACCTCGTGGGTGAGGCTTGCCCTCGCCGGATCTAGCGAGGTCGAGCCTTGCCCATGGCGGCGAGGGCCAGCGAGGGCGAGCCTCGCCCATGGCCAGCAAGGCTTGACCTCACTAGATTCGGTGAGGGCGAGCCTCGCCCATGGCTGGCAAGGGCCGGCGAGGTGGCCAGCGAGGTCGGCCTCACCCTTGTCGGCCGTCGCTTCTGGCCAGTCGCCGGACCTCGGCGACTGGTTGGAGGAAAAAGACAAAAAAAAAATAAAAATAAAAATAAAAAAAAAAAATGTATATATATTAAAAATTGTCAACGTCGGCTTGATCAAGCCACGTTAACCGGCCGGTGTCCAGTCAGCAAAATCTGGTCAAAATTGGCCGGAAATGACTGAATTGGCATAACGTAAAAAGGTTTAGGACTGAATCGGCAAAAAAAAAAAAAGTTTATGACTAAATTGGCACAAATGCAAAATGTTAAGGACTTTTTTGGCACTTTTCCTAAAGGATATGAATCAACTTGCAATTTGATTATTCAATGAAGGGCGACTTATATGGAGCACCTAGTCGGGGGGGAGGGAGGGGGTTTACAAGATAACATAAAGTTTTAATTTTTAATGCTTGAAATTTTGGAATTTTTAATTAATATTGAATCATTCCGCCTAAAATTTATAGAACGAGCAAACCAGTCTTAAAAGTTAAAACAATCAGTAATCTCTGGCACAGATCATCCTAAACAATTTATTATATTGATATAATTCTTTTGGATTTATATATAACAAGAATATGTTTTTAACTGCCTACGAATTACAAAATTCAATGTTTGGTTTTGATATGTTTCAACTTGTTTCTTTTACTAAACTTCATGATGAGTTCAAATCAGATTTTTCATGTATTATCACCATTTAGAAGACCATCGAGCGCTTTTAATTATTTGAATTAAAATTTCAATTTTTTATTTTTTTATCACGACCAGAAATGCAAATGCTAACGGAACAAAACGACAAGTTAGACTGCACGTTCGCTCTTCTTCGCGCCTTGCTTGTTCTTCTTACCGGCTTCTGCTGAAGTCAAAACTGATGCCGATAATGGTGCATTTACAGCGATCTTACCGTATATTTTTCGTTTTGGGGTCCTGTTTTTCCTCGTTACGTTGCACGTGAGCTGTTCGACGTCGCTCCTGAATGAGGCAATTTGATTTTCTTGGGCCTATTTCTTGAATTTGGAGCAAAGGCATTAGCATCTTGAGATGACCCGTCTTCAATTTGTTGTTAGAAACGTAGCCTAACCGAATGAATGGAGTGTGGCAAGAGAGTTTGGATGCATCGTCATCCTGCTGGTGCGTTCACCTACCTGGAGAAGAAACTCGAGTTTTGGCGAGATTTTACGTAACTGGTTGCAGCTCAGATTCATGACCAGCAAGAATAAGAGGGCGCATGATCTCGAAAACGCCGACGAGAAGCATAAAGTGGTGTCTAAGGTGTTGGTTCTGATGGAAATGTTGAAGAAGAAACCTGAGGTGATAATCCCTGTGAGGTCGATGGGTCGATACCGGAAACCTATTAATTTGCCCAAGCCACACAGTACAGTGGATTTTATTCGGAAGTCACCGAAAGTGTTTCGAGTCATATAAGGATCGGAAGGGTGTATTGTGGTGTGGAATGACTAAAGAAGGAAGAGGAGAGATTGATTAGGGAACACCCTGGCGTGGCCGCAGAATATGTGACTCGGATGTTGATGATATCGGTTGATAAAGAGCTCCTACTGGACAAAATTGCTCATTTCAGGAGAGAGTTTGGTTTGCCAGCTGATTAAAGGAGCAAGTGGGTACATGAGTATCCGCAGCACTTCAAAGTGATTAAATCTCCAGATGAAGTTGATTATCTTGAGCTTGTAGAATGGACTCCTGCTTGGGCTATCACAGGGTTGGAGAAAGCTGTACTGGGGTATCAGAATCTGCCTCTCATACTCCAGGGTTGCTTTCCCTATCTTTTCTTTTGAAGTTTCCTGCCAGTTACAAGAAGGTGGATAGATATGGAGGGAAGATCGAGCATTTTCGGAAAAGGTCTTACTTATCTCCTTATGCCGATGCATGTGGCCTTCAAGCTTGATCAAAACAATTCAATAAGAGTGCCATTGCGGTGATGCATGAGTTACTGAGTTTCACAATGGAAAAGAGGTTGGTAACCAACCACCTCACCACTTCTAATGAAAATTTGTGATGCCTCAGAAGCTGATGAGACTCATGTTGAAGCATTTTGGCATTTCCATGTCTCTAAGAAGGAGAAAAGGTTTAGCGTGTTCTTGACAGGAGCTTATGAAAATGCGGAGCTGAATGAGAAATGTCTGCCGGTTATTTTGAAAAAAAAGGTCCTAAGCCTTATTGGTTACAGAGGGAGGAAGAAAAAGATAGAAACATTTATGGACTTATTGGATATGGAAGATAATGATTTTCTAGAAGGAAGCTCTAAGGATGAAGGCATTGCTATGCATCTTGACCAAATAGAAGCCATCAGTGAATTGGAGGATATTGCAGCTTGAGACAGTTCCTTCAAGGATATACAAGAAATTGACAGTGAATACAAGCCTCATCAATCATTTAAAGGTCAGAAGTTCTTATTCGAGTTGTCAAGATAACTTGATTTCCAGTCTTTTTCTTCACAGGTTCAAAGTTTCGAGTATTTGTACAGATTTAATCAGACAAACTCTGCTTACATCTATTAACTAAGTTAACCAATAGCGGACTGATCCATCTCATTCCTCGTTAGTCCTAAACATAGCCACCGGAACTCCTGAAATCAATGATTCAAAAAGAATGTACGGATGATGCTTTTGGCAACTCTCAGCTCGTCTTGGTGCCAGCAAGGACATCAGAAGCAGTCTATGTATAGTGACCGGTTCATTCTCAGTTATTGGTCCAACATAATTGAGTGCTGCCATACTAATCTGCTATTCTGAAGATGAACTTGCCACCCTGCATTTTAATCTCAATTGTTGGGTCAAAGAGATGATCGGGTAGTAGCTATCATGGAGAACATATCCTCTACTGCTATGATGATCGACATTCTCTCTCTTGTTGTTGCAAATTAGATGCCGAGCTCATCTTGCAGTAATGCCTTGTTCATCACCATGCATGGATATTCAGGTCCACAATATCCAAGACTGCCTCTTGCAACATACATTCATTGGCTTTCCATCCGATGTTCCATAGGTCTTGTAATTTCTGTTCAAAATCTCTATGAAACTATGACAAGCTCCTGGTTGTAGGTTCTAGTGGAGAACTTCCTTTTGTTGGACTTTAGAACCCAACATCAAATAGTAAGTAGTTTTTGTTACTCCTTGTTTATGTTGCGCTGTGTTTAAGGTTGATTCATTTCAATAGCTTATTGTTTCGTTTTGAAGAAAGAAATAGGAGAGCCTCTGAATAGCAAGATTGGTTTTTTAATTTCAGTGATAAATGGCTTTCCACAGCTTTTGGTTGTGTGAAAATGACATTACTGATGTGCATTCTTTCTTATACCTCATAGGATGAATTGCGTTCATGATTTGTTACATGGGCTAGCATCTACTTGATGCCATTGTGCAATAAATTCTTAGCAAACTCACTGGAGATGATGTCAAGTAATTTGCTTCCATATGTTGCAACTATATTTTTTTCTCGTGCTCATAAAAACCGTGTATGTGACAAATCAAACTGCCACCGTGTAGCTAAATATATTGCACTACATTTTCTAGTTTTTGCTTTATAACGAAATCCAATGTTTGATGGATTTCATTTCTTTTGATTGCGGTGATTATATCTCTTCTTAAGCCTAACAAAGTCCTAAGACCTCTCGATAGCATGCCATGCTCTTCTTAAGACTTACCGTTGAATACAAAAATTTAAAGGGAAAGGTCAAGCATCTGTCATAGCTTCAACTAGAGCAACGCCAGAAGTAATGTACCATGGAGGTTGAGCATCAACCCCATCTGGAGCACTACAAAGGTCTTCCAAATATCATTCGATTGAGGAGCATCAATGTTTATCGGTTATAATCACTTTGCTATCATCTTCCGTCACGTGACAAAAGTATGGCGTGCATTACGGCTCAATTCATATAAGATAGTCATATCTACTTGTTTTAAGAAAGGATTGGAGTTTTGCACCAATGTTTTCAAACTTGGGCCGGTCAGAGAACCAGATAGATTGCTAGTTTGCTATCCAAGAGGTTGGACTACGCGTGAATTGGTGATGATGCCATGAGCAAACAATTATAGGTATGTAATGTTGTTGATTGAACCCATGAATCGTTTGGCCTATGTGGTAAAGTGAAATGCCGGTGATCCGTGGAGTTGAGTGCTCGAGTTCCTCCATGTTCAACAGTAGCCAAAAGCCCAGTTCTGTACCCGTTAGACTCTAAACCCAAGTGGATCCAATTTTGAAAATCAGTATGTTTCACTAGTTTAGCAAGTGAACTGGTGTTCAGACTGGTTCAATTTGATTTTTGCCAAACCATCTGCACTACTTTTTTAGTTTTGGGTGAATAGATCAAAGAGAAAAGTAATGGAATTGGCCAAGAAAAAAGGGCAAGAGCAATGCTTTATGGCAGAAAATCTAAAGGAAATCAACATTGAGAACTTTATGGTCTTTAAATGGGCCTAACATATAGCCACTGAAATCTTTTTGACATATGGCATCTAAATATAACTTAGGTATATTACACTATAATCGTCTAAGTCAACACTTCTTCTTTCTGCATCATCCAATCTATAAGGTGAGTG
The DNA here is from genome assembly GCF_016545825.1 of Eucalyptus grandis. Taxonomy (NCBI): domain Eukaryota; kingdom Viridiplantae; phylum Streptophyta; class Magnoliopsida; order Myrtales; family Myrtaceae; genus Eucalyptus; species Eucalyptus grandis. Next base: position 57,857,855 of record NC_052613.1, on the reverse strand, counting down.
AACCTAGTTGGCAAAATCATATAACATGACAATTTATTTAACAAAGGCCTCAAATTGTGTCAAATTTGGAAAAAAAAAATGAGGTACTTTATTAAAAAAGAAAAGTATAGGTACTCAATTGTAAACTGAAGAAATGTTTGGATAATATCAATGTCATTATCCTCAACTTCTAAAAGAAAGATGTTATTTGTGAAGGCAACTGTAAGGTGGTAAAATTGGAAATAATCACCGTAGTGGAGTGCTAATGGCAACAACACAAACATGGCCGTGCTTCAATGGTGCTCTATCCCGCCCCTTCCCTTTTTAACTTTTTGCCATTTCTTCTTTTTAGTTTTTCTCTTTGCTTTTTTTTTTTTTTTTTTTTTATTGAACTCAAATTTGAAAAGATATAATAGAGATTAATGAATGAAAAAATCCGAAAATGTTTAAACCCAAAATGAGTTGGAGGAAAATTATGGTATTATTAATATTAAGCAAGACTTGTCGTGTATGGAAATTTTACTAGCAATGATAGGAAAGACATTAAGTCTTGATGTTCCTGGCAGCTATTAAAGTTTCTTTTCCACCGACAAAAGTTGTGTACCATCAAATGACGTGCAAAAGTCTGAGTCTTTTTGGAATCTCTTTCCCACCATCAAAAGCCGTGCAAAGTCTGAGCCTTCTTGGAATCTATTATAGCTTCTTTCCCATCATCAAAAGACGTGCAAAGAAAACGATATCTTCCCGGAATCTGTTATAATTTCTTTCCCACCATCATAAGACGTGCAAAGGCTTTGGTCTTGTTGGAATTTATTAGTGTCTTTTCCACTCATCACTCTTTCACTTTTGCTTCACTTTCTTAAAAAGGATTATGATGTCTCTAGTCAGTGAAAGCCCTTGTCAGAAGATGATATTTTTAGTCGGTGAAAGGCCTGATCTTCTTGGACTTTATGGTTCTCTTTCCATTGCTCATCATCACCTTGCTTTGCCATAACTTCTACAGTGGACTGATTAGCTCATGACCATTGGGGAGATCTTTCTCGATTCCTTCTTTCGAGTTCTGTTCGACAAGCCATTGGACTATGTGCAAAGTAATGGAATCAACTTCGCCTTGCTTAATATGTACATTAATAATTTTGTTATATTCTCTCATATATTTCGATCTTAAATATTTGATTTTTTTGTCTACAAAAATTTTTACTCAAAAAATTCAAATCTTGATATGTTTCTCTCTTTCCACATAAACGTACATGAATACGATTTCCTCATATCGTACAAATAGCTTTTTATGAATTGATAATTTGAATTTGGTGTTACTCTTTACATGCAACTAGTATGCACTTTTGCTAGTTTTGTCAAATAAAACTATCTTTCATTAATTTAAGTTTAGGGACAATCCAATTATCCAATGACTAAATTAAACATGTGCAAAAAGTTTATGAACCAAATTGAACAAATTAAAAATTTAAGAGCAACATTGCACATCGGGCTAAAGTTCAAGGACTATATTGCATGTTGAACTGAATTTCAAAGACCATTTGCATCATTTTTTAAAAGAAAATATAGCTAACATGTCTGCTAATGTGATATTCAACATTGTTATGACATGTTCCAACCTCTTGAGAGAGCACTCCAAGAAAGTGGTAATGACTTGGATTCGGCGGTTAGTAGGAATCTGTTGATTATTGTTCTGAAAGCTGCCGTATCACTACAACATCACATTTGTTTCATGAACTGCTCTAGCAAATAAGCAGAAGCAACGTCATTACTTGACATATTTGGTGTAGCTTCGCTATAAGGAAGATCCTCCTCCATTGGAACAAAAGGTCACAGAATTAGGACAGCATCTATTATCTTCCTTGTACCATTAGTAATGCGACATTCGTTGTTTCTTTCTACCAAGGTAAGGTATAGGAAATATGTTTCGTCAAGAGGTCCAGCATCGTTTCTAGCTTCATCTCAAAGGAAAGGTAATGTAATGTAAATAGAATGCACATCTACCGCCGAGGAACTTAGCCTTATCTGGTTGGGTTGCTTTTGGTGTGTAGATGAAAAGACTCCTTTCGCAATTCTAATGCAAAAAAGGGCGAAATTATTCCGAATTTCGGGTCTCCTTCCTTACCATCTCCATCTCCATCTCCATCTCCGTCAAGCTTGCGCGCTTCACCTTTGTTTTGTTTTCTTCTTATCTCCTTCTGCTAATAATGGCAGACAAGGGACCCATTCCTTTTTCTAAAAGTTGTTCTACCGACATTAAAGCAAAGTGGGTTGATCAACAAAACTGTGTTTGTGGAGCCAAAAGGGAAAAAAAGGAAGGCTTGAACTTTGCGGTCGTCGCTTAAAGCTGAGCCCTCGCTGAAATTTCCAATGACAAGTCGTTGATGAAGCTAACTCTTGTTCTAAATAAGATGGAACTAAGCAAAAAGATAGAAAAAATTCAATACGTTCTGGAAATTTTCAATTATTGCTTACAAATTCCTAAAATGAAAGATTTAAAAGTAAATACATGATGATTATATACCCATGGATAAACGGGTATCAATACATCCATATATATGTGTACTCATTAACGAGCCCTATTAATTATTTCTTTTTCCTTTTTCCAAAATTTATGAATAAAAAACAGAAAAAGAATTAGTAAATGAGTAAACATCTTGTTTATGATATCTAAAATATATTTGAATTCAACCCCAATTAATGAGGTCCTTTAATTATGAAATTCAAAATCTATGAAAATTACTAATGTCCCTGTCAGTGCTACGCACCGACCTAGACATATGAGTATTGTGCACATATTTTCAGATCACATGTAATTCAAAATAATGAATTAGCATAAAATGAACTGTATGGTTAATTGTTTTCAAACGTCACTCAAACCTCATAACTTGGCATGCTTGGACCAAACATAAGTGCCTACATAAAAAATTTAAAATTGACAAATGCACTAATCTAATTTGATACATGGAGGCCTCAACTGCCAACAATATCGATTTTCAGTTTTTCTTTTTTCACAAAATAAAAAAAATTATTGAATTCGTGAAGTTATTGACTATTAAAAGAGAAGAAAATATATAAAATACTGACCATAATGCCAGTAAAGAGCACCAAAATTAATGGATGACAGAGTATTTCAATACTATGGAAATATTTGTAAAACTTTACGAGTTTACAACTATCATTAACAATTGCGTTGTATATATATATAAATATTTTTGGCTTAATTTGATTTTGCTTTATTTCAGGCATTTGGGATCTGGCTGAATAAGGAAAAAAGAAAGACATTCAGAGGAGGCGCTTATTCAATTTGCAAGTGGTTGAAGCAAAAACTCCTTAATAGGAACATCATCAATTTCATTCTACATCTATGGCTTCCAAAAATATTTATTACTGAAATAAAACCAGATCACCAGGTGCATGAAATTTCTTACCTATGTGCTGGCAATCAAGTGTCTAAAGTTTTTTTTTTTTTTCATTCAATTAATTACCTCGACATTTCGAATATGGGTCAACACGATACCTCCATTGAATTGCGAACAAAAAATGTCTATATGATACCAACCCTATCAAGTATTTGTTAACTGTTTACGTTGGCCTCCGATATATTCTTTGTGATATCAATTTTATCTCTTGCGGGTCAGACATGTGATGATAATCTTGTTAATATGATGTCCAACCAAAGAAAATCAAGTAGAAAGAAGAATTTTTTCTTCAATCAAATGTTTGATAATCCACTACAAATGACCAGATGATTCAAGAAGAGAATCTAAAGGAATTTGACATTGAGAACTTTATAGCCTCCCAATGTGCTTGACATTTAGCCGCTGAAATCTTTTGGCGTGTGAAATTAACAAAACTATCTCCTATTTTCTTTCCCAGGAAAGAATGAATAAACTCGTTGGGACAATGATATCGCAAGTACTTGAATTATTACCCCTTTCGCGATCAGTTCCTAAAGTTTTTTCATTCAATCAATTATCTCAATTTTTCACGTGGGTCAACATGAGGCCCTCATTAATATTGTGGATGGAAAATGTTTACATGACGCTAACGCTATTAAATAGTTGTTAAATGTCCATATTGGTATCCAATATAGCATCTTGAGGTGTTGCCAAGTCAGTGGACACATTGGATGCTAAGATTGTCTAAGCCAACACAAACTCTCTCCACATCACCCAATTCGTAGGGTAAGTGAATCATGTCAATAAAATCATTACCACGTGGCAATTTTTTAATGGACGCCTCAAATTGAGACAAATTTGAAAAAAGAAAAAAAATTAGAAATTAATCCAGACATAACGCATGGAAGTTTTACTAGTAATGGAAAAAAGGGACGTTCTCATGGGGATAGGTAAGGAGGGAGGGATGAGAAAAGTGAACCAACAAACTTCAATTTGTGTCCGGGAAAGTCTTGGTGAAATCTATTAAAGTTTCTTTCCCGTTAACTCTTTTTCACTTTTGCTTTACTTTCCAGACAAAAAAGCACACGGTATCCAATAAAGTCTGGGATGTTCTCCGAATATCATGAAAGGAGCTCTTGCGGACAAAAAGTACTTCATTTCCATTGCACCACTGATGTGCATTTGAAAGGCACCCAAAATTGAATGATTGCCAGAGTGCTGTAGCCTTATCCCAGATAGCATCATTACTTTAATACTTTTGACATATGGACATGACTATACGAAAAATCATTCAAAAATGCATAAATCTATTGTACATCCATTGATTCAACCCTAAACTTTTCTAAACCTTTAGAGGATTTGGTTGGAAATCGCTTAATTGGCGGTCAGCCATGTTAAAACTAAATTGGCTAAATTAAAAAATTTAAGATTAAATTGACCGATATATAATAAGTTTATAAATTTTTGGACAATTATCTCCTGGCTTTACAACTATCGTTAATGATTGACTTGTAGTAATCCATGATGAAGAAAATCAGGGAATATTTTTTGGCTCAAAAAAATGTACAAACTATTATTTACAAAAAAGACTAGTTAGGTAAGTTAGCTTTAATTGGTAGAACCGACAGATAAATAAGGAACATATAAATGTGCCAATTTCTTCAATTGAATAAAAGAAAACTTAGTAAAGTTTTAAATTTTGTGTGCCCGAACAATTGCATGTGATAATAATATTATAGATTAACATAATGTCCATCCGACAGAAAATCAAGTACATAGAAAGAATCTATATTCAATCAAATGTTTGATAATCCACAAAAATTTTCGATGTCATTATCCTCAACTTCTAAACCATGCTAAGAAAAACATCTCAAGAAAAATGTTATCTATGGAGGCCACTATAAGGAGGCGAAGTTGGAAATAGTCATGGTAGTGGCAGTGCTAATGGCAACAACACGGCCATGGCCATGCTTCAATGGTGCTCTATCTTGCCCCTTTCCTTCTTTATTTCCTTTTTTAACATTTTTGCTGTTTCTTCTTGTCAGTTTTTCTCTGCTTTCTTCTTTTCTTTTGTTGAACTCAAATTTGAAAAGATATACTAGAGATTGATGAATGAAAAAAAAATCCCAAAATGATTAAATCTGAAAAGAGTTGAAGGAAAATTATGGTATTGTTAATTTTAAGCAAGTTTTGTAATACCTGAAATTCTACTAGTAATGGTAAGAAAGTCATACAAAGTCTTGATCTTCCTGGCATCTATTGAAGTTTCTCTCCCATTAACAAAAAAATGTGCCAAAGTCTTGGTTTTCCTAAAATTTATTAAAGTTTCTTTCTCACCATCAAAAGATGTGCACAATCAAAAGACGTGCAAAGTCTTGGTCTTCCTAGAATCTATTAGTTTCTTTCCCACCATCACTCTTTCACTTTTGCTTCACTTTCCACAAGAAAAAGAAGATGATATCTTTAGTAGGTGAAAGTCCTTGTCTGAAAATGATATTTTTAGTAGGTGAAAGTCCTAATCTTCGCCTCCCAAAATGTGCGATAAAAGTGGATTTCCAAAAAGCTTATGATATTATCGATTGGGATTTTCTTCAATCAACACTCACGACATTTGGCTTCCCTGATGTTTTTGTTCGGTTGATTATGGCTTGTGTTCGGACTTTCAAATATTCCATTTCAATCAAAGGAGAGCTCCATGGATTCTTTGCCGGAGGGAGAGGACTACGACAAGGAGATCCTATGTCCCATTATTTGTTCACGCTTGTGATGGAGGTATTCTCTGGAATTCTAGTCTCCCAAACCTTCTCTTAAGGAATTCAATCCCTATTGGAGGTGCAAGGCAACTCGGCTGACCCACCTTTTTTTCGCGGATGACTTTTTCCTTTTCTGCCGGGCTGACTGGGCGTCTATCACCTTAATGAAAAATGGCCTTGATATGTTCTCTTCATGGAGTGGCTTAATCCCGAATAGAAACAAGAGCGAAATCTTTATGTTGGGAGGATCTCTGGCTCTTCGCAATTATATTCAACTGGCCTTTGGATTCCAAGAAGGTACCTTGCCTGTGCGATACCTCGGGGTTCCCATCATCTCTTCTAGACTTCGGAAAGTTCATTGTATTGCTCTAATTGATCGGATCACTGCTAGGGCTCAATCTTGGACTCAAAGATTTCTATCATATGCTGGAAGATTGCAGCTCATCAGTTCAGTCCTCCATTCCATTCAATCATATTGGTCGAGTGTCTTTACCTTACCGGCGTCGGTTCTGATTAGTATTGAAACAATCTTGAGACAATTCTTATGGAAAGGATCCGCACTTGGTAAATGTGGGGCTAAGGTTGCGTGGGAAGATATATATGCCTCCCAAAAAATGAAGGTGGGCTTGGCATAAGAAATTTGAAAGACTGCAATAAAGCGGCCATGCTTAAGTACATATGGATCCTTTCATCGACAAAGAATCGTTGTGGTGTCGATGGATCCACTACAAAAAATACAATTTCTGGATCCTTTTCGTGTTCTTGGGGCTAGAAAAAAATATTGCAATTAAGAACAGAGTTTAGATCTTGCTTCGCTTGGAAGATTGGTAATGGATTTGTTGTGGTGTCGATGGATCCACTCTAATTTCTTAAAAAAGGACAATTTCTGGATCGCCTCAACACCTTCTACGTGTTCTTGGGGCTAGAAAAAATATTGCAATTAAGAACAGAGTTTAGGTCTTGCTTCGCTTGGAAGATTGGTAATGGATTTTCGGTTTCTTTATGGCATGATCAATCGCTCGCTGATGGCCCCCTTGATCTTTTATTTCCCACATCCATCATTGAATTGTCGGGTCTCCTTAAGCATGCTGTTGTTGCAGATTTATTCTCCCCCCTCGGTCATGCATTTAAGAGTTCACTTGAGAGCTGTGGTTTCTCTCTCCCGGATTAGACTGATGCACCAGATTGTTTCACTTGGAATCATCACTCATCCGGATCCTTTTCTGTTGCCTCTGCATGGGATTTCATTAGAACAAAGAAGGAAAGAGTTTCTTGGGACTCCTTTATTTGGAACTCTGATATTGTCCCTAGAAATCAATTTAACTTGTGGTTGATTACCAATAACAGATTACCCACCCAGGAATTCCTAATCCATTCTGGCATAATTGTCTCCGGTACTTGCGCATACTATAATGCTACTCCGGACTCTATTGATCACTTGTTCTTCAACTGTCGTATCTCGGCCACGCTTGCTTATTTTTGGGCGACGAGATGTAATTTACCTTGGAAATCGAGGCCATGGATGGACAACCTTGCCTGGGCGATCATGTTGCTCTCCGGTAAGGATTTCTACCATCGGATTGCGCGGTTCTCTTTCGGTGGCCTTTGTTATTTGATTTGGAAGAAAAGGAATGATATTATTTTCCAAGGGGAAGCACTGTTTGTCCCTGCTTTGAAGAACCACCTTATGAGGATAGTCAAAGATAAAGCGACTACATTCACAAGTGTTCCGGACACTCCAAGAAATAGGCATCTCCAAAGAAGCTGGGATCTTGATCCCTCCATCTTTACGGATCGTCTCGAGCGTTAGTCTCCCCACTTCTTCTCTCCTTCTGCTACAAGCTTCATCATCTCTCCGTTTCTTCGTTTTCGAATGGTTGGCGGAGGTCTGGTGGTTGTGCTTTTTTTGTGTTGTAACTGTGGTTCTTCTCCTTTTGGTCTGCTTGCCTTTGGCTTTTGTCACGGCTCCCTTCCACTCTTCGGTCTTCCTTAGAGTGTAAGCCTTTGGCGCCATCTTTTGTATTTTGTCCAAAGCTAATATTATTCTTTACCTTTACCAAAAAAAAAAAAAAATCCTAATCTTCGACTTTATGATTCTCTCTCCATTTGCTCATCATCACTTTGCTTCGCCATAACTTCTACAGTGGACGATTCGCTCTTGGCCATTAAAGAGATCTTTCTTGGTTCCTTTTTTCAGGTTCTATTCAACAAAATTGAGTTCTCTAGCATTGGACTATGTGTAAAGTGATGGAATTGGCATCACCTTGCTTAGTATGTATATCAATAATTTTGTTATATTCTCTCATGTAATTCGATCTTAAATATTTAATTTTCTTTTGTCTTTTAAAGAATTTTACCAAAAAAATTCAAATCTTGATATGTTTCTCCCTTTCCATGTAAATGTACATGGATACAATTTCCTCATATCAAATAAATAACTTTTTATGAATTAATAATTTGAATTTTGCAAAATCTTTTGGATGTTAATCTTTAAATGCAACTAGTATGCACTTTTGCTAGTTTTATTAAATAAACTATCTTCTAATTCATTTATATGAAAATGGTCAATGCCGTTCTTCCATTAGTTCAAGTTTAGGGACAATCCAATGATTAAATTAAACATGTGCAAAAAATTTAGGGACTAAATTGAATAAATTAAAAGTTTAAAGATGGCATTGCACATTGAGTTAAAGTTCAGAGATTACATTGCACATTAGGCTAAATTTCATGCATCACTTTTTCGAGAAAATATAACTAAAATGTCTACTAATATGACATTCAACATTGTTATGACATCTTCCACCTCTTGAGGGAGCACTCGAAGAAAGTGGTAATGACTTTGGATTTGGCCATCAGAAGATTGAATGAACAGCTTGGGATCTGCTAATCATTGTTGCTGAAAATTGCCGTATCACTGCAACATGACATTTGTTTTGTGAACTGCTCTAGCAAATAAGCAGAAGCAACATCATCACTTGACATATTCGGTATAGCTTCGCTCTGAGGAAGATCCTCCTCCATTGGAACAAAAGCTCACAGAATCAGGACAGCATCTGTTATCTTCCTCGTACCATTAGTAATGCGACATTCGTTGTTTCTTTCTACCGAGGTAAGGTACAGGAAATATGTTTCGCCAAGAGGTCCAGCATCGTCTCTTGCTTCATCTCAAAGGAAAGGTAATGTAAATACAATGCTGGCTCGGAAGCATCTGCCGCCCAGGAATTTTAGCCTTCTTATCTGGATGGGTTGCCTTTGGTGTGTAGATGGAAAGACTCCTTTCGCAATTCTGATGCAAAAAGGGCGAAATTATTCCAAATTTTGGGTCCCCTTCCTCACCATCTCCATCAAGCTTGCACGCTTCACCTTTATTTTGTTTCCTCCTATCTTCTTCTACCAATAATGGCAGACAAGTGGCCTTTCTTTTTCTAAATGTTTTAAAGTTGTTCTAGCGACACTAAAGCAAAATGGGTTGATCGACAAAACTGCGTCTATGAAGTCAAAGGTAAAAAAGAAGGGCTTGAACTTTGCGGTCGGCACTTGTGCTGCTAAAGTTGAGCCCCTCGCTGAAATTTCCAGTGACGAGCTTGAACGTTGTGAAATGCCCGCCATTGATGAAGCTAACTTTTGCTTTAAATGAGATGGAACTAAGCGAAAAATAGAAAAAAAATTCAATAAGTTCTGGAAAATTTCAATTATTGCTCGTGAAGTTTTAAAATGAAAGATTTAATTTTAAAAGTACATACACGATGATTATAAGCCCATGCATACATGGGTATCAATACAAATATATATAACGAGCCCTATTAATTATTTCTTTTTCCTTTTTCTAAATTTAAGAATAAAAAATAGAAACACAATTAGCGAGTAAACATCTTGTTTATGAAATCTGAAGTACATTTGAATTTGACCCCGATTAATGAGGTCCTTTAATTATGAAATTCAAATTCTGGGATAATTACTCATGTCCATATATCTGTGCTTCGCACAGGCTTAGAAATATGAGTATTGCGCACATATATACAGATTACATGTAATTAAAAATAAGGAATTAGCATAAAATGAACTGTTTCTATGGTTGATTGTTTTCAAATGTCACTCAAACCTCATGATTTGGCACGATTGAACCAAATATAACTGCCTGAATAAGAAAAATAAAATTGACAAATGCACTAATCTAATTTGGTACATGGAGGTCTCAACTGCAAGCAATATCGATTTTCTGTTTTCCTTTTTTCACAAAACAAAAAATTATTGTATCCATGAAGTTATTGACTATTAAAAAAGAAGAAAACATATACGATACTGACCATAATGCCAGTGAAGAGCACCAAAATTAAACGGATGGTAGAGCATTTTAATACTGTTGACATATGTGTATAACTTTACAATTATAATTAACAATTGCCTTGTATATAAAATAAAAATTGTCTATAATTTGATTTTTGCCTTAATTCAAGCATTGGGGATCTGGCTGAAGAAGGAAAAGAGAAAGACATTCAAGAGGAGGCGCTTATTTGATTTTAGATGCAACTAGTTCGAAACAAAAACTCCATAAAAGAAACATCATCAATTTCATTCTATATCTGTGGCAAAAATATTCAATTGACTGAAATAAAACCATATCATGAGGTGCATGAAATTTCTTACCTATGAACTCTCAATCAAGTAACTAAAGTTTTTTCATTCAATCTATTACCTCAACATTTCGAATGTGGATCAACGCGAGACCTCCACTGAACCGCAAACAAAAAAATGTCTATATGACATCAATGCTATTAAGTAGCCGTTAACTATTTACATTGGCGTCCAATATATTCTTTCTGGTATCAATTTTGTGTCTTGTAGGTCAGACCAACCATTCCAGAGGATATCAATTAGTCTCTCAGAGAATTGGAACAAATTCTTTACAAAGAAATGTTGTTTAGGGAAATTAGTTGCAATAGGTAAAGAAATCATAGTAAGGTTTTAAATTATATGTGCCCGCACAGTTACATGTGATGATAATATTATTAATATGATGTCCAACCAAAGAAAATCAAGTATAAAGAAGTTTTTTCTTCAATCAAATGTTTGATAATCCACAAAAAAATGATCGAATGATTCCAAGAAGAAAATCTAAAGGAAATCGACATTGAGAACATTGTAGTCTTTCAATGTGCTTGACATTTAGCCATGGAAATCTTTTGGCGCGTGAAATTAGCAAAACTATCTCCTGTTTTCTTTTACATGGAAGAATGAATAATCTTACAAAAGAAAACTATTAAAGAGAGACCGAGTAACGAACCAAGAGGATGAGTTTGTAGAATAGATATCACGTAAACAAAAGTATGTTTGAGATTTGAGCCTAGACCAATGATTGTATAATAAACTCGTCGGGACAATGACATCACAAGTACTTCAATTATTATCCTTTCATAATCAAGTACCTAAAGTTTTTTTGTTCAATCAATTACCTGATTTTTCATATAGGTCAACGTGAGGCCTTCGTTAATATTGTGGATGGAAAATTTTAACATGACACTCACGCTGTTAAATAGTTGTTAAATGTCCATATTGGTGTCTAATATAGCATCTTGAGATGTTGCCATGTCAGCAGAGATATTGGATGCTAAGATTGTCTAAGCTAATAGAAACTCTCTCTCTACATCACCCAACTTGTAGGGTAAGCAATTCATGTCAAAAAATTCATTACAACGTGGCAATTTTTTAATGGACGCCTCAAATTGAGACAAATTTGGAAAAAGAAAAAATAATAAAGATTAATCCAGACATAACGCATGGAAGTTCTACTAGCAATGGAAAAAAGAGACGTTCTGATGGGGATGCACGAGGAGGGATGTGAAAAGCCAAGCAGCAAACTTCAATATGTGTCCTGCAAAGTCTTGGTCTTCCTGGAATTTATTGAAGTTTGTTTCCCATTACCTCTTTTTCTCTTTCGCTTCACTTTCCAGACAAAAAAGCACATGGTGTCCGTGAAGTCTTTGGATAGATTCTCTGAATATTACCAAATAAGCACTTGTGGATAAACAGTATTTTATTTTGATTACTCTGACCGAAGAAAGCATCATTAATACCTCAATACAAGCACCCAAAATTAAATGGATGACAGTGCTATAGCCTTGTCCGAAGAAAGCATCATTAATACCTCAATTCTTTTGATATATGTAAATGACTTTACGAAAACTTATCCAAAAAATCCATAAATAAATTATATGGCGGCTAATTCAATTTTAAAATTTGATATGCTACCATGCCAACTGAGATATATTAGATGATAATATTGTCTAAGTCAACCCACTTTCTCTCTTCTTATTACTCAATCTATAGGGTAAGGAGCCACATCAATTATTATGTTTAACTTTTACTGAGTAAGTGAGTCATGTCAACAAAATTACATAACATGGCAATTTATTTAACCGATGCCTCAAATTGTGCCAAATTTGAAAAATTGAGGTTCTTGATTGAAAAAAAAAGATTTTAGGTACTCGATCATAAGCTAAACAAGAGGTCAGGTATGTTTGATATCATTATTCTTAACTCTTAAACAGCTTTAAGAATAACATCATTCTTGCTTCTTTTTTCTCCCTTTCTTAAGTTCTTGTTTTTTTCTATACATTTTTTTCTTTGCTTTTTTTTTCTTTCTTTATTGAACATAAATTTGAAAAGATACATGAAAATCTAGACATTATTCTAATAGACAAGTGCAAAAGAGATTACTGAATGCAAAATCACAGTACGATTAAGCACAAAAAAAAGAGTTTGATGAAAATTTTAGTGGGGAAATTCTCCTAGTAATGGAAAAACAAAGGCATTCACATAGGGATGGAAGAGAGGGACGTGAAAAGTGAAGCAACAATGCCAATTTCCATCTTGCAAAGTCTCTGTCTTTTTTCAATTGCTCTCTTCCGCTTCTGCTTCACTTTCTGGACAAAAAAGTAAATGACGTCCAGTGAAGATCTTGTTCTTCCTGAGTTTATGGTTTATCTACATAAATAGAGCACGTGTGGACAGAAAGCATCCTTGAAAGTCTTGGTCATCACTTTGTTTCACCATAACCCTTGGTTGTTCTCTACATGGACCGATTGAGCCATGACCTTTGGAGAGATCTTTTTGGGTTCCTTCTTAGCTTCCATCTTGTACTAATTTATAGTATGGTTAATTTTAAGCAAGACATGTAACGAGTGATAATTTTACTAGTAATGGAAATAGAGATATTCACGTAGGGATTGAAATAGAGGGACGTGAAAAGTGAAGTAATGAAGCCAATTTGCTTCCTTCCAATAAAGTATTGGTTTTCCTGATGAAAAGTACTTCATGAGTGTACTATCATGACTAGCAATTTGAGTTAGATCGAAGGGACTATATTTTGATGCACATTGTGTCCTTGAGTTAGAAGAATCAATTGTTCTCCTTTTTGTCCAGATTAAGACTATTGGTTGTCGTTTGAAAGAGAGAACCTTTTCTTGTGGCCATTCAAAGTAGAAGAAAGAGGTGATATTTCTTCACAATATTTCTTCACATGACTAACTTAGAGGATACGGATATCTTTGTAAAAAATTTATAACTTACAAATGTTTTGTTGGTTTTTATTTTTATTTTTAAAGTATAGGCTTTTACGTGGCACAATAGTGCTAAAAATTTGCGGCAACATGGGCGGCAATGATCCGTTGAAGGGTGCTGAAGTAGTTGTTGATGATTGTGAATTGCTTGATAGGAGAATTGTGGTCCTTTGAACATAAAAAGTTAGCTCAAAGCAATTTGCTTGATTGATTAGTTGGTGATTTGTGAATCGTTTACTATTTCTAGAGTAAAATTAAAAAAATAAAATTGCTTCATGGATTTGTTGGTGTACCCAACCCTCTTCTTGTTTAGCCCAACGCACATGTATCCGTTCTCCTTATCGAATAGTCAAAGTCAATTGTCTTTGATTGCACTTGTATAACAGAAAGTAAGATGCCATTGTTAGGTGGATCATCAACATATATTTCAAGCGGTGCAAGTTGCACAAAGATACTTATTTGTTAGTTGTATTAATTGTGGTCAGCTTCATTCATTGCTAGATAAGAAAAAGGGTCAGGCATCACCCTTATGAACAGGAAAATCATGCAAAGGACCACGATTCTCTTATCAAGTGGTTCTTGAGATCATTGCTGCCTGTCTTGCTATGAATCTTTAGCACTATAAATACCACGTAAAAGCCTACAGTGATCACATATTCACCAATAACGCATCAAACGAAGACATTGAAATTATAAGGTTACTAAGAATGCACGGATGACCAAAAAAAAAAAAAAAGAAAAGCCTTGGTCTTGGTCTTTGTTTAATGTTTTTGGTAGGTGAATAACTTGGTCTTCCTGGACTAAATAGTTTTTTTCTCTCCATTAACTCACTTCAGTTTTACATAAGAGAGAACTAAGCAAAAAGACAGGAAAAATTCGATAAGTTGTGAATAAATACAACTGTCGCTCAAGAGTTCCTAAGTTGAAAGATTCAATTTGAAAAATACATACACTGATCATAAGCCAATGCGTAGCATCGGTACTCTACAAGTATGTACACCGACAAGAGTTGGTGCCCGAGGTGGCCGAGGTAGAGCGCAAGCTGAGGCTAGCGCGAGTGGAGCAGCACCACGTCCCATTGGTGCCGGGGTAGCAGCCCCAGTTGATCAAGGAACGGTTGGGATCACGCAAGCGTTGGATGCTATGCGTGAGATGATGGGGCAACGGGCAGGATCAAGCTGCATTTCTGCTGCCATTTATTCTTTGCCCGCTACCGCTTTGCCAATGCTTTGAGCCTTGACGCGGCCGCACTGCCGTGCCTCGCCGAAGTTCCGCCTCATGAGATGCCTATGCCTGGTGGAACAGTTTTTGAAATTGAAGCCACCGAAGTTTACTGGGACAGGAGACCCCGAAGCTGCTGCTCTGTGGATCCAAGGACTAGAGAAAGCATTTGCACTATTGATGTGTTCTGAGACCGAGAAAGTGGTCCTCGCAGTCTACCAATTAGAAGGAGTTGCGAGTACTTGGTGGAGAACCACTCAAGGAGCGATATTTCCCGATGGTGTAGCCCCAGAATGGAACGCCTTTGTTGAGGCCTTCAACGGGAAATACTTTTCAGCAACTGCTAAAGAGATAAAGATGGTTGAATTCCAGCGCCTTCGCCAAGGCTCTATGACTGTAGATCAATAGGCGAAGTTTCCACAACTATCGCAATATGCCCCCGAATTAGTTGAGAATCCGGCAATAGAAAGTGAAGATTCGGATGGACTCAAGCCAGAGTTGAGGAGCCCATTGATTTTGCTGAATCTGAGAAATTATAATGACATTTATGAGAGAGCTCAGATGATCGAAAGAGACCAGAATGATAGAGCCGCCTCATCTGGATCGAGGTTTAGCTCTCATAGAGACAACATCCGCCAAGGAAAGAGGCCGATGTTTGGAAATAGATTCCAAGGCCCGCCCAGTAAGAAAAGTGGATTTAATAGGCCGGTACCCAATAGTGTTGGAGCATGTCGCTTCTGTGGGAGAAGACATGGGGTAGGACCGTGCCCAGCTAGGACGGGTGCATGTTTCGAATGTGGCCAACGGGGCCACATAGCTAGATATTGTCCAAAGAAGCAAAAGGACAACCTCGGTTGCGCCGCCACCGATGAGACAGATAGGAGGGTATGCCCCTGGGATGCACTTGCAAGGAGGACAGCGAGACCTCCCGGCTCGGGGGCAACGTGTACGCGATTACCCAAGGTCGGGCCGAAGGCTGGCCGGCGTGATCACAGGTACGGTCTCGCTCAACGACCAACCTGCTTATGCCTTGTTTGATTCGGGAGCAACCCATTCCTTTATTGCCGAGCAATATGTTAGGATGCTAGGATTGAATCCTGTATTGTTAGAATCGGCAATTTGCATATCTACACCCTTGAAAGATAAAGTTATTGCTGCTTTGGGATGTTCGGGGTGCAAGTTAGAGATTGGTGAGCGAGTGGGAAAATTGATTTGTTAGTCCTAGCCATGTATGATTTTGATTTGATAATTGGCATGGACTGGCTCACCAATCAACGAGCTAAAATGGACTGCTATCGCAAGGCGATTCGGTTTGACCCATTAGAGGAAAGAGTTTCGAGTTTGTCGGGAATCGAGGAGGACCTTCGATTTCCTTAATCTCTCGCCGAAGCAACTCGTTTGTTAGACGAGGGTTGCCGAGGCTGTTTAGCGACCGTCGTAGATAACGACGGTTGAAGGATGGTTGAAATGGAAGATATTGCGGTAGTACGAGGAGTTTCCAGGATGTTTTCCAAAAGAATTGCCGGGATTACCGCTGTAAGCATCACCCTTATGAACAGGAAAAGAAGTCCCGTGATCAATTGGCGGAGAGACCGACATCGGTGCGTGAGATCAAGTTTTGATTGTACATAAAGCTCACGAAGAAAAATGAGAAGTTCATATGGATGGACAATATAGTTTCCAAGAGCTGAAGGAAAGCATCACCCGTGTGTTGACGATTCCATCCGGTCCCTGAGGATTCGAGATCTATTGATGCGTCATTCGGGGATTTGCGTCTTTGAAACATGGCGAGTTGTTGCATACTAGTTGAGACCTCATGAATTGAATTATCCGACGATGACTTAGAACTCGACCATCAATTTGCGTTGAAGATTTGGAACTACTTGTGTGGGGAAAGTTTCAAATCTTCACTGTTGCCTCGGAGTCTCAAGTATTTGTTCTCTCGAAGGAGTTGAACATGAGACTGGATGGAATTGTTGAAGGATTATGATTGTGATATTTTATATCACCGGGAAAAGGTGCATTGAGTAGGAAGTCTTGGTAGCTCAAATCTTGATTAAGGAGTGGAACTTAATCGAGAGAGCTCGAGATTCCAAATTTGAGGAGGCCACCTTTCAAGTTTTATGGCCACCCTCGTGAGCCGGATGTCCAAGTCGGAATCAGCGGCTTCAACCGATCCTAGACGTACATAAAATTCTTCAGAGGATACCGACAAAGAAAAGCTGATTTTCAAAGTTTTCGATGATGGGGTGCCGAGGTTTCGTGGACATAACGATGTAGAGCTTAGATCATGCAAAGGACCACGATTCTCTTATCAAGTGGTTCTTGAGATCATTGCTGCCCGTCTTGCTGTGAATCTTTAGCACTATAACTACCACGTAAAAGCCTATAGTGATCACATATTCACCAATAACGCATCAAACGAAGACATTGAAATTATAAGGTTACTAAGAATGTATGGATGCCCAAAGAAAAAAAAAGCCTTGGTCTTGGTTTTTGTTTAATGTTTTTGGTAGGTGAATGTCTTGGTCTTCCTGAACTAAATAGTTTTTTTCTCTCATTAACTCACTTCAGTTTTACATAAGAGAACTAAGCAAAAAGACAGGAAAAATTCGATAAGTTGTGAATAAATACAACTGTCGCTCAAGAGTTCCTAAGTTGAAAGATTCAATTTGAAAAATACATACACTGATCATAAGCCAATGCGTAGCATCGGTACTCTACAAGTATGTACGTACGTATGTGTGTGTATATATATATAAAGTTGGTCAGTCCTCCTTGATGAGCCCCATCAATTATTTACTTTCCCCTTCCTAAAAGTTATTAATTTAAAAAACAGATGATTTAATCTAAAATCTATTTAGATATGAATTCAATTAATGAGATCAATTAATTATGAAATATGAAATTATATTAGATTACTAATGTTCATACACGTGCTACGCACAAACGAAGACATTTCGCTCATATTTTCAGATTACATGTAATTAAAAATTAGGAATTAGAATAAAATGAACTGTTTCTGTGGTTGACATGTAGCCCTTGAAATATTTTGGCGCGTGAAATTAACAAAAATATCTCCTGTTGTCTTTCACAAGGAGAATGAATAATCTTTCAAAAGAAAATTATTAAAGGGAGACCAAGAAATGAATTGAGAAGATAAAATTGTAGAACAAATATAGCGTAAACAAAAGTATGTGAGATTTGAACCTAGAGCAATGATTGTGTGATAAACCCTTTGGGACAATGACGTCACGAGTATTTGAACTATCGTCCCTTTGGCAATAAAGTACCTGAACTTTTTATTGTTCAATCAATTACCTCAATTTTTCAAATGTGGAAAAATGTGAGATCTTTGTTAAAATTACAGATTGAAAAGGTTGACACAGTGACTAGCGTTGTTAATTAGCTGTTAAATGTCCATATTGACGTCCGGTGTGATATATTGAGATGTTGTCACGTCAACAAAAGCAATCGAAGCTAAGATTATCTAAGCCAACACACGCTTTTTCTCCTCTCACCCAACTTACAGGGTAAACGAATCATGTCAACAAAATCGTTACAGCATAGCAATATATTTGACGGACACCTCAAATTGAACAAAATTTGAAGAAAAATACAGAGATTAATCCTGATCTAACGCATAAAAGTGTTACTAGTAATGATAACCAAGACATTCACATGGTCCAAGTCCTGGTCTTCCCGAAATCTATTAATGTTTCTGTCCCGTTAGCTCTTTTCCACTTTTGCTTCACCCTCCAGACAAAAAAAACACATGGTGTCCATTAAAGTCTGATGATGTTCTCTGAATATTACGAAACGAGCACTTGTGGACAAAAAGTACTTCATTTTCATTCCTCAGCCACTGCTGTGCATGTGAAGAGCACCCAAAATTGAACGGATGACAGAGTGCTCTGTCAAAAAGACACAGTGCTCTAGACAAAGAAGGCATATTATATCCAGTAAAGTCGCTGGTGATATTCCTTATGTGAAACGAGCACTTATAGACAAAAGCATTTTACTTTGATTTATCTAACCTTTGATATGCATCCTTGAAAGTCTTGATCTTCCTCGACTTCAAAGTTTTCTTTCTCCATTAGCTCACTCTCACTTTGCTTCCTCACAACCCTTGTTATTCTCTACAAACTATAGTGCCTAATTTCACCATGGCCATTGGAGAGATCTTTTTGGGTTCCTTCTTTCAGGTCCTGCTCGACAAGTTGGCTTCTATGGGATTGGAATATGCGCAACAGGAAGGAATCAACACCACCCTGCTCCAATGTAAGGTGATGCTAGAAACAATCAATGCAGTGCTTGATGATGCAGAGGACAAGCAACTCAACGGTGACCGTCTAGTGAAGCTATGGCTAGATGATGTTAGGGACTTGGCCTATGACTTGGAAGACTTTCTCGATGAGTTTGAAACCACTCAAGCCAAGTTGGAGGCAGAATCCAGCACAAGCAGAGGTCAGGTGAAAAGGAAGTTCCCTTTCTTTAGCCTACCGCGCTCGCTCGTGTTTGAAACTATGTTACAAGAGATCAAAGGCAGGTTTGAAGATATTGTCAACAGGAAGGCTCCCTTAAGCTTGAGAGAGAAGGTTGTGGACAGATCCCACTACACCAACAAAAGGCTCCCTAGCACTTCTCTGCCGGAGCCTCAGTTTTTCGGTAGGGAGAAGGAAGAAGTGGAGACACTCAAACTACTAATTAATGAAGCCAAAAATGCCGATAGCGCATTGAGCATAGTCTCCATCATTGGGATGGGCGGTGTTGGAAAGACGGCCTTGGCTCAACGGTTGTATAATGATGCCAAAGTGAGTAATTGTTTCGAGAGGAAAGCATGGGTATGTGTTTCAGATGTTTTTGATGTTCTCGACATAACAAAGACTATTTTGCAATCGGTCACCCGAGAGCCCTGCAAGGACAAAGATCTTAACGAGCTTCAAATAGAGTTGAAGGATCGTCTATCCGGAAAGAAGTTTCTTGTGGTCTTAGATGATGTCTGGAATGAGAAGTACGGAGAATGGACTTCCCTCTTAAAGCCATTTGAAGCGGGGACTAAGGGAAGCAAGATCATCATCACGACGCGCAACCATCATGTCGTTTCCATAACAGGAGCTTCGCCATATCCTTTGAGGGAGTTGTCCATTGATAATTGTACCAGCTTATTAGCCTATCATGCTTTGGAAGAAAGAAATTTCGAGACGCGCCCAGATTTGGAAATAGTAGGCAAGAAAATAGCTGAAAAATGTAGAGGTTTACCTTTGGCAGCGAAGACATTGGGTGGTCTCCTACGGAATAAAGAGAATCTCGACGAATGGGAAGCTATCTTAAATAACAATATATGGGATGCGGCACCAGGAGAAAATGATGAGATTCTTCCAGCTTTGAAATTGAGTTATGTCCATCTTCCTTCTTATTTGAAGAGATGTTTTGCTTATTGCGCAATCTTTCCAAAGGACTACGAATTTGAGAGGGATGAGCTGGTGCTCTTATGGAGAGCGGAGGGCTTTTTAGATGGACGAAAAGCAAAAGAGAATACCTTGAGATTTGGACGGAAATACTTCGATGAGTTAGTATCTAGATCATTTTTTCAACAATCGAATGTTGACACATCGAAGTTTTTGATGCATGATCTTTTGAATGATCTAGCAAAGTCAATTGCGGGTGTGACATGCTTTACCTTTGGGGAGTCTCAAGTAGTGAGTGATGAAGATGATGCCTCTTTTGAAGAGAAAGCTCGTTATGCATCATGTGTCTCACAATTTGTTACATCAAAAAGCTCGAGAGCATATGCTGCAATGAAGGTACTAAGAAGTTTAATGCTATCGACTATTCAATCTGATCATTATAGAAAAGAAATTTTTATTTCTGGAAAGGTGCTGCACGACTTGCTAACAAACTTGAAGTACTTGCGGGTGTTATCATTATGCCATTGTAACATCTTGGAGGTACCGAATTGTGTATGTGATTTAAAACATCTCCGATATCTCAATCTCTCATACACCGGTATCAAAAGGCTACCCGAGTCAATTGGTGCCTTGTGCAAATTACAAGCTTTAATCTTAAGAGGTTGTGAAATGCTTTCTATGTTGCCTCTAGGCATCACAAAATTGGTCAGGTTACAATTTCTTGACATTCGAGAAACAAGGAGTCTCAAAAAGATGCCATTGGGTATTAATAATTTGAGGAATCTTATTATCTTGCCCAAGTTTGTGGTAGGACTAGAGAAAGGGTCACAATTAAAGGAGTTAAAGAACTTGCCACATCTTCAAGGAGAGTTACTCATATCTGAATTGCAGAAGGTGGAAGAAGTTAGAGATGCAATCGATGCTAATTTGTTTGGAAAGCAAGATCTTAGCGACTTATTCTTACATTGGAATGAAGGTTTTGGAGATTTCCGAAATACAGAGCGCGAAGCACGGGTTCTTCACTCTCTGCGACCTCACACTAATATAAAAAATATCACTATCTCATACTATGGTGGTGAATCACTCCCGTCATGGTTAGGTGATCCATCCTATTCTAAGATAGTGTATTTGTGCTTGCTTGGCTGTCCTCGTGTTAGTTCACTACCATCACTTGGACAGCTCCCTTCACTCAAAGAATTATCTCTTGAAGGTCTAAGTGCAGTACACATGATAGGCTTAGAATTTTACGGAACTAAAAGCCCTTTTCCATCCTTAACAATTTTGAAGTTTGAACGGATGTCGGCATGGAAAGATTGGTCTTATTATGCTGGAGGTCGAGAAGAAAAAGTACCATTCCCCTGTCTTCAGCATCTTGTTGTCCAAAGATGTCCAAAGTTGACGGGGACATTGCCTCATCGATTAGATCATCTCATAAAGCTAGAAATTTGTTCATGCTCGCATTTGAATGACTCAACCAATAAGGTTCATCTTCCATCTCTTTGTGAGTTACACATTAATGATTGTAACAAGGAGATCTTAAAGTGTTTGGACAACCTAACTTCTTTAACCATTCTCAAAATCAAGAATCTTGCGGAGCTTGTTTGCTTTGATAATGGATTTATGAGCTACTTGGTCAAGCTAAAGAAGCTTCATATAAGTAGCTGTTACAAGCTAACATACCTATGGCCAGATGGAGATGGAATGCGAAATCTTTCTTGCCTCCAGAGTGTAGTCATTGAATATTGTCCTCAACTCAAATCTTTTATGGAGGGAGAAGGAGAGATTGAGCTGCCATGCAACCTTGAAAGGATGGACTTGGGGGGTTGCATGAGTTTAGAAAGGCTTCCAAGCAAGATGCACACACTTAAACGTTTGAGCATTTGGGGTTGTCCAAAAATCATGGGACTAACCATTCCTCCAAATGATTCGAGTAGCAATAACTCGATGTCGCAGCTTGAATATATGTGGATTAGCGGTTGTGATTCTTGGATATCTTTTCCATTTGCTAAGGATAGACTTGCTACTCTTAAGACACTTCATATCACGAATTGTAAGGGAGTAGAGTCTCTAGCAGAGATCACCACAGTAGACTCGCTAGAATCTCTAGATTTTTTCGATTGTATGAATTTGAGAAGCCTACCACAGTGCCTTCGCACGCTCGTCCATCTCACTCATTTATCTATACATAATTGTCCAGCACTAGAGATGGAGGACTTGCCTCCCCTTCCCCTCACCTTGTCGCGTCTTTCACTTTTTAGGTGTCCGAAGATAAAGTCTATTGCCAGCTCTAACATTGATAGTTGTAACAATCTCACTTATTTGGAAATAATGGAGTGTCCAGCATTGGAGATGGAGGACTTCCCTCCCCTTCCAGTCACCCTATTGTGCCTTCGACTTGAGTCTTGTCCGAAGATAAAGTCATTGGAGTGGCATCGTCTTACGTCCCTTCAGGAGCTACAAATTTGGGATTGTGAAAATATCGAATGCTTCCCCGAAGGAGGCTTGCCTCCAAATTTGCGATCGTTTCATATTAGGGGGTGCAAGGATATGAAGCAGCCAGTGAGAGAATGGGGCTTGCCCATGCTCACTTCCCTCGAGAGACTGGTAATGGAGGGAAGCAGCATGGGAGGGGACGGAGACAAGGAGTGCTTTCCTTCGAAGGAAGACGACGAGGATTCCTGGAGTCTTCTCTTTCCTTCCTCTCTTGTCTCTCTTATATTGGGAAATATGATGAACGTCGAAAGACTATCGAGTGGCCTTCGCAACCATCTCTCCTTTCTCCGATATTTAAGGATTGTCAATTGTCCGAAGTTGAGGGACTTGCCAGAGGATGGCCTCCCTCCCTCCCTCCAACAATTATTTATATCTGATTGCGAGAATCTGAAAGATCGATGCTCAAAACACACCGGCGACTATTGGCCCCTCATCCAAGACATCCCTCTCATCCTCATTGATGGCTTTTTGCTCCAGTGAGTTTTCTAGGGTTCGGGTAAGTTTATGATTTTGAAAGCATCGATTTCCAATTATGCTTCCTCAACTCGATGCTCCATACAAATCGATACTTTCCACGAAGAAGCTCCGCATAAATTTCCGGAAATCCGAGAAATCCCTGACATCCGCATCGATTGGGTTCTCACATCCGATGAAGTGAATCCGACCCACTTTTGCTTTCATTTGCTAACTGCCGCGATCCATCCCTTCGATCTACGGTCGGATTTCTAAGGGTTCGGGTAAGTCCTTTCGTCTTGAATGCATCGCTTTCGTGTTTCTGTTCTTCAGTTTGATGCTTAATTACGAAGTAATTTCTTCCAATGCGCGCAAACGTTTGCTTCTCGTGTTGAAGTACGACTGAAATTTAGAGCTGAAAAATTGATAATTGGCTTCTTGAATATCCAGCAAGAGCTTCCTTTAGTCTCCGATTGCACTGCTTGCGGAAGTTGATGATGATATTCTTGTATGCCACAGCTGCATCCATGTCCGCTACTGCCTTGGGCCGGATTTTCTCTTTAGCCACCGCAAGGCTCTTTCGAACGGCAAGTAATTCAGCCTCCTCTGCAGGCAACACTCTCCCCTGTTTCAGTTTTGGCCTCAATCCCAACAATTTTTTGTTCATATATGGATGCAAAGTTGGGGTACCTGCCAGAGGATGGCCCTTTCTCTCTCTCCCTCCCTCCAAGAGATCCCTTTCATCAGCATTGATAGCATTCAGATCCAATGAAGTAAAATCGATCATACCCGGGCCATGATAAAAGATTTGTTAACCGCCGCGATTCATTCTTTGATGTACAGTAAGTTTTCTTGGGTTCGGGTGAGTTTCTGGTTTTCAAGGCATCAATTTTAATTCTGCTCCCTCAATTCGATGCGTAATACAAACTGATATTTTAGCCCAAGTCTGTAGCTCACTTTGAAAGCCAGAAAATGAAATTTATTGAATTGTTAATTGACGGGAATTGCGCTACTGTCTTCTCTTCTCGATCAGCTCATCCCACATCAAGATTTGACATGTCTCACCCTCTGTGGCAGATTGTTTGCCGTTGTCAATGATATCTCCTGCTTGTTCCAAGGAGAATGTAGCTTTTCTTAACCAGCAATATGGATGGAACAGAACCACTAATGAGGTCATCATCGTCATAGAAGCTTATAGAACTCTGAGGGATCAGAGGCCTTACCCTGCTGATCAAGTTGTGAGAGATATCAGCAGGAAGTTTGGTTTGGTGCTCTTCGACAGCTCTTCTAAAACCACTTTTGTGGCCTCTATGAGTAATGATAATGTTCATTGGTTTCGTTCTGGGATGTCGCTCTCAATCTCTCCCTCCGCCTGCAATCTATATCTAATCCTTTCTGTTCTCTGAATCATGCAGGATGTTGATGGAAGTGTTGCTTTCTTCTGGGGAAGTGATTCTGGAGGCAATCTTGTTCTCTTGGATGATGCAGAAGTCGTGAAGATGGGCCGTGGGAAATCTTTTGCACCATTCCCTAAAGGTAATTATTTTTTCGGATTGTTAATGCGGCTCCACTGGAGTTTGGTCCATGCATTGCAATGTGAAAAGTAAGGATGGATGAGCTCTGCTGATATTAAGCAGAGTTCATAGGAGAATGTTATGTTGTTTTTTTGGTAAAGAGAGAATGTTTTGTTGTGGGGTAATATCATATTGGACAAATTGGTTCCGAACCTAAATTTATAATTTATGGTTAAAATGGTGTTCTCTACCTGTATGCATGTTTCGATTTGTGCTTTTTCACCTTTAATGTTGCTCTTCCAGTGGTTTTCAAGCGCCAAATCATTCACCTTAAAACGTTGCCTTCTTTTCCAACTCAGGATGCTGCTTCACGAGCTCTGGAGGTTTGAGGAGTTATGAGCACCCACCAAATGAGGTGAAGCCAGCTCCTCAATTTGATGCTTGATACAAACTGATTTTCCTCGTTCAAATTTTTCACAAACCAGCCACTGAAGGGGAAAGATTGATATATGTAGAATGAAATGTTCACAAAGCTACGTCTTGCTATATTGATGACATATCTTGAACTCTTCTTGATGCCCAAAAACTGTGCTTATTTTTGCACATGAGTGACCCACCAAACAAATTGTGAATCAAAATGCACTATGCTCTGCGTGAGAATCATCAAGAATCATAGTGTTCTACAATCATATTCCTCTGCATTTTCAGCATTTGTTTTATGTTCTCTTCCCAACTTCTTTTTTCTTGTGCCCTTAAGCTCATTCACTGTGGTTATTTTGTAGATACCACTGTGATCTGTATTGGAAAAATCTCTTGGAAGGATCACTTGTGAATGCTGTTGAGGTGGGGCTAATGCTGTCGATGTTAAGTCTCACTTTTTGCAATTTAATAAACGGAGAAAGAAGCATTTACTTTTATTTGGTGCACTGAGATGTTCTGAATTTTCTTCTAGTGAATACGATCTAAATAAGAATAATCTTTTCTAAAATCTAAAAACATTGATTAGTTATGTGGATGCTGTGATATGATTGCCAAGCAAAGGGACACACTTTTTTTTTTTTTCAATGGTTTCCTTTATCATTGAAACCTTCTTTTTGTTGATGATGATCCTTCGTAGTATTAACCAGTCAATCTGGGATAAATTTCTGGGGCACCTCATGGCTCCAACCTTTCAATGCCACACCAATTCATGACGGCGTTGATATTCCATAAATCACCTTCTGCTTGGGTCTTGATCTCTGGTGGGTTAGGAACTATTATTAAAAGCTTGTAAAAAAAATTTTAGCCAATTTACTCATGCTTGTTTGGTTGAGATTGAAATGATATGCTACCTGCTTCTGTGATTGTGTTGTCAGCAGTGACCTCTGGGGCAAATCTGTTTAGTTCTTTAAAGTATCAGTCGTGTGCGTTTACTCTGGAATATTACTTTGTCTTACATTATGTTATTTAATTTGAAAATACCTTCTTATGTGGCATTCTTTCTATAGGGAGTTCCGGACCAAAAGTTTCAAGCTCACTTGTGTTTGTTTGGTGTAGCTGGAAATCTTGCACTTTGACAAATGCAAACCTTGTCTGATACATCTCCTCCCTCTATGCTACTGTTGCATATGTAAATTTTTGGTTGAAGCAATTTTCATGTGAGATTGTGAAGCTTTGTTAGAGGTTAGTTAATTTGTGATCTAAATTGCAGCTCACTGTGTACTTTCTCTGAGGCTTTTTGGATGTTATTGCACATATAACATGGTGCTTTGCCCATATAAATAGGTGGTCAGAAAAGCAGTGTTGCATTTGCCAAGATGAATTTCGAGAAACCATACATAGTTTTGCTTGTGAGCCATCCGATCATCTGGTAAGTTATACTCATTTTTCTCCATTTTGCGACTTCGATGACTTTTTCAGTTAGCTTGTAATATTGTTCTTGCACTAATTGAACTTATAGGAATCTGGTCTTTACATTGAAAATACAATGGAACCAATTAGTGATCACAACAGGGAGCCTCTGCCATCTTACATCTAACTTATAATGGAACAGAACCAATCTCATTGTTCCAACTGGCAAAATAATGGGAATTGAACATGTATGCTAGCATGATTAGTGTTTTTGTATTGCAGTAATCTATAATACCAAGTATTTCCGATATCCTATAGGCAGCATTGGGTTTTGTACATGATTAATGTGGAAATTTCTTTGTATGTAAATGTGGACTTTAAGTTCTGCTTTAATGACCTATGACTACTAAAGTTTTATCTTTGTAAATTGCTAGTTTCTTGTCTAAGGATTGATGAGTATGATTCTGTGTTTTTTACTATCCCAAACTGCAGGATTTGGATGCGGTTGAGGCGCTCATTCGAGGGCTGGTCTTGTTCCAAGGAAGGTGTCTGATGGTGAGATTGATTTTTTTGCCAGAATACTTCAATTTGACCAATGATGGATTGTCTTTACAGCTAATAGCCATCTTTTCACCTTGATTTGCAGGTTAGTCACGATGAGCATCCAATATCTGGAAGCGGGGACAAGCTTTGGGTGGTTTCTCAAGGCAAGGTGGTGCCTTTCTATGGGAATTTTCAGGATCATAATAAGATACTTCAGTCCTCGTCGAATCAGGTGAGTTTAGTTCTTGTCATCAGCCAAGAGTGGTTCAATGGGATCACATCACATTACCTTATAAAACATAAAATGAGGCTTTGTTACATAGAGAAAGCAAAAAAGGATGAAGAGAGGATTGCTGCTGATATACAGGATGTACTCACAGTAACAACGGCCCCTCGTTTGTCATTTTGATTAGGGCTCATGGAAGGATGAGTCCTAAGTTTTTAACATTGAATATGCAGTATCATTTGCCACTAGCTTAAAAAGTTTGTACTTTTGACTCTAAGTACATAATTGCTTTTAGTAACTATATTGTAGGAGCCACAAAATACAATGTGAATTTCTGTATGTGAAGTGGTTAGATAATATCCTTTTAACATTTTCAGGTCAATATTCAAAATAAGAAGCTCTCTTTCTTCCCATAACGGTTATTGTATAGATGGAAGGATAAATTGAAAACAGAGGTTTGAATATGTGAATGAAACAGCTAAATTTTGAATGAACTATGTAGGCCGAAACCCATTTAAAAACTGATTACTTGGTCAAAGAATAAAGTTTATCTTTCTTCTATTCAAATTCCCACTCCATCTCTTGATAAAGGTAGCTTTAACCACCAAAAAAGAAAAATAATTGTGATTTCATTGTTTAGGAAGGCAATGATTCGATCAAACTGATTTTTGTTGGACTTTGTTGTGATATCATGAAAGGTTCCATATATCAGCCTAAAGGAGATAGTGGAACTCAAGTCTCTGGTTCATTTTGAAAGCAAGAAAATGAAATTTATTGGATTGTTAATTGATGGAAATTGCCGTACTGTCTTCTCTTCTCAATCAGCTCATCCCACATCTAGATTTGACAGGCCTTACCCTCTGTGCCAGATTGTTTGCAGTTGTTGATGATATCTCCTGCTTGTTCCAAGGACACAGACAATGTTGCTCTTCTTAAGCAGCAATATGGATGGAATAAAACCGCTAATGAGGTCATTATCATCGTAGAAGCTTATTGGACTCTGAGGGATTGGAGGCCTACCCTGCTGATCAAGTCATGAGAGACATCAGCAGGAAGTTTGGTTTTGTGCTCTTCGACAGCTCTTCTAAAACCATTTTTCTGGCTTCTGTGAGTTACAATAATGTTCATTGGTTTTGTTCTAAGATATCGCTCTCAATTTCTCCCTCCACCTGCGATCTATACCTAATCCTTTCTATTCTCTGAATCATGCAGGATGCTGATGGAGGTGTTCCTTCCTTTTGTGGAATTGATTCTGGAGGCAGTTTTGTTCTCTTAGATGATGCAGAAGTCATGAAGATTGGCTTTGGGAAGTCTTTCGCACCATTCCCTAAAGGTAATTATTTTTTGGGTTTGTTGATGCGGCTCTACTGGAGTTCGGTCCATGCATTGCAATGTGAAAAGTAAGGATGGATGAGCTCTGCTGGTATTAAGCAGAGTTCAGAGGAGAATGTTTTGTTGGGTAACAGCATTTTGGAAAAATTGGTTTTGAACATAAATTTATAATCTAAGGTTAAAATGGTGTTCTTTACCTGTATGCATGTATTGAAATGTACCTTTTCACCTACAATGTTGCTCTTCCAATGATTTTAGTGCCAAATCGTTCACCTGTCAACATTGCCTTCTTTTCCAACTCAGGATGCTTCTTTACCAGCTCTAAATGTTTGAGGAGTTACGAGCATGCACCGAATGAGGTGAAGCCAGTTCCTAGCATGAATAGCTCGAGCTGAGTGCACAGCGCTACATTTTGAAGTGGTGCAGAGACTAAGGAGTCCAGCATGCCTAGAGTTGGGAATGCTGCGAACCGGTCCTCATTCTACTGAGTCGTATGGTTTGTGGCCTTTTTTTTGGACAGGCCTTTAGCTATTGAAGGGCCTTCACGCTTTCTCATACATTGACAATTTTTCAGCTCTAATGGTTGGTTACTCTATGTTGAGAGTTTGGGATGACACCAAGCCTTTAGAGAACCTGATCATGCTTTGTGCAGTAATATCTTTCTGGCATTTCATTTAGCCATCACGCAGAGTCCATTCACTGTCATGTTTTTTTTTTTTACTTAGATGTCTATTGCGAAATTGTTCTCTCCATTTGTAAATTAGGCCAGTACGACATTGTTATATGAGGACAAATGTGAACTATAAAAACTTGGAGCATGCTGGTCCTCATATGGGAATCGAGCTTACACGATACCTTGTGGCACGTTAGATATTAAAGGCTAAAGCAGTAAACTCGTACAATTTTAAGAGCAGTCAAAAGGACCTTGATGTCATGTTTTGATACAATCTTAATGCATGAAGGCCTGCCATCTCTGGTAAAAGACCTCTTTAGTCCTCATCATATGTTGTTATCTGAAAAACGTATGTTTGTCAAGTTCAACATCAGTCTCATCTTTGATCGATATGAGCTCTCCTGCTAAATTTCTTACATAAGGAAGTGATGGTTTTGATAGATGGGCCGTCTACATAGCACAGGCTGCACAACTAACCTACTAGTCGTGCTTAAAAAAAATTCTCCATATCCACTTCTTTTTGTTTAATTACTCTGCACAAAAATTCAACGTGTTCATGGATCTCCATACAACATCAAGTATACTACCAGTATCATGCTTAAATCAGGTCTCCACCTATCTATGTAGCTATCTCAACTTAGCTTCAGCTTCGGGTAGGTTTGGGGCATCGAACACCTTGCAGACACACTGATTCCCTCTGACTTTCCCAAACATTAACCTAGTTGTGGCTGCATGAGCCCGAACATGCCCGCCTGCAGGTTTCATTGGGTCTGATAACACAGCTCCGCCTGGATCAGCTACGACTGAAACAAATAAATCAAAGACAAAGTCTTAAAAATAATAAAATCCTTTTCCTATGTCATGGACTGCAGCTACTGTATGCATCACCAATTTACACCAATTAGCTGGTTCTTGAGATTTACAAGAATCAGTATGAGCTTAGTGCAGTCCCTAAAATGCTATTTGTCAGTGTGCAACCATCAAAGGGCTAAATTGAATAACAACTTTGAATGGATGCAGGACTACCTGGGAGAAATGAGATGTGATGCAGTACCTTGATTGGCCACGTACACTGCCACAAACACTGCCACGTTAGATTCCTCAGCTATCTTAATTAAACGTAAGACATTTGTGCCAATTTTTGCTGCAATCTGGAAGTCATTAGTGTCAAATCAGATAAGCTGCAGAATAACAACTTGCATGATTTGATGGCTTCAGGATCAACCTGGGGCTCTGCAAGTTCTCTTGCAGTAAAATCCGCTTGGAAGAGAGCAATCACCAAATCGACAATCTGAAGAAGGCACTCACCATAGGTCAATTATCCACACCTCAGAAAATCTGTAGGGTTTGATTCTCGAGCAGTGTCTTACCAGTAATTTGAATGGTTCTTCAGACATTTTGGCAGCCAAACCAAGAAGCAAGTTGTACTGATGCTCAGAAGTAGAGGCACGGGCATAAATGATCTTCAAATTCATGGAAAGACTAGATTACAGCAAGTACACTAGCCAGAAAAGTAAGAGTTGCCACCAGTATAGGAAAGCATTTCTTACATTATCTAAGACATGCAGGTGTACCAAGTTAAGAAAGTGCACATGCGCTTACATGGACAGACAACGTTTATGAAACACAAGCAGCTTTGTCAAGGTCAAGAAAAATACAGACAGATTATAATAGGATACAAAGTTCCTTTTGCTTCCTTTTGCGTCGATATAAGCTACCTTGCCATTTCCTCCTCTCATGTGAGTTGGCAGCTGAAAATATTTTACGATCATGGAATCCACAAACCATTAATAAAGAATGATTGAAAACAGGGGTAAATACTGTTGTAGGATTTGCAAATAAAGTAGAGTATCTTCAAGCATCACATTCGACTAATGATCAACCCAAGTCCGAGTCCGACTATGATTAAGGCTTTTACTCGGTTATGACATAGTACAAACTCTTCTGGCCTTTTCCCTGCTTGGTTTGAGCCACTATATATGCGTTCCAGTATACTGACTGCAGATTACAGAAAATGAGTGCCATACTTCTAGAATCACCTAACACACATTATGATGCCAAGATCACCCACATCTTTATACTCCATAGAAATTCAATCATTATGTTACTATTTGGCATTGTTCATCTGAGAAAAAAAATGCAACAGAAGTTCAAGACAGAAACCTAATATCCAATTCAGACCAACCTGAGAAGTAACACATAGGGTATATGCCAGCTGTGTTTTCCCAGACTTGAAGTGACGTCAGCAGCATTTTCTGAGAAAGCTAATTAACAAAAGCAACTAAAAGTTCATCAAAGGTAACGTCGTTGGACTGTGATTTTCACCCAGATTCGCCAAATGCTTCTGTAATTGCCGGAGTTTCAATACCACCCGTTAACATTGCCAAACCGATGAAATTTGTATTTGTTGAAATGCATGAAGAATAAGACACAGAATCTGCAAAAGAAAGTCTTTTACTGCCTAAAAGCTCATCGAGGGGGCTTCCAGTTCTGATGCAAACAACCGACGACTCTCTCTGGAAAAACGAAGACATTGAAAGTACTTTGAGCAACAGATTTGCTAATTTGCAGGCTTTATTTCAAGGGTATTCTGAACCATTTTAGCTTGAAGTTTGCAGAATTAAGAACTTACTCTGAGCAGAGCATCACTTCCAATAATATAGCCAAAATTCTGATAAAACAAAGGGAAGTCAATGCGAGATGCTTATAGAAGTTCAAATTGAGTGGAGCCACCATCTCATATCTTTTCAACTTTTGCCTCAGATAATCCTTTTATTCCAGTTAAGTGCTACAAAAATAAACAAAAAAAAAGCAATTCACTTGGCCAAATAAGAATACGTTCCTCAACTCAGCATCGCGTTAAACTCTTATGTTTCCTGGTGAATGTAGAATGTCAGGACAAAAGCATTTCCTAGATGATCAATGACAATCTAGCTTTCCAACAGTGATTATTGATGAATTTAGCTTAGGATATTCCTTATTAATCCAGCTATGTCACCAATACAATGGTGCAATTCCAATGTCACGTAACATTGCTCTTGTATGATCAGAAGACAAAAACTAAAAACTATTGTACGTGCAGGAAATCACGACAGGTGTCGAGAGAAAGGTCGAGATGTAAATCATGATAATCACGGCCATAGCTTCATCGAACCATTTGCATCTTAATTTTAACTTTCGGAACACGGATCAGAAAACCACGATAATCAATCTCAGAATCAAAGGACGCACCGAAACTCATTAGGAAAGCGATGACATGAACAGAGAGCGTTGCCTACACTCTGTTTTTCCGTAACTCACGTTTGTTTGTCGATCGTTTCGAGCAGGTCTCATGCTTCGTCGTCGACGTCCTCTCTTTCCACGATCTTCTGCTCTTCGGCTCCGAACATCAACGAGCGAACACGAGACGAAACTCAGAGTCATCGTCGCCGGCGATCGCGCTGCGGAAAAGGACATGAACCGAAATCAAGCGGAGATCGCGAAACTCAGTTGAGAGACGAAAGCATCTTCGACGACGATGGAGTTTGACGATCGGCGATGAAGTTCGCTGCGTCTGCGCAGGAGAAGAGACTTTTGAATTTTTCTGCGGATATTGGAAACGATCGGAAATTGGAGGGGATCTTAGAGAGAGAGAGAGAGAGGCGGGAAGCGGGGAAGAATGGCTCTTGGCTTATTTTCCTTTTCTCTTTTTTCTTTCGTTATTCGGAGATAGATCCTTATAAATTGAGGTTTAATGGATCTGTCAGATACACTCCTAAAGAGGGAGAGGAAAATATTGGTTTGATTTTTTCTTTTATTTCACATTAAATAACTCAGTTTTTTTTATTTATTTAGCTCAGTTTTATATTCATCTTAATCATGTCCGACTTATAATTTTCTTAAATTGGACCAAATTAAGTTCTTCTTAAAAAAAAAAAAAAAAAAGTAGATATATATATATAAATCAATACTTGATTTAATTGCATTATGTCCAAACTCCACGCTTATTGCTCATTGAATCATGAAAATATCAACGAACAATTGAGTTATTCGAAATGGCTTGGTAAGAACTTGCTCGTGATCGGTTTGATTATATTACACTTAGGTGGCACACATCCTAAAGTTTTGTAACTCGTTGATTTGGTAAAAGGTGATGATGAACATGGAGCATGTGCTTTCTTTTGTGGAACATGGAGCATATTTTAATATCGACCCCTTTTGACTCAAATTTATAAAATTGGCAAATCAGATTTAAAATATAGAACCATTGGTAATCTCTAACATGTTTTTCCTCATATTTTTCGTAAAAAATTTGTTCTTTTAAGTAAGTTTTTAAACGTATGTATAATGAGAGGAAACGTTCAGCTGCTTACGAATTATGAAATGTAATATTTGGTTTCGATATGGTTTGATTTTTTTTTTTTTTTTACTAAACTTTATTATGATTTTAAATTAGATTTTTGATGTAATATCAAACGCCTAAATTTTATTATTAAAAAAAAAAAAACACAAGAATATCGCCATTTATAAGACCCTCAAGCTCTTTTAATTATTTAAATCAAAATATCGTCTCTCTCACGACGAGAAACGCAAAAACCAAAACGACAATCTGTCGAAGTCAAGACTGATGCTGATCAAGTGATCCGAGAGAGATGGTAATCGCGCATTTACGGTGATCTTCTCGAATATTTTTGTCTTGGGCTTTCGCTGTTCCTTGTTCCATTGCACGTAAGCCGTTTGATGTTTGTCCTGAGTGAGAGGCATTTGCTTTTCTTGGGCTTGTTTCTTGAATTTGGAGCGACGCATTACCATCTTGACATGACCCATCTTCAAATCATTGGTAAAGCCGTAGCTTCCTCGAATGAATGGAGCGCGGCAAGAGAGTTTGGTTGCTTTGTCACCTCCCTAGTGTGTTCGCCTACCCTGAGAAGAAACTGGAGTTTTGGCGAGGTTTTACTTACGTGGCCGCAGCATAGATTCATGACCACCAGCAAGAAAGTGCAAGATAGGAGCAAGGACAATAGGGTCCATGATCTCGAAATTGCCACTGAGAAGCATATAGTGGTGTCGAAGGTGTTGGTTTTGATGGAAATGTTGAAGAAGGATTCCGAGATGATAATCCTTGTGAGGTCGCTGGATCTATAATCAAGCCAAACGGTATAGTGGATTTTATTCGGAAGTCGCCAAAACTGTTTGAGTTGTATAAGGATCAAAAAGGGGTATTGTGGTTTTGAATTGACTGAAGAAGCTGAAGACTAGTTCAAGGAAGAGGAGAGATTGGTTAAGGGACACTCTAGCATGGCTGTTGAATAAATGACTAGGATGTTGATGATGCCGGTCGATAAATGGCTTCATGTGGATAAAATTGCTCATTTCACGAGAGAGTTTGCTTTGCCAGCTGATTTCAGGAGCAAGTGGCTACACGAGTATCTGCAGCACTTCAAAGTGGTTAAAGCTCCAAATGCAGTTGGCTATCTCGAGCTCATAGAGTGATCACAGAGTTGGAGAAACCCATATTGGGGGTATTGGAATTTGCCTTTCATACTCCAGGGTTGCTTTCCCTATCTTTCCCCTTGAAGTTTCCCGCCAGTTACAAGAAGGTGTATAGATATTGAGGGAAGATTGAGCACTTATAGAAAAGGTTATACTTATCTCCTTATGTTGATGCATGTGGCCTTCAAGCTGGATTGAAAGAATTCAATAAGAGAGCCATTGCAGCAATGCACGAGTTACTTGGCTTCACAATGGAAAAGAGGTCGGTAACTGATCACATAGGGCACTTTCAACAAGAATTTGTGATGCCTCAGAAGCTGATGAGACTCTTGTTGAAGCATTATTGCATTTTCTATGTCTCTGAGAGGGGGAAGAGGTTTAGTGTGTCCTTGACAAGAGCTTATGAAGGTGTGGAGCTGATTCAGAAATGCTGGCTGGTTATTTGGAAGGAAAAGGTCCTAAGCCCTATTGGTTGTACGGGCAGGAAGAATAAGATAGAAACTTTTATGGACTTATCAGATATGGAAGATAATGATTTTCTAGAGTAGCTTTGAGGATGGAGGCGTTGCTATGCAGCTTAGTCAAATAGAAGCCATCGGTGAATTGGAGGATATTGCAGTTGGAGACAGCTCCTTCATGGATATACATGAAATTGACAATCAATGCAAGCCTCGTGATTCATTTTAAGGTCATATGTTCTTATTCAAGTTGTCAAGATAACTTGCTTTCCAGTCTTCTTGTTCACAAGTTCAAAGTTTTGAGTCTTTGTACATATTTAATTAGACAAACTCTGCTTACATCTATAAACCAAGTTAATTAATAGCGGACTGATCCATCTCATTCCTTGTTAGTCCTAAATATTGCCATCGGAACTCATGAAATCAATGATTCAGAAAGAATGTGCAGATAATGATTTTGGCAACTCTCAGCTCTCCTTGGTGCCAACAAGGACATCAGAAGTAGTCTATTTACGGTGACTGGTTCATTCTTGGTTATTGGTCTGACTTAATGAGTGTGGCCATACTAATTTGCTAATCTGAAGATGAATTTGCCACCTTACATTTGAATCTCAATGTTGGGTCAAAGAGATGACTGCGTAGTAGCTATCATGGAGAACATAGCCTCTGCTGCTATGACGATCAACATTCTCTCTCTTGTTGTTACAAATTCGATGCCGAGCTCACCTTGCAGTAATGCCTTGTTCATCACTGTGCATGGATATTCAGGTCCATAATATATAAGACTGCCTTCTGCAGCATACTTTCATTTGCTTTCTATCCGATTGCCTGTCCTATAGGCCTTGTAATTTTTGTTCAAATTCTCTATGAATCTATGGCACACTCCTGTTTTTGGGTTCTACTAGAGAACTTCCTTTTGTTGGATTTTGGAACCCAACATCAAACAGTAAGTAGTTTTTATTTCTCCTTGTTTATGTTGGGGTATGTTCATGGTTGATTCACTTCATTAGCTTACTGTTTCGTTTTGAAGAAAGAAATAGGAGAGCCTTTGAAAATAGCAGGACTGGTTTTTTTAATTTGAATGATAGATGGCTTTCCACAACTTTTGGTTGTGTGAAAATGACATTACTAAGTGCATTATTTCTTATACCTCATAGCATGAATTGCGTTTTATGATTTGTTACATGGGCTAGCATATGCTTGATGCCATTGTGCAATAAATTTCTTTAGCTTGTCGAGAGAAAATTCTTAACAAACTCACCGGAGATGATGTTGAGTAATTTGCTACCAAATGTTGCGATTAGATTTCTTCTTGTGCTCATGAAAACCATGATATCCAAAATGTATGTGACAGATCAAACTGCCACTCTATAGCTAAATGTATTGCACTGCATCATTTTATGGTTTTTGCTTTATTACAAAATCCGATGGTTGATAGATTTCATTTCTTTTGTTTCCAGCAATTAGATCTCTTCTCAAGCTTGACAAAGTCCTCCA
Source organism: Eucalyptus grandis (assembly GCF_016545825.1). Lineage (NCBI taxonomy): Eukaryota > Viridiplantae > Streptophyta > Magnoliopsida > Myrtales > Myrtaceae > Eucalyptus > Eucalyptus grandis. Next base: position 57,821,043 of record NC_052613.1, on the reverse strand, counting down.
ACCCCTCAATAGCATGCCATGCTTGACTAAGTTTCTAAAAGCATATAAGGTTCCTAAGAGCGGTAGATGTTAATTTTTTTCCCTTTTGACTAAGATTTATTGGCATCTAAAATTGAGGTCTGTGCGATGCCAATGCAAAGACTTACCGTTGAAAACAAATTTTTTTAAAGGAAAGGTCAAGCATCAGTCATAGCTCCAACTAGAGCAACAACATGAGTAATGTGCCATGGAGGTTGAGCATCAACCTCATTTGGAGCACTATGAAGGTTTCCAGATCTCATGCGATTAAGGAGAAAGGAGCATCAATGTTTATCAGTTATAATCACTTAACTATCATCTTCCGTTACATGGCAGAAGCATTGCGTGCATTACGGCCCAATTCATATTAGATAGTCAAATCTACTTTTTTTCAAACTTGGGCCGGTCAGAGAACCAATTAGGTTACCAGTTTGCAGTCCAAGCGGTTGCACTACGGGCAAACCGGTGATGATGTCATGAGCAAGCGATTATAGATTTTTAATGTCGTTGATTGGCCGTGGACATATGAATCGTTGGGCCCTGGTGGTAAAGTGAAGTGCCGGTGATCCAAGGAGTTGAGTTCTCGAGTCCCTCCACGTGCAACTATAGCCAAAAGCCCAGTTCTGTACCCATGGGACTCTAAAACTAGGTGGATCCAATTTTGGAATACAGTATGTTTCGTTGGTTTAGCGAGTGAACTGGTATTCAGACTGGTTCGACCTGATTTTGGCCAAACTACTTGCACATACTTGATTAGTTTTGTATGAATAGAACAAAGGGAAGGCAATGGAATTGGCCAAGAAAAAGGGGCAAGAGCAATACTTTATGTTTGAATGATACCAGAAGATCTTAAGGAAATCAACATTGAGAACTTTATAGTCTTCAAATGGGCTTGACATAAAGCCACTGCAATCTTTTTGCAACAGCTTGAAATTAACAAAACTATTTAATATGCTTTCACATGAAAGAAAGAAAAATCTTTAAAAAGAGATCATTAAAGTGAGGCCAAGCAATGAATCGAGAGGATGAATTTGTAGAATAAGTTTCACGTAAACAAAAGTGCCTTTGAGATTTAAAATTAGACCAATCATCGCACGATAAATTCTTGGACAATGCCGGACAAGTATCTGACTTATTATTCTTTTTGTAATCAAGCCCGTAAATTATGTTTTTGATTTAGTCAAGTACCTCAATTTTTTGATAGGTTAAGGGCTCTAGTAAAATTGCGACGAAAAATGTTGATATGATACTAACACCATTAAATAATCACTAACTGTCATATTGACATCTGATACGGTACCTTGAGATATTGTCACATCAGCCGAGATATATTAGACGCTAAGATCGTTTAACTCAACAAACTTTTTTCTCTCCTCATCACTCAATCTATAGGGTAAGGAGCCATGTCAGTTATTATGTTTAACTTTTGTTGAGTAACGAGTCATATAAGCAAAATCATATAGCATGGCAAGTTATTTAACCAATGCCTCAAATTGAGGCAATTTTGAAAAATTGAGCTTCTTGATTGAAAAAAAAGAAGTTCAGGTTGTAAACTGAACGAGAGCTTAGACTACTTACTGATTATTCTTTTAACTCCTAAACCACTCTAAGAATAGATCTCAAGGAAATGTTGTCTATGAAGGTGACTATAAGCAGCGATGCTGATAGCAACGGCACGGCAGTGGTAGTGGGACGGTGATGTGCTCTCTTGCCCCATTCTTGATTTTATTTTTTTTTCCTTTTTTTTTCTCTTTTATTAAATTTGAATTTGAAAAGATACATGGAAATCTAGAAATAATTCTAATAGACAAGTACAAGAGAGATTACTGAATGAAAAATCACAGTAAGATTAAGCATGAAAAGAGTTAGACGAAAAATATAGTAATAGTCAATTTTAAGCATGACTCTTAACACCTGGGGAAATTCCACTAATATTGGAAAAACAAAGGCATTCATGTAGGGATGGAAGAGGAGGGATGTGAGAAGTGAAGGAACAATGCCAATTTGCGTCCTGCAAAGTCTAAGGTAAAAGTTTGAAAGTGAATTGAGAGTTAGAATAGAAAAAAAAGAAATAAGTCTATCTTTTTCATTTGCTCTCTTTAGCTTCTGCTTCACTATATAGAAGGGAAGGTACATGATATCTAGTAAAGTCTTAGTCTTTTTGAGTTTATGGTTTTTTCACATGAGCAGAGCACTTTTGGACATGAAGCATCTTTGAAAGTCTTGGTCTTTAAACTTTTTGGTAGGTGAACATGAAGCATCCTTGAAAGTCTTGGTCTCTGTTTAAACTTTTTGGTAGGGGAAAGTCTTGATCTTCCAGGACTTTAAAGTTTTCTCTCTCATTACCTCATTATCACTTTGCTTCAATAATACGGTGATTGATTCACCCACGGCCACTGGAAGTTCTTGGTTCCTTCTCAGCTTCCTTTTCATACTAATTTATAGTATTGTTAATTTTAAGCAAGCCATATAACGTGTGGAAAGTCTACTTGAAATGGAAAAAGAGACATTGACATTGGGACGTGACAAAAGGGATGTGAATAGTGAAGCAATGAAACCAATTTGCACCTTGGAAAGTCTAGGTCTTTCCGAAATTGATTAAAGTTTCTTCCCCATTAGCTCTTTTTCATTGTTGCTTCACTTTCTAGACAAAAAAAAAAGTACATGATATCCGATAAAGTCTTAGTCTTCCTAATGAAAAGTCCTTATCAGTATATTGTCACGACAAGCAATTTGAGTTAGACCGAAGAGACTATGTTTTTGTTAAGGTATAAAAACGCGACAGACTTGAGAATTCGATCAAAAATCGACTGCTCCATCGTGATAATTAGCAAGGATCAATACGGCACTGTTATAATCGATTAGTGATCGATATAGGTCGATTCGATGGAATGGCGTAATGAAATTGTGGGTGACTCCATACGATTGTAAAATTTGCGTCGAACGGCACTAAACCAATTTTCTGTCAATTATGTACTCAGTACTTGTAATTGAAATCTTGCGATTTTTACGACAATCGAGAGTCACCGATGAGTCGAAGATGCACAAACGTGGATTAGAAATTATCGACCATGAGTCAAACACGATAAAATCCCTCAAAGCTACCCGGTAGGTTAGGTTGTACTAAAACTGCGTTCGGTTGATTTTAACCACGAAATTGAATTTGGTTTTGAGAATCAAACGTTTGAATGTGTCACGATTTATTTTTATGATGTCATCTTATCTTTAGGAGAAATTCCGTCGAGTATGGAATTTTATAGAAAAATCGATTCGAAAAATTTGGAAAATAAAAGTGGAAATTCGGATGGGAGAAGGAGGAGCTATTTTGGCTGCCCATATTGGCTTATTTGGGGTGAAAATTGAAGCTAAATGGTGATTGGAGGACCAATTAACTTAAGGGGATGAAGACTTTGGGGTTAATGTGATGATGGGTTGATATTTTGAGCTAGGCTTCCTTTGGTTGCGTTGTGCATTGGACTTTCTTCCCCCCCCCCCCCTTTCTTTCTTTCTCTCACGCACGCTTTCTCCCCTGCTCAGCCAACCAAACAGCCCACTTCCCCTTCTTCTTCTCCATTTCCCTCCTTTCCTCACGTTTTCCCTTTCCCCTGAATTTTGGTCCTGTTCTCTTCAATTTTCTTTGCTGCCGTTACCCCTCCCCACCATCTTATCACCCCCACGCCTTACCCACCCACCATCCAGCACCCCATCTTCTCCACTCACGCTGCTGCACCCTCACCTCACGTCTTCATCATCAACTCACCACAGCCAAGCTCACGCCGAGCCAGCAGCTCCTCCACCGCTGCAGCTCCAGCGGCAACCTCAGCCCAGCTCACCTCGAGCCCAGCAGCTCCAGCCGAACAGCTGCCCGTTCTAGCTCAGTCCCGCGGCCACACACTAGCCCCCGCAACCAGCCCAAGCCCTTCACCGACCAACCCACAGCAAGCGCCGACCAGCCTTGGCTGAGGGCTTGTAGGGCCTATTCAACCACCGTCGGATCTCCGTTGGAGTCGAAGTAGGCTCGGCTCTTGGTCGCCTTCGCGCCGCCGTCACCGTGGACCCGTCGACTCGCTAATCCGGTAAGTTAACTCTCTAATCCTTAATTAGGTTATTAATTGTGCTTAGTGGGTTAGATTAGTATTAATTAGCATGGTTAGATTAGTGCTAAGAAGGATTAGTGTTAAGCAAGTTGAATTAGTGAAAATTTGAATCAGGTTTACTGGACCCTCGCCATTTACCATTTTTGTGGATCAAAATGTGTTGAGATTTTCAGGTTAATTCCTTCTTAAGAAATTTTTAGACATCCTCAACTATAACATATATTTTTCCCAAGATTTTATGGATTCAAAAGTATATGGTTTCAACTTCGTTAAAAACAAAACAGAACCTCTGTTTTTGCTGGAATTAGTGACATTTTGGGATTCGAGGGATTTTTATCAACTATTATGGTTCAAATGTTGAAATGGTTTCTTCACGAAAGTTATTTTTCATATCTTCTAGTTTAACATATTCAAATTTTAGATCAAATGGATAAGTTTTGGATCTCGAACTAAGCTGGTTTTTGAAAACGTAATTTCTGGAAACAGACACAGTTTTTGTAACGATTTGGACGATTTACTACTTTTAATCCAGAAATATCTGGGCTAAGGTGTCTTCACAAATTATTATTTTTAAGTGTACTTTATAACATATTAAAATTTGAGAATTTTCTGAACTCTTTTGATTAGGTTTCTGGATTTAAACTTAGAGACACGTGAGTGGACTGGTTTCTGCTGGTTAGGGCTAGTAGTGGTTTTGTGATTATTCGTGGTGTCGTAAAATATTCCATAAATTACTCATGTGTGTGGGGACACGCTAATTTCGAATCAAAAGCCAATATCTCACTTTTTCAAACCCCACTATTTAATATAATCATTAAAATCCAATTTTTGCATCAAAGCCCCACATTTGGGTTTTTATGAATAAAATCCATATTTATCACAATCAACACTCAATTTGCCACATCCATTCACCAAGTTCAAATTCTAAATGCACAGCAGCGATCGGCATGAAATTCTAAGAAAATAAGGTTCCCAAATAATTTTCAGAATTTATTAAATAATTAAATTTATTCCGAAAATTAATATAATAATAATATCCATATTTTTCACGATCCACACTCAATTTAAAATATCCAATCGTCAATTTCAAAATCCGAACACACAAAGGCAGCGACCGGCACGAAATGCAGGAATTTAGGGTCCCGACAAAATTTTCGGAAATTAAACAAATAATTAAATTTATTCCGAAAATAATTAAATTATAATATTTTAATAATTTCGAATAATGATATATTATTAAATTATTAAATAATTTCGAAACATTTAAATAAATAAAAAGTAAATTCCTTTATGTCACATCAAGGCTTATATTAATATAAACCTTCATTTAGCCTTAAATTAAACTCACTTTAAGCTAATTAAACACATTAATATAATCCACACTTAAATAAATTAAACTAACCACCTAATCACAATCAACATAAACTAAGCACACCTAAAGCATAATTAACCCTCTAAGCGAGGTTTAGTGAGTTAAACTCACCGGATTAGCGAGTCGAGCGGACCAAAACGACGGGGACGCCGAGGAGAACAACTTTCCTCAAAGCGGGCCGAGCATCCGGGCTCGGGAAGGCGGCCAAAACGGGCCAAACGTCCGCTGCATACCCATTTTTTTTTCAGCTGCTGTCCATGGCGGTTTGAGGCCGAGGAATGGTAGATCCGGCGCCGGTTCGGGTCGAAAGGGCGGAGGAGCTACGGCGGTGGCTGGCGGCGACGAACGGTTTGCTGGATAAGGTGTATTTAGTGATTTGGCTGACTTTGGAATGCTGAGAACTTAGGTATGAGGTGATGAGATGGATTACTTTATGTTGGTTATTTAGTATTATTATAAAAGGTGACCTCTTGGACTCATGAGCTGTTGGGTCCAGACTCCAAAACTTATTTGTCCAATAAAACAATAAGGTTTTAAACTAGGTGCATGCAAAGTTTGACAGTTTAATTTTAAGTAAGTGAGCACCTACGAATTTATTTCTAAACATTTGAACAAAAACAAAAAAGGGGTTGCTAAGGTTTGTTTTCAAAAGAAGGGGTTGGAAAAGAAATTAGAAAAGAAAAATGGTGTCGGGTTTGGACGCTATGTTTTATTTGCTCAATAAAACGAGGAGGTTTTATACGAGGTGCGTGCAAAGTTTGGCAGGTTAATTTCAAATACGGGACCCCATACGAATTTATTTCGGAATGTTTGAACAAAAGAAAACGGGTTACTAAGTTTATTTTTAAAAGGAGATTTTGGTGTTTTAGATATATGATGGATACTAAGAGTTGATTTGGTCGATGATGTGCCTGCATGGTCAAGTTAATTAAGTGGTTCAGTTTAATTAACAGCAATTTATTTATTTAATTAAATATAATTTATTTTATTATTTATTAATTAGTGTAAATTATATCAGGATAGCCGGTTGTTACAATTTTGTGCTGATTGTTGTGGTGCAATTAGTTTGTGCAATTGATTGTTAATTTGTGCAATTTGATGCTGGGTGTTGATTCTTGAATTATTATTTCACAAATGTGAAATTTTAGTATTTAATTAGAAAATACTGGGTGTTGGGTTTTGACACCGAAAATGTTTTAAGATACTATATTAACTAGTGGGATTTTAAAATGGAGGATATCAATTTTTCTGGTTCAATCTGACCATGTACCCACACACGATTATTTTCATTGGGCGTTTTTAATACAAAGAAAATAGGCCAAGTACATAATTTTAATTGACGCATTTCAATGCAATGCATGATGTCCTTGGCCGGGATTGGATGGTCATGTGCTAGTTATGAAACCCTGTCACCCAATGTGCATCGGGTGGACGATGCTCCTATGTGGAATGCCCCTAACAATTGATGCCGGTCGCAGTAGAGGCTGGACCAATGCTCCTATGTGGAATGCCGACTTGAGGTAGACATTGCCATGCTCAATGGTGAGAGACGACGCTCGGTTACACCGGAAGACTGCTGTGTGTCGGGTAGATCGTGCTTGTGTGGGCAGTAATCAATTGGAACGCGTGACTAATTGAGATAAGTACGCCTAATTATAGGACAAAATTGTGTGACACGGAATGGGACGTGTCATAACGATTTGGCCTTATAATCGGGACCTCTGTGATTGATTGAGCTGTGTGAGACAGTTCCAATTGATGTGTGCATTTATTATATGCATCTGTGATATGAACTATGCCGACATGCAAGAAGGAACTAAGGCGAGATAAGTCCTCTGTGATGTGTGCTTGGGCCGCCTCTGAGTGAATTTGTGCCCTAGTTGGGGCTTAAGGTTTAACTCGCTAAGATTTATTCTCACCCCATCGTGGGCTAACCTTTTTCAAGGCCATGGCATGGAGATCTGCTAAGTGCAGATTTGATGGGCGCGAGATGCGACATCTCGTGGTGGGCCCTATTACTAATGGAGTTAGGTTGCCTAGGGGTTTCTTTTGAGACTGACTTACATTTATAAACCCGTAGGTTTAACCGGGTATGTATATAAAGTGTGTTTTTGGAAAATTGGTTGCATGTCTTTCTACTATCCCTGTATTTGATGGTTGTCCAGAGTTTGTATAATTTGCTTCCGCATGTGCATAAAATGAAAAGGGTTGGCGACACGTCCTAGGATGTCGCAAAATTTTTAAGTCGACCGCCGAGGGATGTGCGTGTGCTCGGGGTTCAGGACATGATAGTTTTAATGTTCATTGTTTCCTTGAGTTAGATAAATCAATTGTTCTCCTTTTTCTCCAGGTCAAGACTTTTGGCTGTCATTTGAAAGAGAGGACCTTTTTCTTGTGGCCATCCAAAACAGCGGATAGGAGGTGATATTTCTTCACCTGAGCAACTTAGAGGGAATGCATATCTTCATAAAAAATTTATAACTTACAAATTTTTTATTGGTTTTTCTTTTAGTATAGGCTTTTATGTGGCAATGATATGCTAAAGGGTGTTGAAGTAGTTGTTGATGATTGTGAATCACTTGAGGGGAGAATCGTGCTCCTTTGAACATAAAAAGTTAGCCCAAACCAACTTGCTTGATGGATTAGTTGGTGATCTGTGAGTCGTTTACTATTTCCATAGTAAAATTAAGCAACTTGCTTCAATTGGTCTACTTGACTCTTTTTCTTATTGTCCCAAAGGACATGTTTCTATTCTCTTATTGAACAATCAAAGTTAGCTGTCTTTGATGACTTGTTAATGTAGAATAGAAAAAAGGATGCCATTGTTAGTTGGATCTTCAATGTTTATTTTAGTCGGTGCGAGTTCACAAGGATTCTTATTCATCGCTCAACAAGAAAAAGGTCAAGCATCACCAACTAACAATGTACAATCTAATAGAAATTATACTCTAGGCATCACACTTATGAACAAGAAAATCGTACAAAGGACCACGATTCTCCTATCAAATGATTTGTGATCATCAACTACTACTTCAATACCTTCAACAAATCATTGTTGTGCATTTTGCTACCAATTTTCACCACATAACTACCACACGAAAGCCTACATTGATTTCATATTCACCAATAACGCGTAAAACAAAGATATTGAAATCATAAGGTTACTGAGAATGTACGGATGCAAAAAATGCTGACAAAACACTAGTAAGTAATAGATTATTTAATGATAATTTGTGTGCACTCTAAGTTGGTCATATGACGAAAAATCACCTTTTGACCTCTTTTTTAGATTGAGACTTTTGGCTTGTGCATGCAAGAGAGGACCTTTTCTTATGGCCATCCAAAACAAAGGCGAAGAGGTGATTTTTCTTCAATGATCAACTTTGAGTGCATGCATATTTTCTCCATATATTCTGAATACCCTAGTGATTTCAATGTCTTTGTTTTCTACTTTATTGGTGAATATGTGATCAATATAGGCTTTCACTTGGCAATTATAGGAGTAAAGATTCACATATGTTTAAGAAAATTATTAACCGAAATAATTTGAGTATATTATGAAAATATAAGAAGTCCCTCAATTCCTCCTTCAATGTGGACGAACAGACAAAGTTAGTTTTTTTCTTATTAAACAAATTAAATAGGAATAAGTGCACTAGAAGTCCTAAAACTTACAAAAAGTGCAATCAAATCTTAAAACTCGTCAAATTGGTGCAATCGAGCTCTTTCATTAACTCCATCCAACTTAGCTAACGGAAAATTCTTTCATTAGTCAAATTGAATGAAGTTAATGGAAGAGCTTAATTGAATCAATTTGACAAATTTTAGAACTTGATTGCAATTTTTGCAAGTTTTAGAAGTTATTTGCACTTTGGTGACAAGTTTTCGGATTTCTCGTGCACTTATCCTCAGAAAGTAAGCTGTCATTGATGACTTGTAGTTGTATAACGAAAAGTCTTGGTCTTCATGAGTTTATGGTTTATATACATGAACAAATATATGATTGTGAAAACTACAAATATCTGAGGTAAATCTTTATATATTACAAGACGATGGTGCTCTCTCTTGCCCCCATCTTTGCATTTTTTTTCTTTTTTAGTTTTTTGCTTTATTTTCTTTTTAGTTTTTCTCTTTGCTTTTTTTTTTTTTCCTTTTATAGAACTTAGTTTTGAAAAGATACATGAAAATCTCTGACATAATTCTAGATTAATGAATGAAAAATCACAATATAAATGAACTAGAAAAGAGTTGGACGAAAATTATAGTATTGTCAATTTCAATCAAGACATGTAACGCGTGGAAATTCTACTAGTAGAGAAACAAGAGACATTCACATTGTGAAAGAAGACGAGGGATGTGAAAAGTGAATCAACAAACTCCAATTTGTGTCCTGCAAAGTCTTGGTCTTCCTAGATTTTATTGAAGTTTCTTTCCCATTAGCTCTTTCACTTTTGCTTCACTCTCTAAACAAAGAAGGTACACGATATCTAGTAAGGTCTCTGAATATTCTCTAAATAATACAGAACAAAGCACTTGAGGTCAAAAAGTATTTTACTTTGATTTGCCTAATCTTTGATGCATATCCTTGAAAGTCTTGGCATTTGTTGCATATTTTTGGTAGGTGAAAGTCTTGATTTCCTAGACTTTATAGTTTTATCTCTCGATTAACTCACTATCACTTTGCTTCTCCATAACCCTTGTTCTCTGCAGACTATAGTGACTAATTCACCCATGGCCATTGGAGAAATTTTTTTGGGTTCCTTCTGTCAGGTCCTACTCGACAAGTTGACTTCTTTAGGATTGGACTATGTGCTACAAGAAAGAATCAACACCACCTCGCTCCATATGTTGAAGGGGATGCTAGAAACAATCAATGCAATGCTAGATGATGCAGAGGACAAGCAACTGAGTGATGACCGTCTAATGAAGCTATGGTTCGATGATGTTAGGGACTTGGCCTATGACATAGAAGACTTGCTTCATGAGTTTGAGATCGAGGCTGGTCAAGCCAAGCCGAAGGCAGAATCCAGCACAAGTGGAGGTCAGTTGAAAAGGAAGTTCTCTTTGTTTAGCCGATCGTGCTCGCTCATGTCTGAAACTAAGTCACAAGAGATGAAGGGTAGGTTTGAAGAGATTATTAGCAGGAAGGCTTTCCTAAGCTTGAGAGAGAATGTTGTGCACAGATCCCACTACACCAACAAAAGGCTCCCCAGCACTTCTCTACCAGAACTTCAATTTTTTGGCAGGGAGGAGGAAGAAGCACAAGTACTTGAACTATTGATTGGTGACGTCCAAAATTCCGATGCCAATTTGAGCATAGTCCCCATAGTTGGGATGGGTGGTGTTGGAAAGACGGCCTTGGTTCAACAACTATATAATCATGTCAGGGTGAAAAGCTATTTCGAGAGGAGAGTATGGGTTTGTGTTTCAGATTTTTTTGATGTCCTCAACATAACAAAAACTATTTTGCGGTCAGTCACCGGGTTACCCTGTGAGGGTGAAGATCTTAATGGGCTTCAAGTTAAGTTGAAGGACAGTTTATCTGAAAAGAAGTTTCTCGTGATTTTAGACGATGTCTGGAATGAGAAGTATGGAGAATGGACTGCCCTCCTAAAGCCATTTGAAGCGGGGGCTAAGGGAAGCAAGATCATTGTCACAACGCGCAACCATTCTGTTGTTTCCATAACAGGTGCTTCACCGTATCCTTTGAAGGAGTTGTCCCTTGATAATTGTACAAGTTTATTAGCCCATCATGCTCTAGGAGAAAGAAATTTTGGGAGGCATGCATATCTTGAAGCAATAGGTAAGAAATTAGCTGAAAAATGTAAAGGTTTACCTTTAGCAGCAAAAATATTGGGTGGTCTCCTACGAAACAAAGAAAATCTTGACGAATGGGAAGCTATCTTAAATAATAGAATATGGGATGCCATGATGGAAAAAAATGATGAGGTTCTCCCAGCTTTAAAATTGAGCTATGTCCATCTTCCTTCTTATTTGAAGAGATGTTTTGCTTATTGCGCAATATTTCCAAAGGACTATGAAATTGAGAGGCATGAGCTAGTACTCTTATGGATAGCAGAGGGCTTTTTAGATGGACGAAAAGCAAAGGAGAATATCTTGAGCTTAGGATGGAATTACTTCGATGAGTTAGTATCCAGATCCTTTTTGCAACAATCCAGTGTTAACACATCGAAGTTTTTGATGCACGATCTTTTGAATGACCTAGCAAAGTCGATTGCGGGCGGAATATGCTTTACTTCTAGGGAGTCTCAACAGGTGGATGAGGAAGATGACGCCTCTCTTGATAAGAAAGCTCTTTATGCATCATTCATCTCATCATGGTATGTTACATCAAGATGCTTGAGAGCATATGATGGAATGAAGGTACTAAGAAGTTTAATAATATTGCGTGATGGGATTGGTGGGGGCTCAAGAAAATTCTCTATCTCCAACAAGGTGCTGTATGACTTGCTAACAAAATTGAAGTACTTGAAGGTGTTCTCATTATGCTATTGTTCCATCATAGAGGTACCGGAATGTGTTAGTGATTTAAATCATCTTCGATATCTCAATTTCTCTTATACTGATATTGAAAGGTTACCCGAGTCAATTGATGCCTTGTGCAAATTACAAGCTTTGATCTTAAGAGGTTGTCAAAAGCTTTCAATGTTGCCTCCAGGTATCACAAAATTGGTCAATTTACAATTTCTTGACCTTAGAGATACATCAAGTCTAAAAAAGATGCCATTGGGTATTGGTAATTTGAAGAATATAATTATCTTGTCTAAGTTTGTGGTAGAACCAGAGAAAGGGTCAAAGTTAAAGGAGTTAAAGAACTTGCAAAATCTTCAAGGAGAATTCTTCATATCTGAATTGCAGAAGGTGGAAGAAGTTAGAGATGCAATTGATGCTAATTTGTTTAGAAAGCAAGGCCTTAGTAACTTATTCTTGTCTTGGAATAAAAATTTTGGAAATTTCCGGAATATAGAGCACGAAGCACGGGTTCTTCACTCCCTGCGACCTCATACTAATCTTGAAAGTCTCACTATCTCATATTATGGTGGTGGAATATTTCCGTCATGGTTAAATGGTCCATCCTATTCTAAGATAGTGTCTTTGTGCTTGCGTGGTTGTCCTAATGTTAGATCGCTGCCATCACTTGGACAGCTCCCTTCACTTAGAGAATTATCTATTGAAGGTCTGCATGTAGTAAGCATGATAGGCTCCGAATTTTGTGGGACTAAAAGGCCTTTCCCATCCTTAACAACTTTGAAGTTTGAAGAGATGTCAGCATGGAAAGATTGGTCTATTTACGTTGGTGGCCAAGAAGAAGAAGTACCATTCTCCTGTCTTCAGCATCTTGTTGTTCGAAGATGTCCAAAGTTGATGGGGACATTGCCTTGTCAACTTGATCATCTCATAAAGTTGGAAATTCATTCATGCTCGCATTTGAATAACTCAACCAGTGTCATTCATCTTCCATCTCTCTGTGATTTACACCTTAGGGATTGTAACAAGGAGATCTTAAAGAGCTTGGTCAACCTAACTTCCTTAACCATTCTCAAAATTGAGAATCTTTCGGAGCTCATATGCTTTGATAAGGGGTTTATAAGCCATTTGGTCAAGCTAAAGGAGCTTCATATAAGAAGCTGTGACAAGCTAACATACTTGTGGCAAGATGGAGATGGAACGCGAAATCTTATTTGCCTCCAGGAATTAGCCATCAGAAGTTGTCCTCAATTCACATCTTTTGTGGTTGGAGAAGGAGAGATTTTAAAGATCGTGGTCAACATACCTTCTTTAACCGTTCTCAAAATTCAACATCTACCAAAGCTTGTTTGCTTTGATCATGGGTTTATGAGTAGCTTGGTCAAGCTAAAGGAGCTTGAAATAATAAGTTGTGACAAGTTAACATACTTATGGCAAGATGGAAATGAAACTCAAAATCTTACTTGCCTCCAGAGTTTAGCCATCGAAAGCTGTCCTCAATTCACATCTTTTGTGGGTGGAGAAGGAGAGATAGAGCTGCCCTGCAACCTTGAAAAGATGGAATTAAAGAATTGCACGAGTTTAGAAAAGCTTCCAAGCAAGATGCACACACTTAGAGATTTGAGCATTCGGAATTGTCCAAAAATCATGGGACAAACCATTCCTCCAGATGACCTTAGCAGCAATAACCTAATTTCACAACTTGAATCTCTGAAGATAAGTAAATGTGATTCTATGACATTCTTTCCGCTTGCCAAGGCTAGACTTGCTGCTCTAAAGACACTTCATATTTCGGAGTGTGAAGGAGTGGAGTCGCTGGAAGAGATCATTGTAGAATCGTTGAAATCTTTGGATATTTCTACTTGTGTGAAACTAGGAAGCCTACCCCGGTGCCTTCACACGCTCTCCCATCTCACTAAATTGGAAATATGGAACTGTCCAGCATTGGACATAGATGACTTCCCTCCCCTTCCCATCACCCTGTCAAAGCTTACGCTTTGTAAGTGTCCGAAGATAAAGTTTCTACCAAATCAATGGCATAATCTTACATCCCTCCATTCGCTACAAATTTGGTATTGCCAAAATATTAAATGCTTCCCCGAAGGAGGATTGCCTCCCAATTTACAGAGCCTTGAAATTTTAGGGTGCGAGAATTTGAAGTCCCCAATGAGAGAATGGGGCTTACACCTGCTGGCATCCCTTGAGTTGCTCCAAATCGACTTTGGCAAGGGAGGGGAGGGAGAGGGGGAGTGGTTTCCTTGGGAGGACAAGGATGCATGGAGTCTTCTCTTTCCTTCCTCTCTAACCGAACTTTACTTGAGAAATATGAGGAATGTGGAAAGTCTATCAAGCGGTCTTCGCAGCCATCTCTCCTCTCTCCAACAGTTATGGATTAGAGATTGCCCGAAGTTGAGGTACTTGCCGAAGATGGCCTCCCTCCTTCCCTCCAAAATCTATACATATACAAATGCGAGATTCTGAAACTTCGATGCTCAAAACTCACCGGCGAGTATTGGCCCCTCATCGAAGAGATCCCTATCGTCTACATTGATGGCATTCAGATCCAATGAATTGATTCTTCAATCTACAGTCAATTTTCTAGGTTTTGAGTAAGTTTTTGGTTTTGAAAGCATCAATATCAATTATGCTTCCTCAATTTCAATTTTGTCCTTTTTCTTTCATTACTTAACAAAAAGACAAATGTCCCTAAAGTCCATAAATTATATGTGCGTGCATTTTCCATTCTATATGCAAGATGGGACATTATAAATGTATCCAATCATGATGTGCTATTTTATATTTTTTAACCAAAATAATAAATTTAAATCTTAGCACTCGAATGACTTAGCTGCATGACTAACAATTATATGATGCAACGCTAACTCCTATATATATTATACTATATGAAATATGTAATGCGAGTAAACTAAGACTATCCGTGTGACATGACGTATATTATATGATGTGAGAGCAGTTAACCCTAAGCCTACATGCAATCTTTATGAAATCCTAATGAAATCTATGTGCTTTCTAGATTAATATACTCTAAATCTATATGCATCATGAAACTAACCACGCATGGCTCTAAATATGAAAACCCTAAAGTATAAGTAGCGTGTAATGACAATTGATAATCTTGCGATGCAAGGAAACGTACATTATATTTAAAATCCATCATTTTATTGATAACGTGCTATTTCAAAGCAATCGAATTTCAACTTAATCAAATCAATCTTAACAAAGTCACTAAAGACATCCGACCTTAGTGCCTAAAGGTTCGGAGGCCTAATAGGCCTCGCTTAATATGGGGAAATAGTTGAATCATGATAACCTAAGGTCTTATCAACTAATAAAATGCAATTGAAATTATATATTAGAACTAAATATCAGCGAAAATCGTACCAACCTTAAGCTTAACTTGATTAGGTTTAACCTGATGACGCCGAGCTCGTGGCAGAGAGGGCTATCTGCCAAAGGGAGAACCACGTTGATGATGGCGATGGAACCGAGAAGTGAATCATGTACAAGGCACCGATGGAGATCACGAGCAGAAACGCCGGGTTGAGCTGAGAAATCCGGAGATTGAAAAGCAGGATGGGTGCTTGCAGAACGCTAGCGTTGCTTGGTGAAGGATGCCGAGAGCGGACAGCGCGCGAAAGGTGGAGTCACTAAACAATGGATGTTGCAGAAAAGAGACGAGTGGAAGTGTGCGTGGAGGCCGTGGGATCCCGTGAACGAGATGTTGTGTCCTTCAATAGCAACCAAGTCTCCACTAATTGCACTTGGTTTTGTCCCGTTGTGAATCTCTTTCTCCACTGAAGCACCTCTCTATCAATTGTTGCTCTTTTGACCAGCCGCTTGACTCCTCGCGTATGATGGATGGAAAAGACTGGCTAAGTCAATGTGGCGATTGTGATGGAGACAGAGAGAACGTAAGCCGTGCGGGCAATGGATGAACGAGGGATCTGCGTTCGTCAACGCATCCGCTAGTGAGTGCTTCCACGTATGAGTGCTTGCGCGTTCTCCGATTTTCTGAGCGAGTCGCTTTGTAGTTCCCCCTCCTCGAATGGACTACAAGGTCCTCTTACACGAGACCCACTGAAGCCAATGAGGGTACACACCAGCGAAGCAAGGAGCGGTTGGGGTGGAGTAAGAAAACCGTGAAATGGGCTGCTTTTGTAACATCCTTAGATTAACTCACTTGAAATATTATCCGCTTTAGCCCGTCCCATAGCGGGACTTGAGGTTTTTCTTTGAGCGGACTGGTAGGCACTTTCCTAGGAGTAGTGCTGTAGCCTGGCTCACTTAACTTTAGAGTTCCAAAGTAAAACAGCTATTATGTCAAAATTTTTGCATCTGCTCTCCACCTGCCCCCATTCGCCATCCTAGAAACCTAGAAGGAGCCACTTGTACCGGTTCGTTACAGCTTTAAATGGAGCAACACAAGCCAACTAGCCCGGGCAACCAGTCCCCCCTCGTTAGACTGGATCGCTACAGCTTTACATAGAGCAATGCAAGCCAATGTCTCAACAGAATCGCGGACAAAGAGAGAGCCCCTGTGGACTGTTGGACTACCACCACGCGTGACAGTGTGGGCTGAGAATAGCTCGGCAGAGGCTGGTGTACATCCAGCAATGATGCAGATAGTCGCTAAAAGTTCGCAGAGCCACTGACGAATGAGTAAGGCATGGCAGGGCTGCTAAGCTCGCGAGGAGAGAGGAATCAGGTTCAGCAATGACTTATTACGGCCGAGCAAGTGATGAGTGCGGAGGCTTGGCGTTGTGCGTTCAGCGAAAGCGGGCGGCGCCGGCAATTTGTGGGCATTCATGGCGAAGTGGCAGGGGGCTTTGTCGGCCACGTAAAAATGCTCAACGGGTGCGTCAAGACAGCAGCAATCGTGTCGAAGCAGTGGCGGCAGGAATTCGGCAGGGTGCAGCGATGGCGTACGAGGTAGGAACCTGCTTCTCCAATTTCCCTATTCCCTTCTCACGATCCTTTCCCCTGTGTAATGCTCCGTGAAGTGTATATGGTATGCCCTATGAGCTCCTCTTCTTCTTTTTTTTTCGTGTAATACCTTCTGCCCTCTGCCCCTCGTCCACTGTAAGTCATCCGCCTTTTATATCCACATACGTCCAGAAATTTTGGTCCTTGATTTCCGGGATTTGAAGCCTGTCACAGGCAAGAAAAGCTGGTGAAATCTCCATTTGCTTCGTGTGTATGATCAATCAAATTAATCTCCTCTTGTTTCCTTTTTCGAATTTCATTCAGCTGTATGTTCCGAACTCCTCCACATCAAGGATATTGATCAAATATTCTTTTCACCATAAGTTTCGCTTGCCTTTCTCATTCATGTAACGCGACTGATCCTCTCACTTATTTTCCTTATCCGACCATCTCCTACGTGCTTTTTCCACCAAATCCATTTTCTTCCTTTCGTGGCTTATTATTTTTCCTTTTGCTCTTTTCACGATGCTGATTGGCGCCTAGAATTGTTGATTGAATATCCCCTTTACATATTGGCCAAACAAATGAGTAGATATTTAGTCGCAATTTCTTCCTTGCTTAATATCTTCTCGGACAAATCTTGCTGATTGTTCTTTAAAATTCTCTTACACGTCGGGTCAATTCGAAGCACAATTCATGACCGGGCCAACGCAATTTATGTGGATATGAAATTGTTACTAGTGCCTATAATGCAATTGCGAACTTAGTTAGTGATATTAGTGAAATAAATAATTAAATGGAGTTGCCAAATTTTAGGTGTTGACACCTTCCCGTTTGGGTCTTGATCTCTGGCGGATTAGGAACTGTCTTACAGCTTGCTAAAAATTTTAGCCGACATACTTATGTTTGTTTGGTTGAGATTGTAACAATATGCTGCCTGCCTCTATGTTTGCATTGTCAGCAGTGACCTCTGGGGCAAATAAATCTATTTAGTTCTTTAAAGTATCGGTTGTTTAGGTTTACTCTACCGTGGGATTTTCATTTCGTCATACATTGTGTCATTTTATCTGAAAATACCTTCTTATGTGGCATTCTTCCTACAGGGAGTTCTGGAACAAAAACTTCAAGCTCACATGGGTTCCTTTGGTGTAACTGGAAATCTTGTGCTTCTACCGATGTGTAACTTGTCTGGTACATCTCCTCCCTCTCTGCTACTGTTGCATATGTAAATTTTTTGTTGAAGCAATTTTCGAATGACATTGTGAAGCTCCATCGGAGGATAGTTAATTTGTAATCTGAATTGTGGTTCCCTATCTACTTTCTCCAAGGCTTTTTGGATGTTATTGTACATATAACATGGTGCTTTGACCATATAATTAGGTGGTCAGAAAAGCAGAGTTGCATTTGCCAAGATTATGTTCAAGAAACCTTTTTTTCTCGTGCGCTTAGCTCATTCACTATGGTTGTTTTGCAGATATCATGGTAATCTAGATTGGCAAAATCTCTTGGGAGGATCATGTGCGAACACTGCTAAGGTCGGACTAATGTAGTCAATTATATGTGTCATTATTTCCAATTTTACAGAACACGAAAAAACAAGCTTTTAATTTCTATTTGGTGCACTGCTATGTTCCAAATTATCTTTAGTGACATTTCTAAATAAGAATAATCTCTTTCAACACTTTCAGGTCGATATTCAAAATGAGAAGCTTCTTTTTTTTTTCATTAACGGTTACTCTACATGTTACCCTCTGTGGCAGATGTTTTGCTTTGTGGATGACATCTTCTGCTTGTTTCAAGGACACACGGAGGATGTTGCTCTTCTCAAGCAGCAATATGGATTGAACAAGACCGCGGATGAGGTCATTGTCGTCATAGAAGCTTATAGAACTCCGAGAGATCGGAGTCCTTACCCTGCTGATCAGGTCATGAGAGACATCACCGGAAAGTTTGCGTTTGTGCTCTTGGACGGCCCTCCGAAAACCACTTTTCTGGCCACTGTAACTGTGAGTAGTAATAGTTTTCTTGGTTTCATTCTGGGGGTATCTCTCTCAAACTCTCCCTCCACCTGCGATCTGTCTAATCCTTTATGTCCTCTTAATCATGCGGGATGTTGGTAGAAGTGGCCCTTTCTTCTGGGGAAGTGATTCCGAAGGTAATCTCGTTCCCTCGGACGATGCAGAAGTCATGAAGAAAGGCTGCGGGAAACTGTAGCACCATTTCCTAAAGGTAATTATTTTCACGGATCATTAATGCAGCATCACTGGAGTTTCCTCCGAGCATTGGAACGTGAAAAGTAAGGATGGATGAGCTCTGCTGATATTAAGCAGAGCTCAGAGGAGAATGCTATGTCGTTGGGTAACATCATATTGGAAAAATTGGTTCCGAACCTAAATTTATAAGCTAAGGTTAAAGTGGTGTCCTTTACCTGTATGCATGTTTTGAAATGTGCATTTTAACCGACAATGTTGCTCTTCCAATTGTTTTCGAGCGCCAAATCGTTCACCTTTTAACATGGCCTTCTTTTTTGAACTCAGGATGCTTCTTCACCGCTTCGGAGGTTTGTGAGATTCTGAAAGATCGATGCTCAAAACGCACCGGCGACTATTGGCCCTTCATCCAAGAGATCCCGATCATCGCCATTGATAACCGTATGATCCGGTGAATTGATTTGTCCATGTATAGTCAGTTTTCTAAGGTTTGGGTAAGTTTTTGGTTTTGAAGGCATCGATTTCCATTCTGCTTCCTCAACTCGATGCTCGATACAAATCGATACTTTCCACGAAGAAGCTCCACATGAATTTCCGAAAATCCAAGAAATCCCTGACATCCACATTGATTGGGTTCTCAGATCCGATGAAGTGAAATCGATCCACTTTCGCTTTCATTTGCTAACTGCCACGATTCAATCCTTCAATCTACGGTCAGATTTCAAGGGTTCGGGTAAGTCCTTTCATCTTGAATGCATCGATTTCATGTCTCTGTTCTTCAGTTCGACGCTTAATACGAAGTAATTTCTTCCAATGCGTGCAAAGGTTTGCTTTTCGTGTTGAAGTACGACTGAAATTCAGAGCTGAAAAATTGATAATTAGCTGCTTGAATATCCAGCAAGAGCTTCCTTTATTCTCCAATTGCACTGGCTTGCGAAGGTTGATGATGATGATATTCTTGTATGCCAATGCTCTTTCGAACGGCAAGTAATTCAGCCTCCTCTGCAGGCAACCCTTTCCCCGGTTTCAGTTCTGGCCCCAATCCCAACAATTTTTGTTCATATATGGATGCGAAGTTGGGGTACTTGCCAGAGGATGGCCCTCCCTCTCTCCCTCCAAGAGATCCCTTTCATCAGCATTGATAGCATTCGGATCCAATGGAGTAAAATCGCTCATGCCCGGGCCATGATGATAGATTTGTCTCCATTGACTTCTTTTTGTTCCTCAGGTAATGCTTCCAACTTCTTTCATTCTTTCCACTTTCATTTGTTAACCGCCGGGATTCATTCTTTGATGTACAGTAAGTTTTCTTGGGTTCGGGTAAGTTTTTGGTTTTCAAGGCATCAATTTTGATTATGTTCCCTCAATTCAATGTGTAATAGAAACTGATATTGGAACTCGAGTCTCTAGCTCATTTTGAAAGCCATAAAATGAAATTTATTGGATTGTTAATTGACGAAAACTGCACTGCTGTCTTCTCTCCTCGATTGGCTCATCCCACATCCAGATATGACATGTCTTACCATCTGTGGCAGATTGTTTGCAGTTGATATCTCCTGCTTGTTCTAAGGACACATAGAGAATGTAGTTCTTCTTAAGCAGCAATATGGATGGAACAAAACCGAAAATGAGGTCATCATCATCATCATAGAAGCTTATAGAACTCTGAGGGATTGGAGGCCTTACCCTGCTGATCAAGTTGTGAGAGACATCAGCAGGAAGTCTGGTTTTGTGCTTTTCGACAGCTCTTCTAAACCGCTTTTCAGGCCTCTATGAGTAATAATAATGTTCATTGGTTTCGTTCTAGGATATCACTCTCAATCTCTCCCTCCACCTGCGATCTATATCTAATCCTTTCTGTTCTCTGAATCATGCAGGATATTGATGGAAGTGTTGCTTTCTTCTGGGGAAGTGATTCTGGAGGCAATCTTGTTCTCTTGGATGATGCAGAAGTCGTGAATATGGCTGTGGGAAATCTTTCCCACCATTCCCTCAAGGTAATTATTTTTTTGGATTGTTGATGCAGCTCCACTGGAGTTCGGTCCATGCATTGCAATGTGAAAAGTAAGGATGGAATGAGCTCGCTGATATTAAGCGAGTTCGAGGAGAATGTTATCTTGTTGGGTGACATCATATTGGAAAATTTGGTTCCAAACCTAAATTTATAATTTATGGTTAAAATGGTGTTCTTTACCTGTATGCATGTTTTGATTTGTGCATTTTCACCTACAATGTTGCTCTTCCAATGGTTTTCGAGTGCCAAATCATTCACCTTTTAGTGTTGCCTTCTTTTCCAACTCACGATGCTGCTTCACCAGCTCTGGAGGTTTGAGGAGTTATGAGCACCCACAGCATGAGGTGAAGCCGGTTCCTAGGGTGGACAGCTCTGGCCATGTGTGTGGCGCCACATTCAAAGTGGATGCGGAGACTAAGGACTCCAGCATGCCTAGAGTTGGGAATGCTGCGAACCAGTCCTCATTCTACTGAGTCGTATGGTTTGTGGCCCTTTTTTGGACAGGCCATTAGCTATTGAATGGCCTTCTGTTGCTTATAACCCAGTCACGCTTTCTCATACATTGACAATTTTTCAGCTCTAATGGTTGGTTACTCTATGTTGAGAGTTTGGGATGACACCAAGTCTTTACAGAACCTGATCATGCTTTGTAAAGTAATATCTTTCTGGCATTTCATTTAGCCATCATGCAGAGCCTATTGATTGTCATGTTTTTTTTTTTTTTTTAACTTAGATGTCTTGCGAAATTGTTCTCTCCATTTGTAAATTAGGCTGGGACGACATTGTTATATGAGGACAAATGTGAACTATAAAAACTTGGAGCATGCTGGTCCTCATATGGAAATCGAGTTTACATGATACCTTATGGCATGTTAGATATTAAAGGCTAAAGCAGTAACCTCTCGTGCAATTTTAAAAGCAGTCAAAAGGACCTTGACACATGTCGATACAAACTTAACATGAAGGAAGATAGAGGTGGCTATCCATACTGCAGATCAACCAAAAAAAAAAAAAAAAAGAAAAACACTTCGCCTGGCCATCTTGGTAGGAGAGACCTCTTTAGTCCTTCGCATCAGTTATGCCCCCTGTTGTTATCTGAAAAACTTGTGTTTGTCAAGTTCAAATAAAATAAATCTCAGTCTCACCCTATTGACATACGAGCTCTCACTAAAATTTCTTACATAAGTGATGGTTTTGATAGATGTGCCGTCTACATAGCACAGGCTGCACAACTAACCTACTAGTCCTGCTTAAAAAAATTCTCCATATCCACTCCTTTTCGTTTAATTGCTCTGCAGAAAATGCGTATTCAACGTGTTCATGGATCTCCATACAACATCAAGTATACTGTAAACACCATGCTTAAATCAGGTCTCCAACTATCTATATGTAGACTCAGTATCGACTTAGCTTCAGCTTCGGGTAGGTTTGGGTGATCAAACACCTTGCAGACACGCTGCTCCCCTCTGACTTTCCCAAACATTAACCTAATTGTGGCTGCATGCGCCAGAACATGCCCGCCTGCAGGTTTCATTGGGTCTGATAACACACCTCCGCCTGGATCAGCTACGACCGAAACAAATAAATCAAAGACAAAGTCTTAAAAATAATAAAATCCTTTTCCTATGTCATGGACTGAAGCTACTGTATGCATCACCAGTTTACACCAAATACCTGGTTCTTGAGATTTACAAGAATCAGTATGAGCTTAGTGCAGTCTCCAAAATGCTATTTGTCAGTGTGCAACCATCAAAGGGCTAAATTGAATAACAACTTTGAATGGATGCAGGACTACGTGGGAGAAATGAGATGTGATACAGTACCTTGATTGGTCATGTACACTGTCACTTTAGATTCCTCGGCTATCTCAATTAAACGTGAGACATTTGTGCCAATTTTTGCTGCAATTCAGAATTCACAAGTGTCAAACCAGATAAGGTGCAGAATAACAACTTGCATGATTTGATGGTTTCAGGATCAACCTGGGGCTCTGCAAGTTCTCTTGCAGTAAAATCCACTCAGAAGAGAGCAATCACCAATCCACAATCTGAAAAAGGCACTCACCATAGGTCAACCATCCACACCTCAGAAAATCTGTAGGGTTTGATTCTCGAGCAGTGTCTTACCAGTAATTTGAATGGTTCTTCAGACATTTTGGCAGCCAAACCAAGAAGCAAGTTGTACTGATGCTCAGAAGTAGAGGCATGGGCATAAATGATCTTCAAATTCATGGAAAGACTAGATTACAGCAAGTACACTAGCCAGAAAAGTAAGAGTTGCCACCAGTATAGAAAGCATTGCTTACATTATCTAAGACTGCAGGTGTACTAAGTTAAGAAAGTGCACATGCGCTTACATGGACAGACGACGATTATGAAACACAAGTATCTTTGTCGAGGTCAAGAAAAATACAGACAGATCATAATAGGATACAAAGTTCCTACCGCGTCGATATAAGCTACCTTGCCATTTCCTCCTCTCATGTGAGTTGGCAGCTTAAAGTATTTTACGGCCACGGAATCCACAAACCATTAATAAAGAATAAGTGAAAACAGGGGTGAATACTGTTGTAGGATTTGCAAATAAAGTAGAGTACCTTCAAGCATCACATTCGACTAATGATCAACCCAAGTCGGAGTCCGACAATAATTAAGGCCTTTACTCGGTTATGACATGGTACAAACTCTTTGGCCTTTTTCCTGCTTGGTTTGAGCCACTGTATATGCGTTCCAGTATACTGACTGCAAATTACATAATGAGAGTGCCATCCTTCCTGAATCACCTAATACACACATCATGATGCCAAATCACCCACATCTTTATACTTGATAGAAATTCAATCATTATGTTACTATTTGGCATTTTTCATCAGAAAAAAAAAACAAATGCAACAGAAGTTCAAGACAGAAACCTAATATCCAATTCAGACCAACCCGAGAAGTAACACATGGGGTACATGCAAGCTGTGTTTTCCCAGACCTGAAGTGACGTCAGCAGCATTTTTCTGAGAAAGCTAATTAACAAAAGCAACTAAAAGTTCATCAAAGGTAACGTTGTTGGACTGTGATTTTCACCCAGGTTCGCCAAATGCTTCCGTAATTGCCGGAGTTTCAATACCACCTGTAAACATTGCCAAACCGGTGAAATTTGTTTTCGTTGAAATGCATGGAGAAGAAGACACAGTCTGCAAAAGAAAGTCTTTTACCGCCTAAAAGCTTACCGAGGGCTTGGCTTCCAGTAGTCGATTCTCTCCACATTATTCTTCACTTTGCTGGATTTGAGCGCATCAGAACCGTCCTTCAATGAAGACTCGAGCTTAACCATCGTGTTAAACTCTATGTTTTCTGGTGAATGTAGAATGTCAGGACAAAAGCATTTCCTAAATGATCAATGACAATCTAGCGTTCCAACAGTCTTTATTGATGAATTAAGCTTGGGACATTCATTATTAATCCAGCTACGTCACGAATACATGGAAAAGAAGACGTACAATGGTGCAATCCCAAGGTCACGTAACATAAGGAAGGCTGGAATTGCTCTCGTATGGTCAGAAGACAAAAACTGAAAAGTGAGAACTACTGCACGCGCAGGAAATCACAGCAAGTTCGAGAGAAAGCTCGAGATGTAAATCATGATAATCACGGCTACAGCGTCATCGAACCATTCGCATCTTAATTTTAACTTTCAGAAGACGGATCAGAAAATCACGATAATCATCTCAGAATCGAAGGACGCACTGAAACTCATTACTAAAGCGATCAGATGAACAGAGAGGAGTTGCCTACACTCTGTTCTGCCGTAACTTACGTTCGTTTGTTGATCGTTTCGAGCAGGTCTTCTGCTCCGTCGTCGACGTCCTCTCTTTCCACGATCTTCTGCTCTTCGGCTCTGAACATCAACGAGCGAACACGAGACGAAACTCAGAATCATCATTGCCGGCGATCGTGCCGCAGAAAAGGACATGAGGTGAAATAAAGCGGAGCTTCGTGAAACTCAGTTGAGAGACAAAAGCATCTTCGACGACGATGGAATTTCGCTCTGCGCAGGAGGAGAAACTCTCGAATTTTCTTTTGCAGATTTTGGAAACGATCGGTAATTGGAGGGAATCTTATATATATACAGAGAGGCGGGAAGCGGGGGGAATGGCTCTCGGCTTATTATTATTTTTTTCTCTTTTAAGAAAAAGATATTTGAGTGAGTTTCGTTATTCTGAGATTTGACTGAGGTTTAATAGATCTGTTTTAAGAATTTATCAGATACACTCCTAAAGAGGGAGAGGGAAATATTGGTTTGATTTTTTTTTTTTTGCATTAAATAACTCAGTTTTTTATTTAGCTTGGTTTTATATTTATCTTAATCCTGTTCGGCTTATAATTTTCTTAAATTGGACTGAAGTAAGCTCTTCTTAGAAAAGGAAAATAATCGATCCATATTGTCACGCCCCGATCCTCGGGCATGCACACATCCTTCTACTCTTGGTCGATTTTATAATGCGATATCCTAGGACTATGTATCGCTGACTCTTTCATTATTTAAGCACATGCGGAAGCAGTTAAAGTCCCCAGACAATAAAACAATGTGATAGAAAAGCAGAGCCATATTTCTCATATTAAAACTTATAACCAAACTTTTATACAAAACACAAACCAGAGCACTTCACAACTTTTTACTCTAAACTCTATTCACATCAATTGAAGTTCACAAAAGAAGAGGGAATCTCAATCCATCTGGGTCGTACTCAAGACCCCCTTCGGAATTATCTTCTTCTTCCAAAAATCCTTTTTCCTCAAGTTCGCCTTCGAGTTCTCCTTCTCAGACTCCTCCTCCTCAACTCCTCAACGGAGTCCTGAAATGTTTTCCCCAAACTGGGATGAGACTACGTGTCAGCGAGTTCTACCCTACTAAGGCCCGATTAGTAAACCATTATACTATAGGCTGCCTAAACATGCACAGGGAAAATGACTTACCTTGGCCTCAGATTCCACCTGCAAGTCAGTACAATTCACATACATATGTATAGAATCGATACATCCAGCAATTGAAACGCATCACTCAACTCAATAAATCACAAGGGTCCAGATTATAGGGCCAAATCGTTATGACACGTCCCATACCATGTCACACAATTTTGTCTCATAATCCGGCGCATCAAACTCAACCATCATGCGTTCCAATTGTTAATTACACCCCTCAAGGGTACGGCCAACTCTATTGGCGGTCTTCTGGCATTGCCAGGCGTCGTCTCACCCCATTGAGCACGGTTACGTCTCTCTTATAAACGACTTCCCCGAAGGGGCGTAGGTCCAGAATCTACTACGACCCGAATACAACCTACTCACAAGTTCGGTGTCTTCTGGCATAGCCAGGCTTCGTCTCCCACCATGAGCACGGCGACGTCTCTCAATTAGACGGCTTCCCTGAAGGGGCGTAGGTCCAGAATCTACTGCGACCCGAGTCCCAATGAATGGGTAACATCCGGCTTAACAGCCCAGGATGGTTTCTCTTAACCAACACACGACCAATCAATCTCAGCCTAGGATACTGTGCATTGCACTCAAATGCCTCCATTAAAATACTGATCCTGGCCTATTTTCTTCGTATTAAAAACATCCCGAAAATAGTCGTGTGTGGGTACACGGTCAATTCAAACCGTAAGACCGATACCTATCTTTTCAAACCCCACTATTTGATATAGTACATAAAATCCATTTTCGGTGTTAAAACCCGACACCCGGGTTTTTCTAAATAAATATCAAAATCCACAAATTTTGGAATTAAATACCAAAAATCCAATCATCACTCAATTTGCATAATTTAACACTCAATTGCACAATTTAACCACGCCATTTACCAATCCATAATTCAATCTCAATCAATTCCAATCAATTTAGGATAAATCTCTAAAATATCACAATTTATTTAATTCCATGCAACGTGGAGCTCAATTAAATAAACGGACTGCGCCACGACAATCAGCACGAGATTTTGGTCGCTGGCCATCAAAATCTTGATTTACGAAAAATAAATAAATAAATAAATAATTTCGATAATTAATTATTAAATATTAAAAATTCCGTTTAGCTCAAAATAAGGCCCAACTAAATAAACGGACTGCACCATGATTACCAGCATAAATTTCCGGTCACGGGCCATCCCAGTTGAATTCTCAGGAAATAAATAAATAAATAAATAAATAATTTCGAAAATTAAATAATTAATATTAAAAATTCAATTTAGCCCAAAATAAAGCCCGATTAAATAAACAGACTTTACCACAGTCATCAGCATAATATTCCGGTCACTGGCCATCCTGAATGAATTTTCGGAAAATAAATAAATAATTAATTAAATTCCGAAAAATAATATTTAAATGCCAAAAATCCCACTTAGGCCTGAATCGCCAAATTGAAGCCCGATTAGGGGTCGGAAAATTTCCGAGATACTTCCAATAAATAGTAGACCACGTCTACTTGCTAATGGCGCAGTCAATTTATCTAAATCACATCACAATTGACTAATAATTGCTAATTTATTCTAATCTAACAACCTAAACATAATTAATTAAAACTAAACTAACCTTAAGCATAATTAGCCAACTAATCCGGGATTAGTGAGATTACTCACCAAATCGCACGCAAATCGGATCACTCCAACGGGGGCGACGCGAGGGACGATTATTCCCGAAGCACGGCTCGGGTTCGGGGCCCGGAAACGGCCCAAAAGCGGGCCCGAAGCTGGCTGGATACCCACACGACGGGGTTGCTGGATCGCTGCAAAACAAAGAGAAAGAGAGAGGGATGGGGGCGGCAAGGGGTCAGGAAAGATGGGCGAAGCTCCGGAGAGGCTGCACGACGGCCGATCGGAGCTGGACGGCGGTCCGGTGGTGGCTGAACAGGGGTTGGACAGCGGCGAGGCAGAGGCGGCAGCTTTGCTGGACGGGGGCAGACAGCGCACGGCGCAAGGGGCAAGCAGCTGAACGCGTGGCGTCGCGTGGGGAAGGACGACCGGTGAGCGACTGAGCTTGGGCGACGACGGCGGCTGCTCTGATCCCAAGCGAGCTGCTTCCGTTTCGTTCAGCTGGGTCGCACGAAGAAGAGAGGAAGAAGAGGGGTTTCTATCACGTGGGGTGGGGAAGAAGAGAGAGAAGAGAGAGAGAAGGGATAAGGATTGAAAGAGAGAGAAAGAGAGAGGTCGGTGGGGGTGCTGTCCGCACGATGGGCGAGTAAAGGAGAGAGAAAGAAGAGAGAGAAAAGGAAGAGAGAGAGAGAAAAAGAAAAGAATAATTATATTCTAAATTTTCTTTTCTCTTTCCATTTCCCTTTCTAATTTCTTTCGGTCTTCGATTTTTCCTCCGATAATTTCTTTCTTGAAATTTCGAACTCGATAATAAATTAATAGACGATGAGATGGTCCTAAAAATGAATTGTGACATGCTCGGATATTCAATTCCCAAAACTGAATCAAATTTCATGGTTAAAATTGACCGGACGCGATTTTAGTCCAATCCAACAAATTAGGTAACTTTTAGGATTTTACCGCAGATATATCCCTTGACGGCTTCACCCAATAGGTTAGTTAACTCGTGAGTGATTAGCTCAGAGAAAAAGGATCATAAGCATGCCGACGATATGCACATTTCATTTTATCGAAACGGGATTGAATTTCAGGATGTCACAACTCTTCCCCTCTTATAAAAATTTTGTCCTTGAAATTTAAACCATTACACACTTTGATAAAAAAGGCGGGGGTACCACTGTCTCATCGATTCTTCGTCTCCCAAGTTGCTCCTTTAGTGCCATGGTGTTGCTAGACCACTTTGACCAACGGAATGGTCTTTGTACGCAGAACTTGCTCTTTGCGATCGATAATCTGAACCGGGCTTTCCACGTATAATACACGGTCATCCACGTCCAATTTCTCGAAATTGAGCACGTGGGTCGGGTCAGGCTCGTACTTCCTTAACATCGACACGTGAAAGACGTCATGCACTTGCGCCAATCTTGGCGGCAACGCAAGACGATACGCTAGGTTTCCGATTCTTTCAAGAATCTCAAACGGACCTACGTACCTCGGACTCAGCTTGCCTTTCTTACTAAAGCGCGAAGTTCCCCTCATTGGTGACACTTTCAGAAAAACGTGATCACCAACTTGGAATTCCAAAGACCTTCGACGCTTATCTGCATAACTTTTCTGCCTTCTCTGCGCTGTCTTAAATCTGTCTCTGATCACTGCCACGGCATCTACCGATTGCTGAACCAACTCTGGGCCTGTTATCTTCCTTTCTCCGACTTCATCCCAACACACTGGAGTTCTGCACGCTCTGCCATACAACACTTCAAATGGAGCCATCTTGATGCTCTGCTGATAACTGTTGTTGTAGGCGAATTCCACCAGATGAAGCTAATCTTCCCAACTTCCTTTGAAGTCTATTACACACGCTCTCAGCATGTCTTCAAGAGTCTGAATTGTCCTTTCAGACTGGCCATCCGTCTAAGGATGATACGCCGTACTGTACTGAAGCTTTGTACCTAAAGCACTCTGCAAGCTCTTCCAAAAAGCAGCTGTAAACCTCGGTTCTCTATTGGATGTTATCGTAACCGATACTCCATGCATTCGAACCACTTGACGCACATACAGGTCTGCGTGTCTATCCAGACTCAAGTCCTTTCGAACCGCAATGAAGTGAGCCGACTTTGTCACCGTCAACTACTACCCAAATCGAATCATTCCCCTCGACTCCTTGGTAGTCCAAATCACGAAGTCCATCGTGATATGCTCCCATTTCCACTGGGGATCGCGAGAGGTTGCAGAAGTCCTCCCGGCTTGTAGTGCTGGACTTTTACTTGCTAACAAGTCAAACACTTGGCCACATGCTTGGTGATGTCTGCCTTCATACCTGACCACCAGTAGTGTTGACACAGTTCGATACATTTTAGTGCTTCAAGGATGAATGCTATAAGTGCTACGATGTGCCTCAGATAAAATTTATTCTCTAAGCTCAAAATCCAGGTGCAAGCAAACGTTCACGAAGCCTCAGTACCCCATCATCAGAAACTTGAAAATTAGCCTTTCTTTTATCAGTATCCTCTTGAAGAATTCTCTGTACATCCGGATCTGTCGGTTGGAGTTCTTTGATTCTGACTTGGACATCCGGTTCAATTCTGAGGGTGGCCATAAGACTTGAAAGGTGGCCTACCTCAAATTTGAATTCCGAATCTCGAGTTCTCTCGATTAAATTCCACTCCTTAACTAAGATCCGTGCCACTGAAGACTTCCGACTCAATGCATTGGCAACCTTATTCGCCTTTCCCGGGTGATATAGAATATCACAGTCATAATCCTTCAACAATTCCATCCATCGTCACTGTCTCATGTTCAACTCTTTTTGAGAGAATAAATACTTGAGACTCTGATGGTCCGTGAAGATCTGAAACTTTTCTCCGTACAAGTAGTGCCTCCAAATCTTCAATGCAAATATGATGGCTACGAGTTCTAAGTCATGCGTCGGATAATTCAATTTACGAGATCTCAACTGCCGGGAAGCGTATGCAACAACTCTGCCATGTTGCATCAGCACGCAACCCAATCCCCTGAATGACGCATCACTATAGATCTCGAATCCTCCAAGACCAGATGGAATCGTCAGCACAGGTGTGGTAGTCAGCTTTTCCTTCAGCTCTTGGAAACTACGCTCGCACTTGTCTGACCATACAAATTTCTCTTCTTTCTTTAGGAGCTTTGTCAGAGGCGACGCTATCGATGAGAACCCTTCCACAAACTCGTGCCGTAATAACCTGCTAACCCCAGAAAACTTCTGATCTCTATCACTGTTGTTGGTCTCGGCCACTTGATCATGGCTTCTATCTTGCTCGGGTTGATGAAGATTCCTTCTCCGGAAATCACATGACCTAAGAACGCAACATGAGTTAACCAAAACTCGCATTTGGTAAACTTAGCATACAGCTGATGAGTTCTTAAGGTCTGAAGTACTACTCTCAGATGATTCTCATGCTCTTCATTACTTCTCGAATAGACCAAGATGTCATCAATGAACACGATCACAAATTGGTCCAGATATTCCTTGAACACTTTGTTTGTCAAATCCATGACAGCAACTGGAGTGTTCACCAAGCCAAACGATCTTACAATACTCTCATAAAGACCATATCAAGTATGAACATCTGTCTTTCGTGGTTCACAACTGACAACATCCTGTTCTCAAGTTGATCGTTGAAAACATCGACACTCTTGATGTCTGGTCACCCAATTCGCCGATCTTTTTACAATGGATGCTTGTCCTTGATCGTCACCTAATTGAGTTGATGATGGTCGATGCATACTTGCAACAAACCATCTTTCTTTTCTCACAAACAAAACTGATGTTTCCCCAAAATGATGCACTGATATGGATGAATTCCTCATTCATCAATCTTCACATTTGCATCTTCAATTCTACCCATTTAGACAACAACAACAACTGGTGAGAAGCCTTCGAGAGTGGCTCTATCCTGGTGCTAGCTCGATTGCACTTTCTATCTCTTTCTTTGACGACGGTCTGGTAGTTCTAGTGACAACACATCTAGAATTTTGTAGACCACTGAGATGTTCTCCATCTCTAGTTCTCCAATCTGTCCTACCCAAGACAATCGCGCAAGCAACCTTGGTAACCTCCGTCTAATAAACAAGTTGCCTTCAGCCAGCAAGATTAATGGAATCGAAGATTCTTTTCGACTCCCAATAACCTCGACACTTTCACATGCTAATGGACTAAACTGGCTTACTCCATGATCGTGATTCATTATCACTAGATGCTCCATGAGCCCACACTACTCATGTGGCATCAAACTCACACCTCAGCAACTAGTCAAGCACAACTATTGCTAGTGATTCCCTCTCTTTTACTTTTACTTCAACAATTTAAGTTCTACCAACTCAGCACAAAACTTTGCTACGCTGCTCTGATAAAATCACTTCCAACACATTCTTTCTCTGATCGGTGCAAGGTCCATTCTACTCCCATTCCTTCCTGGCCACAGTAGCGATGTCTATGCTACCTTAGACTTCCACTGACAGTCCTTCACCTGATGGCCATGCTGGTCATCATCACAACAGGTTCTCGTCATACTCAGACACTGGATTTATCCATACTTCCTTGTGAGTGGAATAGAATGCTTTTCTCTCGACCTCGGTCTTTTCCCTGACCGATTTCCATTTCTGCCCGAACTAGATCTATACCTCGGCTCGAATGCAATGACTCGCTCCTAGATCACATCTCCACTCTGAATCTCAGCAGGTGAGGCGACAACAGCGGTAGAGATAGCGACAACAACAGTGGCTTGATCCTGAGCTTGCTGGCTCATTCAATTTCCAAGGAACACTAGCATCAGAACGATCCTATCGAACTTAGGATCATTCGACGCTGCTACACTAGTACCAACCTGTGGTGGTACTCTTACACTCGAACTGGCCAGAGTCAACACTCTGCCACAACCACCTCGGGTACCGACCTTTGTCAGTGCATTCTCCAGAGTCACAGAGGACATTGTCCTCTTACCAGGAGTCCTCAACTCCTGCTCGCTCATGGTTCAGTCTTTACACTGAAACCCATCTTCCAAATCCACACTGGATTAGAAGGTGAGCGATCCACACACAACAAACAATTCTAGCATTCAGCTAAAACAGACATGCACCAGCATGAATTTAAAGGCCCTTCCTACTAACTATCCCATGGTCATCGCTCCTTATCACTCCAATACCTAACCTTGCTCTGATACCACAAAAAAGGGGATGTCACGCCTTGATCCTCGGGCACGCACACATCCTTCTACTCTTGGTCGATTTTATAATGTGATATCCCAGGACTATGTATCGCCGACCCTTTCATTATTTAAGCACATGCGGAAGTAGTTAAAATCCCTAGACAATAAAACAATGGGACAGAACAGCAGGGCCATATTTCTCATATTGAAACTTATATATACAAAACACAAACCAGAGAACTTCACAACTTTTTACTCTAAACTCTATTCACATCAATTGAAGTTCACAAAAGAAGAGGGAATCTCAATCCATCTAGGTCGTACTCAAGACCCCATTCGGAATTATCTTCTTCTTCCAAAAATCCTTTTTCCTCAAGTTCGCCTTCGAGTTCTCCTTCTCAGGCTCCTCCTCCTCAACTCCTCAACGGAGTCCTGAAATGTTTTCCCCAAACTGGGATGAGACTACGTCTCAGCGAGTTCTACCCCACTAAGCCCCGATTAGTTAACCATTATACTATAGGCTGCCTAAACAAGCACAGGGCAGAGGACTTATCTTGGCCTCAGATTCCACCTGCAAGTCAGTACAATTCACATACATATGTATAGAATCGATACATCCAGCAATTGAAACGCATCACTCAACTCAATATATCACAAGGGTCCAGATTATATGGCCAAATCGTTATGACACGTCCCATACCATGTCACACAATTTTGTCTCATAATCCGGCGCATCAAACTCAACCATCATGCGTTCCAATTGTTAATTACACCCCTCAAGGGTATGGCCAACTCTATTGGCGGTCTTCTGGCATTGCCCGGCGTCGTCTCACCCCATTGAGCACGGTTACGTCTCTCTCAGAGACAACTTCCCCGAAGGGGCGTAGGTCCAGAATCTACTGTGACCCGAATACAACATACTCACAAGTTCGGTGTCTTCTGGCATAGCCAGGCTTCGTCTCCCACCATGAGCACATCGACGTCTCTCAATTAGACGGCTTCCCCGAAGGGGCGTAGGTCTAGAATCTACTGCGACCCGAGTCCCAATGAATGGGTAACATCCGACTTAACAGCCCAGGATGGTTTCTCTTAACCAACACACGACCAATCAATCTTGGCCTAGGACACTGTGCATTGCACTCAAATGCCTCCATTAAAATAGTGATCCTGGCCTATTTTCTTCGTATTAAAAACATCCCGAAAATAGTCGTGTGTGGGTACACGGTCAATTCAAACCAGAAGACTGATACCTATCTTTTTCAAACCCCATTATTTGATATAGTACTTAAAATCTATTTTCGGTGTTAAAACCCGACACCCGGGTTTTTCTAAATAAATATCAAAATCCACAAATTTTGGAATTAAATACCAAAATTCCAATCATCACTCAATTTGCATAATTTAACACTCAATTGCACAATTTAACCACGCCATTTACCAATCCATAATTCAATCTCAATCAATTCCAATCAATTTAGGATAAATCTCTAAAATATCACAATTTATTTAATTCCATGCAACGTGGAGCTCAATTAAATAAACGGACTGTGCCACAACAATCAGCACGAGATTTCGGTCGCCGGCCATCAAAATCTTGATTTACAAAAAAAAATAAAAATAAATAATTTCGAAAATTAATTATTAAATATTAAAAATTCTGTTTAGCCAAAAATAAGGCCCACTTAAATAAACGGACTGCACCATGATTACCAGCATAAATTTCCGGTCACGGACCATCCTAGTTGAATTTTCAGGAAATAAATAAATAATTAATTAATTTCGAAAATTAAATAATTAATATTAAAAATTCAATTTAGCTCAAAATAAAGCCCGATTAAATAAATGAACTTCACCACAATCATCAGCATAATATTCCGGTCACTGGCCCCCCATATGAATTTTCAGAAAATAAATAATTAATTAATTTAATTCCGAAAAATAATATTTAAATGCCAAAAATCCCACTTAAGCCCGAATCGCCAAATTGAAGCCCGATTAGGGGTCGGAAAATTTCTGAGATACTTCCAATAAATAATAGACCACATCTACTTGCTAATGGCGCAGTCAATTTATCTAAATCACATCACAATTGACTAATAATTGCTAATTTATTATAATCTAACAACCTAAACATAATTAATTAAAACTAAACCAACCTTAAGCATAATTAGCCAACTAATCCGGGATTAGTGAGATTACTCACCAAATCGCGCGCAAATCCGATCAATCCAACGGGGTCGATGCGAGGGACGATTCTTCCCAAAGCACGGCTCGGGTTCGGGGCCCGGAAACAGCCCAAAAGCGGGCCCGAAGGCTGCCGGATACCCACATGACGGGGTTGCTGGATCGCTGCAAAACAAAGAGAAAGAGAGAGGGATGGGGGCGGCAAGGGGTCGGGAAAGATGGGTGGAGCTCCAGAGAGGCTACACGACGGCTAATCGGAGCTAGACGACGGTCCGGTGGTTGCTAAACAGGGGTTGGACAGCGGCGGGGCGGGCGGCACGGCGCAAAGGGCAAGCAGCTGAACGCGTGGCGTCGTGCGGGGAAGGACGACCGGCGAGCGGCTGAGCTTGGGCGGCGACGGCGGCTGCTCTGATCCCAAGCGAGCTGCTTTTGTTTCTGTTCAGCTGGGTCGCACGAAGAAGAGAGGAAGAAGAGGGGTTTCAATCATGTGGGGTGGGGAAGAAGAGAGAGAAGAGAGAGAGAAGGGATAAGGATTGAAAGAGAGAGAGAGAGAGGTCGGTGGGGGTGCTGTCCGCACGATGGGCGAGTGAAAGGAGAGAGAAAGAGAGAGAGAAAAGAAAAGAATAATTATATTCTAAATTTTCTTTTCTCTTTCCATTTCCCTTTCTAATTTCTTTTCGGTCTTCGATTTTTCCTCCGATAATTTCTTTCTTGAGATTTCGGACTCGATAATAAATTAATAGACGATGAGATGGTCATAAAAATGAATTGTGACATGCTCGGATATTCAATTCCCAAAACCGAATCAAATTTCATGGTTAAAATCGACCGGACGGCTTCATCCAATAAGTTAGTTAACTCGTGAGTGATCAGCTCGAGAAAAAGGACTATAAGCACGCCGACGATATGCACATTTCATTTTATCGAAACGGGATTGAATTTCAAGATGTCACACATATCGTGGTCAATACTTGATTTAGTGGCATTATGTTTAAACTCCACGCTTATTACTCACAGAATTAGAAAAATATCAATTAATAATTGAGTTATCCGAAATGACTTGCTAAGAACTTGCTTTTGACTAATTTGGGCACACATTCTAGAATTTGTAACTCAGTGATTCAATAAAAGGTGATGAACATGAAGCATGTGTAACGAACATGGAGCACATTTAATGTCTAAAAGTTGATTTGTGGTTCAACTCCAACTTACAAAATAGGCAAATCATACTTAAAATATAGAACATTTTCAACATATATTTCCTTATATTTTTCCTAAAAAAGTTGGTCTTTTACGTAAGTATTTGAATGTATGTATAATCAGAGAAGACGTTCGACTATCTACAAAATACGAGATACAATGTTTGGTTTCAATATGGTTCGATTTTTTTTACTAAAATTAAATAATGTTTTTAATCGGATTTTTGATGTAATCTCAAATGCCTCAATTATATATATATTAAAAGCATAAGAATATCACCATTTATAAGACCCTCAAGCTCTTTTAATTATTTAAATCAAAATATCTTCTCTCCCATGACGAGAAACGCAAAAACCAAAACGACAATCCGTTCCGTTTCTACCGCCCATTCCCTCTTCTTCGCGCCCCGCTTCTTCTTCTTCTTATTCTTCTTCTTCGTTCTCTGCACAAACCCCGCTTGAAATCCCAACCAGCTTCCGTCGAAGTCGAGATTGATGCTCATCGAGTGATCCGAGAGAGTTGGTAATCGCGCATTTACGGCGATCTTCTTGAATGTTTTGTCTTGGGCTCTTGTTGTTCCTTGTTCCATTGCACGTAAGCCGTTTGATGTTTGCCCCGAGTGAGAGACATTTGCTTTTGTTGGGCTTGTTTCTTGAATTTAGAGCGATGCATTACCATCTTGAGATGACCCGTCTTCAAATCATTGGTAAAACAGTGGCTTTCTCGAATGAATGAAGTTCCGCAAGAGAGTTTGGTTGCTTTGTCACCTCACCAGTGCATTCGCCTACCCTGAGAGGAAACTTGAGTTTGGCGAGATTTTACTTAACTGGTCACAGCGTAGATTCATGACCACCAGCAAGAGAGTGCAAGATAGGAATAAGGACAAGAGGGTCCATGATCTCGAAATTGCCACTGAGAAGCAAAAGTGGTGTCAAAGGTGTTGGTTTTGATGGAAATGTTGAAAAAGGAACCCGAGATGATAATCCATGTGTGATCGCTGGATCTATAGCCAAGCAAACGGTATAGTGGATTTTATTCGAAAGTCACCAAAACTATTTTGAGTCGTATAAGGATCAGAAGGGGGTATTGTGGTTTGGAATTAACTAAAGAAGCTGAAGACTCGTTAGAGGAAGAGGAGAGATCGATTAGGGGACATTCTGGCACGGCTATTGAATACGTGACTAGGATGTTGACGATGTGAGTCGATAAATGGCTTCTTCTGGACAAAATTGCTCATTTCGGAAGAGAGTCTGGTTTGCCAGCTGATTTTAGGAGCAAGTGGGTACACAAGTATCTGCGGCACTTCAAAGTGGTTAAATCTTCAGATGAAGTTGATTACCTCAAGCTCATAGAGCGGAATCCTGCTTGGGCTATCACAGAGTTGGACAAGCACATATTGGGGGTATCAAAATTTGCCTTTTCATACTCTAGGGTTGCTTTCCCTATCTTTCCCCTTGAAGTTTCCTCCCAGTTACAAGAAGGTGTGTAGATAGGGAGGGAAGATTGAGCACTTTCAGAAAAGGTCTTACTTGACTCCTTATGCTTATGCATGTGGCCTTCAAGCTGGATTGAAAGAATTCAATAAGAGATCCATTGCAGCAATGCACGAGTTACTTAGCTTCACAATGGAAAATAGGTTGATAACCAATCACCTCGCGCACTTTCGACAAGAATTTGTGATGCCTTAGAAGCTGATGAGACTCTTGTTGAAGCATTATGGCGTTTTCTATCTCTGAGAGGGGAAAGAGGTTTAGTGTGTTCTTCAGAGGAGCTTATGAAGGTGCAGAGTTGATTCGGAAATGTCCGCTCGTTATTTGGAAGGAAAAAGTCCTAAGTCTTATTAGTTATACGGGGAGGAAGAAAAAGATAGAAACTTTTATGGACTCATAAGATATGGAAGATAATGATTTTCTAGATGGCAGCTCTGAGGATGGAGGCGTTGATATGCAGCTTAACCAAATAGAAGCCATCAGTGAATTGGAGGATATTGCAGTTGGAGACAGCTCCTTAATGGATATACATGAAATTGACAATAAGTACAAGCCTCGTGACTCATTTTAAGGTCATATGTTCTTATTCGAGTTGTCAAGATAACTTGCTTTCCAGTGTTCTTCTTCACAAGTTCAAAGTTTCAAGTTTTTGTACAGATTTAATTAGACAAACTCTGCTTACATCTATAAACCAAGTCAATTAATAGCGGACTGATCCATCTCATTCCTTGTTAGTCCTAAACATTGCCACCGGAACTCCTGAAATCAATGATTCAGAAAGAATGTGCAGTTAATGCTTTTGGCAACTCTCAGCTCGCCTTGGTGCCAACAAGGACATCGAAGCGCCTACTTACAAAGGCTGGTTCATTCTCAGTTAATGGTTTGACTTAATGGGTGCGACCGTACTAATCTGCTATTATGAAGATGAACTTGCCACTGTGCATTTGAATCTCAATTGTTGGGTCAAAGAGATGATTGGGTAGTAGCTATCATGGAGAACACAGCCTCAGCATCTATGATGATTGACACACTCTCTCTTGTCGTTACAAATTAGATGCCGAGCTCACCCTGCAGTAATGCCTTGCTCATCACTATGCATGGATATTCAGGTCCACAATGTCTATGACTGCCTTCTACAACATACCTTCATTTGCTTTCTATCTGACTGCCTGTTTCATAGGTCTTGTAATTTCTGTTTAAATTCTCCATGAATCTATGGCACACTCCTGTTTTTGCGTTCTACTAGAAAACTTCCTTTTGTTGGATTTTAGAACCCAACATCAAACAGTAAGTAGTTTTTGTTACTCCTCGTTTATGTTGGGCTGTGTTCATATGTTGGGCTATGTTCATGGTTGATTCACTTCAATAGCTTACTGTTTCGTTGTGAAGAAAGAAATACGAGAGCTTTTGAAAATAGCAAGACTGGTTTATTTATTTTTTGAATGATAGATGGCTTTTCACGGCTTTTGGTTGCGTGACGATGACATTACTAATGTGCATTCTTTCTTATACCTCATAGCATGAACTGCATTTATGATTTGTTACGTGGGCTAGCATCTGCTTGACGCCATTGTGTAGTAAATTTCTTTTGCTTATCAAAAGAAAATTCTTAGCAAACTCACCAGAGATGATACTGAGTAATTTGCTTCCAAATGTTGTGACTAGTTTTCTTCTCATGCTCGCAAAAACCATGATATCCAAAAACTACATGTGACAAATCAAACTGCTACTGCGTAGCTAAATATATTGCACTGCATCATTTTCTAGTTTTTTTCTTTTCAACAAAATCCAATGGTTGATAGATTTCATTTCTTTTGATTGGGGCGATTAGATCTCTTCTTAAGCCTGACAAAGTCCTACGACCTCTCGATAGCATGCCATGCTTGACAAAGTTCCTAATAGCATATAAGGTTCCTAAGAGTGGTAGATGTCAACTTTTTTTCCCTATTGACTAAGATTTATTAGCATCTTAAATTGAAGTATGTGCGAAGCCAAAGCAAAGACTTACCGTTGAATACGAAATTTTTAAGGGAAAGGTCAAGCATTAGTCATAGCTCGAACTAGGGAAACAACAGGAGTAATGTACCATGGAAGTTGAGCATCAACCTCATTTGGAGCAGTACGAAGAATTTCTAGATCTAATATAATAAAGGAGAAAGAGGAGCATCAAAGTTTATTAGTTATAATCAATTAGCTATCATCTTTCGTTACGTGGCAAATATTGCGTCAATTACAACTCAATTAATCTAAGATGGTCATTATCTACTTGTTTTAAGAAGAAATAGGAACTTGGCACCAATGTTTTCAAACTTAGGCCAGTCGGAGAACCAGTTAGTTTGCTAGTTTGCGATCCTAGTGATTGGATTAGGGGTGAATAAGTGATTGTGTCCAGAGCAAACGGTTATAGATATGTAATGCTGTCAATTGCCCATGAACGCATGAATCGTTTAGCCTTGGTGATAAAGTAAAATGCTAGTGATTCGTGGAATTGAGCACTTGAGTCCCTTCATATACAACAGTAGCCAAAAGCCCAGTTCTATACCCGTGGGATTCTAAAACTAGGCAAATCCAATTTTGAAAATCGGTACATTTTCAAACTGGTTCAAACTGATTTAGGCCAAACCACCTTACACATACTTTTTGAGTTTTGGGTGAATAGATGAAAGGGAAAGCAATGGAATTGGCCAAGAAAAAGGGGCAGGAATGGTTTATGATCGAATGATTGCAGAAAATATAAAGGAAATCAACATTGACAATGTTATAGTCTCCGAATGGGCTTGACATATAGCTGCTAAAATCTTTTTGCAATGGCTTGAAATTGACAAAACTATTTAATATTCTCTTTCACATGAATATCATGTAAAAAAAAGATAAATTATTGGATAATGATGCACAAGTATCCAATTATACCATTTTTGTAATCATACCAAAATTTTATTTCATTCAGTCAATTACCTCAATTTTTCCGAATATAGGTTAAGTCCTCTATTAAATCACTAACAAAAAATGTTGATATCATACTAATGTTGTTAAATAGTTGTTAATTGCCCACATTAGTGTTTTCTACGATATCTTGATATGCTGCCACATCGGCCGAGATATATAAGACGTTATGATTATCTAAGTCAATATTTTTTCTTTCCACATTACTCAATATGCGAGGTGAGCGAATCATGTAACCAAAATCATATGACGTGATGATTCATTTAGCGAATGCCTCAAATTGTATCAAATTTGAAAAAGTGAGATACTTGATTGAAAAAAGAAAAGTTTAGGTACTCTATTGTAAAACAAGCGAAAGTTTTGATAATTTCGATGTCATTATCCTCAACTTCTGAGCCACTCTAAGAAAAACATCTCAACAAAAATATTGTCTAAGGAGGTCATTGTAACTTATAAGGTGGCAAAGTTGGGAATAGTCACCAAAGTGACGGTGCTAATGGCAACAACATGCTGTGGCCGTGCTTCAATGGTGCTCTATCTTGCCCCTTTCCTTCTTTATTTCCTTTTTTTTTTTTTTTTTACTTTTTTGCTCTTTCTTCTTGTCAGTTTTTCCCTTTGCATTTTTCTTTTCATTTGTTGAACTCAAATTTGAAAAGATACAATAGAGATTAATGAATGAAAAAATCCCAAATGAAAAGAATTGGAGGAAAATTATGGTATTGTTAATTTTAAGCAAGACTTGTAGCTAGAAATTCTATTGGTAATGTCAAGAAAGACATATAAAGTCTTGGTCTTCTTGGCGTCTATTGAAGTTTCTTTCCCACTAACATACAAAAGTGCAAAAGTCTTGGTCTTCTTGGAATCTATTAAGGGAAAAATGGTCTCTATACTATTACTTAATGTGCAATTTCGTCCCTGAACTTTCGATCGGCTCAATTTGGTTCCTGAACTATTGATAAATGCCCGATTTGGTCCCTGAATTTTCGATCGGCTTAATTTGGTCCCTGAACTATTGATAAATGTCCGATTTAGTCATTTGTTACTTCTTTTTTTTTTGCTTATAGTAACGAAATTGAAAAAAAAAAAATAACGAAAAGAAGAAGAAAAAAATAGTAATGAAAAAAATAACCAAAAAATAGTAATGAAAAAAAAAAAGAAACCCTAGCGGGTACTATTCATCTTCCTCGCGGAAGCCTTGCCCGCACCGACCACTGCGCCGGCAGACCTTGACCGCGCCAGCAACCCACGAGCCCTCTCTGCTCCACTGCCGCTCCACCAGTCTCGCCCACCGCCCATCGACCTTGCAACGCCTCAGTCGCCTACAACTTCCGAGATCTAGTGACCTTCGCGTCCCCCGCCGCCACCTCAACGCTATGCCCGAAGACTAGCGACGACCTGACACTTCTGCTACCTCGTTGAGCCGATCCTTGCCACCACGACCTAGCACTCGACGTCCCCCGCTCCAGCCCGTGCCGACCTGTGATGCCATCGTTGTCTCGATCTTGCCGCTCAAGTGTCTGACGCCGGCAGATCTGAGAGCCCCGCAGCAACCACGACCTGAACGCCTCTACTCGCCTCCGCTTGATGCTCAACCGTTGTCGTGCCGCTGTCCCAGACGCGACCCAACGCCACTAGAGCCAACACCGCCGCTGCTCACCTCTCCTTGATGTCTGACAGCAAGCCTCGCGCCCGCGACGCCCTCGTCGGTGCCCTGCCACACCGGAGTCCCTCGCTGGTGTCAACCCTCGCTTTCCCACACTGGACGTGTTGCTCGCTGTGCCCTCGCCGGAAACCCTCGCTGGCCACTCCTCGCCGGAGTTCCGAACCGGCCAAGATTTCTTCTTTTTTTTTTTTTTCAAAAAGAAAGAAGAAAAAATTAAATTAGGTATGTTTATTTTATTAGGCAAGTTTGTTGACACATAAATTTTAACTATTTTTTATTTTATTTTATTTATCTTTATTTTTATTAGGGTAACAATGATATTTAACTTATCTCTTAAAAAACGATGTTAAAAAAATATTTTTGTGGAGGAATGAGATTTTGAAGGATTTTCGGATAATGAACTCATATCAAAAGTTAAGTGAATTATCTTTAAAAAAATCTTCATAAATAATTTGGGGGTTATTTTCTTGTTGAGCATATCTCTCCATTTCGAAGGATGATCCTTAGCGATTAGGTCAATATACGCAGATCTTCGTACGTAGAACAAACTGGGGTTTTCTCTCTATAAATAGGGGGGCTTCTCTTTGTCGAGGAGAGAGAAAAAATTCAGAAAAAGAAAGAGAGAGAGGGGGGCCGTCCGTCGGATTTTTGAGAGAAAGAGAAGAAAGTCTCCTGCAGAAAGTACATAGGGAGTAGAGGAAGAGTGACGTGAGAGAGAGGGAGAGAAAAAAAAAAGTCAAAAAGGTGAAAAGTGAAAAAGCAGAACAAAAGATGACGTGAGAAAACAGGAGGAAAAAGAAAAAGAACACTGTTCTTCTCCGGAGGTTTGCTTTCGTCTACTCCGCGCCTCATTCGCTCGCGCTACCGGCACCGCACCGCTGCCGCCGCTACACCACCTGCCAGTCATCGTTTCCACACCATCGCTGCTCCTGCGCCCCGCACAGCCCGCGCCTAGCCTCCAATCACCATGTGCCCTTGCTCCGAGTGCTACTGATCCGCGCCCAATAGACGACACCGCTGCCACTGTCTTGATCTGCTTGCTTGAGCGCACGAGTCCGCAGCCGAATCCGAACCGCCGCGCCCGCACACCACTAGTTTTCGCACCACCGTGCCCCTGCACCGGGACGCACCATCGCGCTCGGATCTCCGCGCCGCGTTTCCGCCCGCATCCCTCTGCCTGAGCACTGGCGCCACAGCAACTCGCCTTGATCTTGGCTGAAATGGATGGTCGTGAGTTTTCCACTCCAGTTAATTCAGATGCTGTTAAGAAGTATTACCCATAATAGAATTTGCAATGTCATGTTTTGATTTGCAAACATTTTATGATGAATAAATTGCCTCATTGAGTTACAAATTCAATTGTCCACATTAGTTGCAAATATTGCATGTTTTCCTCGATGAATCGTGTGAGATAAATTGAATGTGTGAAAATGGGATACTTGGAAGGATGAAAGGCAAACCTTATTCCATACACTGACCCCCAATGAGTTGAGTGGAAAAATTCCATGCCTATGAGGAAAATGGTGATCTCGCAGAGGGTACGTCAACCGAGGTGATGAGAGGCAGTTTCTTCTGCTAC
Source organism: Eucalyptus grandis (assembly GCF_016545825.1). Classification (NCBI taxonomy): domain Eukaryota; kingdom Viridiplantae; phylum Streptophyta; class Magnoliopsida; order Myrtales; family Myrtaceae; genus Eucalyptus; species Eucalyptus grandis. The sequence goes on along the minus strand of NC_052613.1, from coordinate 57,777,081 downwards.
CCGAAACACTACAGGTATATCCATTGTTTAGCCCTTTGAGCCCACACACATGAAGAGCTTTTTAAATTATCCCTGTCAAGAATCATCTCATACTGGGACAAGATTTGAAATGAATGATAGGAATTTTCTTACTCGCACTTGCATCAATCTTCGAGTATTGCTTTCGCAGTGTAACTTATATGATAATTTAAAGTGCCTTAGGACGACGAAGAGCATTTCTTTCTCTATCCTATAGACTTTATCCGTTGCATAACTGCTTGAGCCTATGAATTTGTTTCATATTAAACCCAGTTGGTGATCATCCCCCACATTGGGGCAAGGCAAGAAAAATCGAACGACTCAAGTAGCATGGTTTACAATGCTGATAAAAGATGAAAGGTTGTGCAAGTCCAAAGAAAATAAGTGCGAAATGGGGCACGAAAAAGCAGTGTGCCTGGTAAAAGCAAGGCCAATGCCCAAAGAAAAAATCAAACACTTGATGAGCCCCTCATGATCCAATCGTTCCATGCAAGCTTGACTGGACCCGCACTAAACTGGTACGTGATGAAGAATGTGAACCTCCTCGACACCTGGAACGAAGTGGCTGATGCGTTCCTCAAACAGTACAAATTCAACATGGACATTACACCTACCCGAGAAGACTTGGAGCGGATGGAAAAGAAAAGGAGCGAGTCATTTAAAGAATATGCTAGGAGATGGAGAAACCTGGCAGCTCAAATTACTTCTGAGCCTACCAACAAGGAGCTGATGAAGTTATTTGTGAAGACCCTCCCGTCTGAGTTTTGTAACCGAATGGCCAGTACATAGGTCGAAAGCTTCAATTAGCTTATTCCTGTAGGAGAACAAATCGAGATGGGGATAAGGGAAGGATGGTTTACTGAGCCATCTAGTAAAAGATTCATTGCCAGGAAGGAGAAAGAAACAGCTGTGGATGTGAATGTGGCTTATAGCCAAGAAAATGTCAAACGTGCCCCGGCAATCCAAATGAATCCAAGACAACCAAAAACCGCTGGCCATCAATCGTTTGCCCAAGCGAGTAATAGAAGGCAATTCTCTCCTCTCCCTGGGTCTCCATCCCAAGTACTGACAATCCTTCGAAAGAAAGGTTTGCTTACTAGTGAACCAAAGCGTCCCAATCGCAAAAACATTCGTGGTTATGACCCGACAAAGAAGTGTGGATACCATAACGGTGAATTAGGGCATTCAACTAACAAATGTTTCACCCTCAAGCATAAGATCCAAAATCTTTTGGACACGAAGGCCTTCTCATTTCAAACTGCTCGGCCAAACGTCCAGAAAAATCCGTTACCGGAGCATGAGGGTACAGTGATTGCTATCTTAGAACCTGAAGTCAGACGAATCAAGAACTTGAAGGTGCATGTGGCAGATGCCTACAATGGATTGGTGAGAGCTGGATATTATCCAAATCAAGAGGTGTTCCCCTGTTGCTGATGAAGGAGAGAATTGCCAAAATGGTGGATGACGGCATCATCATGTATGCTGACTGTAACTGCGTAGTTTCCACTATTTCCGACATCATCATCGATTGGGAGGAGGAGCAGGTTGCTCTCGATGATGGTAAGGAAGAAGTAGATCTGTCACTCGCAGATATGCCCCCGCTAGAAGATGCATCTGATGAGGAGATTGTGATTGAGATGCCTCAACCATATGAGTATGTCAACAATAAGGTAGTACCTTGGTCCTATGATGTTGACCTCGTTACAAGGTCTGGTCAAACTTATGCTCAAGCTAGTGCTCAACCTGCAAAGCCCGTCACTAACGAAGAGGCTACGGAATTTCTGGCTGTGATTAAAGCAAGCGAATATAATGTGGTCGATCAGTCGCGAAAGATGCCTGCTTAGATCTCTTTGCTCGAACTCCTCCTAACATCCCCTGTGCATCAAAAGTCACTAATGAAGGTAATGAGTGAAATTCGTGTACCCGAAATGGTTTAGGCGGATAAGCTAGAGGATTTTGTGGGGTCGGTCCTTCTCAAGGATATGATTGCTTTTTTTGATGAAGAATTTCCTCTTCAGGGTAGCGGGCATAACAAAGCACTCTACATATCAGTCAAGCATAAAGCTTCTCATGTGTCCCGAGTGCTCATTGATAATGGGTCTGCCCTAAACATATGTCCATTGGCCACTCTTCACCGGCTCAAGGTAGACCCGTCAAAGATACATACTGTGAAGACTTCGGTGAGAGCTTTTGATGGAACGAAAAATGAGGTGATCGAGGAAATCCATCTTGACATGCAAATAGGGCCGGTCGTCTTCAACATTCCCTTCCAAGTGCTGGATATCCCTACTGCATTCAATTTTCTGCTAGGTTGTCCATGGATACATACTGCTGGAGCAATCCCATCAAGTCTACATCAAGCTGTGAAATTTGTGATCGAAAGGAAGCTGGTCACTGTCTATGGTGAGCAAGACTAGCGGATTTATCACGAGACAGCTATCCCTTATGTAGAGCCAGATTCTAAGTTTGAATCAAGTTATCACTCATTTGAATTGGTGTCCACCATACATCGTTCTCGAGATTCATCACCACCCACTCCCAAAGTTTCAAATGCTGCCCTTATGATAGGAAGGGTGATGGTTGGGAATGGCTTTGTTCCTGGCCATGGTCTTGGAAGAAGGGGTCAAGGTATTCAAAATCCCATTGAAGCCCCTCAGAGGTCCCGATCTGCTAGGTTAGGGTACCATGGAAGAGGTGGAGGAAGTTTTGGAAGGCAAAGACAGGGAAGGCATAACTCGCCACCTGAGCAAGGGCGAGGGAGGCAAAATTTACCACCTCCAAACATTCATGAGACATTCCCTGGTCCTCCAATTATGATGCAAGATGAAGCTGAAGTGATGGATACTCTCGGACAGCCAAGTGGGAAGTTTGACTATATGGTGAAGTATTCGGCTCCTCACAGCTTTTACTTTGATGCCCGCAATATAGTTCCAAGTGGATGGGATGGCTTGGATGCTCTGACGCCTTCAAAGACGGAAAACTCGACGATACCACTGGAAGGAATTTCAAGTTTGTTCGATGACCTCTCCATTGGAGCCATCGATGGAGAACCTCTGGAAGAAACGAGCCCTCGCCCACAAGAGTAACCCATTTGTCACTTTTACACATTCCCTGGCTAGCGGGGAATTTTTATTGCTTTCTAGGAATTGTTTTCGATTTCTTCTTTTTCACTTTCTTCTTAGGACTTGAATTGCTTTTTCCATTCAATAAATTGTAATTGATTGATGAATTTCAATGAAATTACAAGTTTTATTTCGAGGGCATGATGAGGCACACCAAACCAGCCCGGTGATGGGCTCCATCATGCTTTCTCATGTCAAAATGTTTCGAAAAAAGATACTTCTCCAAAAGAATTTCATAAAAATTCACAAAAAATATGATTTACCCTGTTTGTCTTTTTGATCATTCTATTTCATGTTTCAGGGACAATCATATAGTATGCAAAGGTGTGGAAATTGTCCAATCCAATGCTACAAGTGATGATAATGATGATCCTGAAGATTCGATTGAAGATTCCATCGAGGTGCAGCGAAGCTGGGAACAATATGAAAAAGCCAAGGCTCTCACATCCGAGCAGACCGTCATTATTAATTTAAGTGACACTGAAGAAGCCAAGGAGGTGAAAATAGGGGCGAATATCTCTAAAGACGAGGTTGAACGCCTAATTCAGTTACTGAAAGAATATCAGGACATTTTTGCATGGACCTACGCCGACATGCCTAGGTTAGACCCATCAATCGTGGAGCATTGTTTGCCTACTAACCCGGACATGCCTCCTAAGAAGCAAAGGCTGCGAAGAACTAAGCCTAAGCTCTCGAAAAAGATAGAGGAGGAGGTGATGAAGCTTCTAAAAGTCGGATTCATTGAAGTCTCGCAATACCCTGAATGGGTAGCAAACATCGTGCGGTGATGAAGAAGGATGGTCGAGTTCGAGTTTGTGTCGATTATCGGGATTTGAACAAGGCTAGCACAAAAGATGACTTCCTGCTACGTCACATAGATTTTCTTGTTGATAGTACTGCCAGATTTGAACTATTCTCATTTATGGATGGTGTTTCTGGGTACAATCAGATAAGGATGAAGGAGGAAGACAGAGAGAAAACTGCATTTATCACCCCATGGGGGACCTTTCATTACAAGGTTATGCCCTTCAGACTCAAGAACGCAGGGGCAACTTACCAGCGAGCCATGGTAGCATTATTCCATGATATGATGCATCAAGAGATCGAGGTCTATGTTGATGATATGATCGCAAAGACTCGACTTGGGAAAAGCCACGTCGAAACCTTGAAGAAGTTGTTCGATCGACTCCGTGAGTTCAAGCTACGTCTAAACCCCACTAAATGTGTGTTTGGAACAACATCTGGTAAATTACTTGGATTCATTGTGAACAGTAAAGGGATTGAGATCGACCCGGCTAAAGCTAAAGCCATATGTGAGCTGCAACCTCCATCAACAGTGAAAGAAGTCCGAAGTCTTTTGGGTAGATTGAATTATATTGCTCGATTCATTTCCCAACTTTCCGAAACTACCAAGCCATTCTTCAAGCTCTTGAAAAAGAATGCACAAGTCAACTGGGATGATGAGTGTTGAAAAGCATTCGACAAGTTGAAATAGTACTTGATGAATCCACCAGTTCTTGTTCTGCCATTGCCAGGGCATCCTCTAATTCTCTATCTCACCATTCATAGTGAGTCTTTGGGTGCAATGTTGGCAAAGGAAAGTCCCGTCGACAAAAAAGAACAAGCCATTTATTACTTGAGTGAAAAATTCACCGTGTCAGAGTTAAAATATTCTGATGTGGAAAAACCTTGTGTTGCACTAGTGTGGGTGTTACATAGATTGAGACAGTATACACTGTATTACCAAACATTCCTCGTAACTGAGAACGATCCTATCAAGTACCTACTTGATCAGCCAGCTTTGGTGGGAAAGTTGGCTAAGTGGCAAATTTTGATCTCAGAATTTGATGTGCAATATATGCCACAGAAGTCGGTTAAGGGTTGAGTGATCGCCGATTTATTGGCTGAGAATCTAGAAGCCTCAAATAATGATGATTGTTCCCTAGATGACCGTATCTTGAGTGTAAATGAAGACTCATGGACAATGTTCTTTGATAGAGCTATGAACTTGTCTGGTTTGGGCACTGGGGCAGTTTTAATATCCCCAGATGAACAACATCACCCGGTAGCTGCGAAATTGATATTCCCATGCACTAATAATATAGCTGAGTATGAAGCTTGCATCCTCGGGCTTTAAGCTGCGATCGAGATGGGTGTAGCCAAATTAAAAGTGTTCGGGGATTCCGCGTTGATCATACTACAGACCGTAGGTGAATGGAAGACTAAGGATGCTAAATTGCTCCCATATCACAAGTACCTAGAAGATTTGATCAAGGAATTCGATGAAGTTTCATTCGAGTACTTATCGAGGTCTCACAATCAATTTGTAGATGCACTCGCAACTTTATCATCTATGTTGCAAGTCACTAACGGATTAGAAGTTGAGCCATTGAAAATAGAGGTTCTGCCAAGACCAGCTTATTGTATGGTGGTGACAGAAGAGTCTGACGGAAAACCATGGTATTACGATATCATGAACTACATCCAAAAACAGGAATTCCCCGACGGAAGCACTCCAGCTGATAGGAAGTACATTATGAAGATGGCCTCAAAGTTCTTTGTCAGTGGTGAAAATTTGTACAAGAGATCTTATGATTCAGTCTTATTGCGGTGTGCGGGTGCAGCTGAAGCCACTCAAATTATGCAGGAGGTTCACGAAGGAGTGTGTGGCCTCCATATGAATGGACACATGATGGCTAAGAAGATCATGAGATTAGGCTATTATTGGCTCACGCTAGAAGGTGACTGTATTCAGCATGTTCGAAGTTGTCATCGTTGCCAGGTCCATGGTGATAAGATAAATGTTCCTCCAACTGTGCTGCACCAGTTTTCCGAGCCATGGCCATTCTCAATGTGGGGCATTGATGTGATTGGCCCAATAAACCCAAAGGCGTCCAATGGGCATAGATTCATTTGAGTGGCCATAGACTATTTTTCAAAATGGATCGAAGCTACATCCTTTGCAAGTGTCATTGCTCGCAATGTTGTGAAGTTCATCATAATTGCTCGCTATGGTGTCCGTGAAACAATTATCACTGACAACGGGACAAATTTGAACAACAAGCTTGTCGATGACTTGTTCAACGAGTTCAAGATCAAGTATTTGAATTCGTCCCCTTATCGCCCTCAAATGAATGGGGCTATTGAAGCGGCCAATAAGAATATTAAGAAGATCTTGGCTAAGACAGCCGAGAATTATCAAGATTGGCATGACAGATTACCCTTCGCACTGATGGCGTATCGGACATCGATTCGTACTTCTACCGGGGCAACTCCTTTTGCATTGGTATATGGCATGGAGGCAGTTTTGCCTGTGGAAGTGGAGATCCCTTCCCTGAGAGTATTATCCCAAGTGGAATTATTGGGATAAGTACACTAATGGTGCCATAAGTTGTGTACGGCGCTCACTTTGGTGCCAAAAGTTTCCGTCGGATCACTTAAGTGCCAAAAATTTGAAAACGCTCACTTTAGTGCCAACGCCGATCTGAACCGTCGGAAATCCAACGTGGCCTTTTTTTTTATTAATTTTTTACACTGATGTGGCTCGCCGGAGAGTCCAGTCAGCAAGTAAACCACCAAACAACGTCATTTGGCGTCTTAAACCCCAAGTCGAAACCATAAATCCCCAAATTGAGAGAGAGAGAGAGAGAGAGAGAGAGAGAGAGAGAGAGAGGCCATGGCGGCGGCGTTGTCTTCTTCCTCGAAGAACAACACCGTGCAGAGAGAGAAGCCATGGCAACATCATCTTCTTCTCCGAAGAACAACACCAATAGATAGAGAGAAGCCATGTCGTCTTCTTCCCCGAAGAACAACACCAACAGAGAGAGAGAAGCCATGGCGGCGGCGTCTTCTTCCTCAAAGAACAACACCAGCACCAGTTGTGACATCCTAAATTTCATCGACCTTCATTAGTGTAATTAGATCATTAGGAACTTAGATTAATTAGATTGGGCCGGAAAGTGAACCTGATGGATCGTGAGGAATGTGTGGGCTTGAGAAATGAGTGGGCCACACAAATTGGACTTAAGAAATCTAATGAGAGATTATGGGCTTGGACTTGGCTTGAAGCGGGCCAAGGTTTGAAATTATTAGATTTGTAGATTTAGTTTAGTGGGCCCGGGTCGTTGTAGATTGAGCCTGTTGGGCCGAGAAAGAATATTTAGGCCCTAATGATTTTATTTTATAGATTATAGTTATGATAACCTGATTAATGTTTATAATGCTAATATCAATTTCTAACTTTAGCATTTTTGTGATGAATTCCTTATAAACCAACATTGACTAATCGATATGTTATGTCATTCGATATGTTATGCCATGACTTTGTATAATCATAAAAGGATTGAAATTAAGTTGAAACAAAAGGAATAAATGGAAAAATATTAGAAATCAATGAACCGACTAATGACTTGGATTAGAGACTAATTACTTTTGAGTGACAAATTAAACTTGAGAGAACAAGCTTGGAGGCCACGACACCTCTCTTCTCTCTTTGTTTTTCTTCACCCATGGTTTTGATTCCCATGAACCAAGACATGCAAACTCAAGGAACATAATCATTACAAGATCTCATCATTACACTAGCCTAGGGATTAGTTTGTAGACTTATTTTCCCCCTTAAGCTTCGTACCCTCTCTCTCTCCATATAAAACCCAGCAACCTATCTTCTTCTTCATCTTTTCTCTCGGCTGAGCAGCGAAAAACCAGAAGCAAACCAGCAACCTTCTTCTTCTTGCATGCTGATTTTGAGTGTTGATCTTGAAGCATCTCTGTGTTGTTTAGTAGCTGAAGCAAGGTAAGGAAACATCTAACTCTAAATTGAAAGTTATCCGTTGTTTCATCAAGGGAGCTTGAGGATCTAACCAAACAGTGATGGATATAGTCTGTAGCTGCTGTTTTGTGATTGATCTAAGCTGAGTAAGTGTTAGATTAGAGTTAGAAGCCATTGCATGTTGTTTTTGAGGACTGCATGTTTCGAAATCCTTGTGTGAGTATGCTGTTTTGTTGAGCGAAGTGATGAAATGGATGCCGAGTGGATGGATATGGTGTATGCTGTGATGAGTGAACTCACGGATGCGTTTACACTTCAGGCCGAGCTGTGGAATTGATCATTTGTTAGAGAAATATATGCTGAAGTTGCTTTGAGTTGCTGTGAGTAAGCATTGGAGTATTTTAGAAGAGATTTGTGGATAGATAAGTTGTTTCGTTGAGTTAGAAGTGAGAAAATTTGTGTATCTATTCTGTTCTAAGTGAAAACAGTTATGGAGTCTTCTGTTTGTGTTTACTTTTCTTTATGTATGTTAATAGAGATAAGAAAGAAACCTTTTACATGATAGAACATCTATGAGATTGAATTATACACGTAGCTATAACCATATGAATATATAAAAACGTAGAGATGGAAGTGAACTCAGTAAAACTAGTAAACTGTTCTTGTGAGAAATGGTTTGACCTTTACTGATTATGCGAATTTTCTGTATTTACCTAGTTAGATTTGGACTTCGAATCCTTACTGAAAATTGTAGAACACATCTTAAGTAATGACGTGTCAAAATTTGAGATTAAATCGATAAGAATTGGCTAGTGAAACAATTTTCTTTGTAGATAAAGAATCTGAACGTCGGTACAGGGTACTAGTAAAGATTATGGCAATTGTTGCTCTTAATACCGTGAAAATTAGACTTGAGTTTCTTCACGAGAATTGTTAGTCTATGTCTCAAGTATAACATACTAAAATGTGGTAATATTTCGACAAGAATTAATATACTTTTTGTGTTCGAAACCGAAACTGTTCATTTAGCTAGTATACTGTTTGTACCCGAGAACACATATTAGATGTAGTGTCTTGTATCTTAGACTTGTATGATGAACATAGAGTCTAATAAACCTTATACTAGATTTTATTTGTGTATGAGTAAGTCTCATATATCATTTGAGATATAAGTGCATATAGAATCATGCGTGTGCAATGAGTGCGATGCATAGTGCTTAATTATGGGATAAATATCTGTTTGCCATGGAATGGGACATGACGTAATGGGTTTTATCTTATAATTTGGACACGCACGTGTGCTAGGTTCATGAGAGTTAGATAGATACTTTGGAGTCTTTTCTTTTGCATACGATAAATGCATTAATCAAAGGTGTGGTGGTGTGAAACGTGTGCTTAAGATGAATGAACCCATCGGTACCAAGATACCGGTGATGCCCCCTGGAAGTTTGGGATGCCCTTGCTGAGTGGTCTTGGATGCCTCGGTAGAGAGATACTGAGATGCCTCGGAGTGAGATGCCCTTGTGTGTGATCAAGGATGCCTCGGTTGTGTGATACTGAGATGCCTCAGAGTGAGATGCCCCTTGCTGAGTGGTCTTGGGAGGACCTCGGTTGTGTGATGCCGGGATGCCTCGGAGTGAGATGCCCACAATTAGAGGTATTGTGGAAGTCCGGATAACGTACTTTCCGGAAGTGACTCGATCAGCCAGTTGAATTCTGGTTAATGATTGATCAAGGGTGGATTTTATGCACACTAAATATAATTATTTGGCGAGTGAGTTCATCTATTATTGTTGCATTATATTTTGATGTGAGATTGAGTTTGTGAAGGGTAAGTATAGAAGTGGATGCATATAAGGTGATTTCTTACATGAAGTAATAGTATTGTTTATGCTTGTGATATATTCTCTTAGCATCCTAAATTGTTTGATGATTCACTTGTAACTTTGATGGCTATGGATTGTTTAAGTTAGAGTTTTATCATTCTTTACTGGGCAAGGTTGTTTGCTCATACCTTACATTTTCAGATTGATAGCATGGATGTACCGTCGGTAGCTCGATACAGGGCGGTAGTGCGTCTTGATGTTTCTCTTCATGACGAGTATGATCTCGACATTGACATGACCCTCTCCAAGTATGAGGCCACCTTATGGTTGGATGACAGTAGAGCTGAGTTATTACCGATGACGTTCGTTGCATGGTTTGTCAACCATGAAGGAGAGATGTTCGGACCTTTACCCTTTGGAGTAGGAGGACCTGGAGCGGGGATGGACGGTGCCTAGACGCCTTGGATCGTGTAGAGGCTGACTGACTTTTGTTTTTGTTAGATGCGGGCTAGTGTGGGAACTCGTGGAGTAGATAACCTCACCCATATCCTTGGCTTGTGTTACGCCTTACTTTTGTTTTGTATATGATGTAAATATATAGGCGAAGAACATGGAATGAGTCCAGGTCGATAATTTTGTATGCCCCGATGATGATAAAATAAAAGGAAGCCTTTTATGATCTTGTCTATGTGCATTGCAGGATAACCTTATAATATAAACTTGAGATTTTAAAATAATCCATGTTATACATGCTAACCTTCAATGGTAAACGCTATGGGTTATCTAAAGGAGATTACTAGTTAGGAAGATAATAATAATAATTATTATAATTCCGCTTGCGCTTAGTACGTGACGCTCTGGGACGTCACACCAGTCACTCTTTGAACAGAGCCCAATGTACCATCTCCATCTATGCCCTCCTTGTTTCCCTCGCACTCCTCGTCTTCTCTCTCTCTGCACCTTCAATCCCCCTTCTTCCTCTTCCTCCGCTGCCCTTGCCTCCTATTTTCCCATCACTTCTTCGCCGAGCGATGGTTGCCGAGCACGGTGGCCGAGCGATGGTGGCCGAGCACGATGGCCGAGCAACGGTGGCCGAGCACGGTGGCCAAGCGACGGTGGCTGAGCAAGCTTGGTCGGCGAGGATCAACAAAAAAAAAACCCTAATTTCAATCACAAATGAGGAATACGGCGTCGTTTTTCCTAAGCCATCCACATAGGATGGCAAAACGACGTCGTTTTCTTAAGTAGGACAGAAAACGACGTCGTTTAAAGGGTTTATCGATTTTTTTTAAACTATAAAGCCACGTAATCATTTTGGCCAGAATTTCTCATCGGTGGCACCAAAGTGATCGTTTTTTCTCCGATTTGGCACTCAAGTGATCCGGCGGAAACTTTTGGCACCAAAGTGAGCGCCGTACACAACTTATGGCACCATTAGTGTACTTATCCTTGGAATTATCTGAGGCAGAATGGTCGCAACAAAGACTTGAACAGTTAAACTTGATTGATGAGAAAAGCCTAAAGGCTCTCTGCCATGGCCAAACATATCAACAGAGAGTAGTCAGATCTTTCAACCGAAAGGTGCAACCGTGACATTTTGAGGTAAATGATCTTGTTCTAAGGAAGTTGTTACCAATTTTTCCGGATCTTGGGACAAGTTTGCTCCAAATTACAATGGCCCATATGTGGTGAAGAAGGTACTTCCTGGAGGCGCCTTGATCTTGGCTAAAATGGATGGTCGTGAGTTTTCCACTCCAGTTAATTCAGATGTTGTCAAGAAGTATTACCCATAATAGAATTTGCAATGTCATGTTTTGAATTGCAAATATTTTATGATGAATAAATTGCCTCATTGAGTTACAAATTCAATTGTCCACATTAGTTGCAAATATTGCATGTTTTCCTTGATGAATCGTGTGAGATAAATTGAATGTGTGAAAATGGGATACTTTGGAATGATGGAAGGCAAACCTTATTCCATACACTGACCCCCAATGAGTTGAGTGGAAAAATTCCATGCCTATGAGGAAAAGGGTGATCTCGCAAAGGGTACGTCGACTGAGGTGATGAGAGGCAGTTTCTTCTGCTACTCGAAACACTACAGGTATATCCATTGTCCAGCCCTTTGAGCCCACACACATGAAGAGCTTTTTAAATTATCCCTGTCAAGAATCGTCTCATACTAGGACAAGATTTGAAATGAATGATAGGAATTTTCTTACTCGCACTTGCATCAATCTTCGAGTATTGCTTTCGCAGTGTAACTTGAACGATAATTTAAAGTGCCTTAGGACGACGAAGAGCTGTTCTTTCTCTATCCTATACACTTTTTCCGCTGCATAACCCGTTGAGCCTATCAATTTGTTTCATATTAAACCCAGTTGGTGATCATCCCCCACACTAGGGCAAGGCAAGAAAAATCGAACCACTCAAGTAGCATGGTTTACAATGCTGATAAAAGATGAAAGGTTGTGCAAGTCCAAAGAAAATAAGTGCAAAATGGGGCATGAAAAAGCAGTGTGCCTGGTAAAAGCAAGACCAATGCCCAAAGAAAAAATAAAACACTTGATGAAGTGAGTCGTATCCCCAACAAGGTGATGCCCAAAAAAAAAAAAAAAAAGCAGCAAATGTTGAGATGTTGCAATCGGTGGAGTTGTGATGTGAAGAAAATCTTAGACGATGGGGAGAAAATTGTTGGAAATGTCAAGATGATCACCAACTTTAACCCCTAAACACTTTTTGGGCCTAATCATCCTTCCGCTTCTCAACCCATGAACTTAGCTTACGTTACGTCCCTCACAAAGTCTCTTCATATTAGGGCACTTGAATTAACGTAAAAGTTCATATGTTTGGAAGTCTCTTCATTTCTCATGTTTCTTGGCTTGTAAACCCCAAGATGATTGTGAAATATCATTCATTTTTTAGCCTCGACTCAAAGAGTCTCCTTTGCTAAGCCGTTGACCAAGCCAGCATTACAGTCCCTCTTAAAGACCTCTCAGATTGGTAAGTTAGTACCACTTGCGAGATTGCTCAGACCCTTGTTTGGCATGACGATGGTGAGATAGAGTGATTGACAAAATCCTGCATCAAAGGTCAAGATGAAATGACCATTTTAATGAGGATGAGAGAAGAAGTCCTTTTAGACCAAAAGATCCCCCATTTGGCACATCCATGACACTCATGTGTTCAGATTGAAACATTCTCTTTGAAATCTTTCCCAATGGAAATTAGGTGATGCAAGCTTGATATAAATCATAGTGCATGAACCTCCCTTAAATTAATGCATGTTTGTGATTACAAATGCATATTGCTTCTCCTATGACCATGTTTTGCAGGAGACATTTCCCCAAGAACAGAGATGTTACTAGGTAAGTATATCTCTATCCATATTTTAAATACTTGTCATGGCACAAGTATATCGACACTCAATTGAGTTGTCCTCCAAAGATTTTTCTTCAGATTCAGTTTGATTAAGGCGACCAAAGAAAGGTTCAGGTCCTAGTCAGTTGATCTCTATTGCAAGGTTGGGTGACCGAAGAATGGTTCGGGTCCTAGGTAAGCAAAACCTCAGTTTAGGCGACCGTAGAATGGTACGGGTCTTGGAAAAGCAATTTTCCCATTCAGGCGACCGTAAAATGGTACGAGTCCTGAAAAATCAATTTTCCGTCAAGGCGACTGTAGAATGGTACGGGTCCTCGACAACACCTATTCCCTATTTTAGGCGATCGTAGAATGGTACGGGTCCTAGAAAGTGAATCCCCGTTTAGGCGACCGTAGAATGGTATGGGTCCTAGACAAAACCTATTTCCCTATTCAGCGGCGCCAGAATGGTACAGTCCTGGAAGGTAAATCCCTGTTTAGGCGACCGTAGAATGGTACGGGTCCTGGAAGGTAAATCCCCATTTAGGCAACCGTAAAATGGTACGAGTCCTAGACACAACCAAACACTGTCATACTGGGCGACCGTAGAATGATACGAGTCCTGGGAAAGCAGTCTATTTACAAAGCCATGTTACTATTCTGGGCGACCGTAAAATGGTATGGGTCCTGGACATGTAACACCAGCTATCTTGAATCACTCTACCCTCTTCATAAAGAATTTGGGGGTTATTTTCTTATTGAGCATATCTCTCCATTTCAAAGGATGATCCTTAGCGATTAGGTCAATATACGCAGATCTTCGTACGTAGAACAAACTAGGGTTTTCTCTCTATAAATAGGGGGGCTTCTCTTCGTCGAGGAGAGAGAAAAAGAATTCAGAAAAAGAACGAGAGAGAGGGGGGCCGTCCGTCGGATTTTGAGAGAAAGAGAAGAAAGTCTCCTGCAGAAAGTACACAGGGAGTAGAGGAAGAGTGACGTGAGAGAGAGGGAGAGAAAAAGTCAAAAGGTGAAAAGTGAAAAAGCAGAACAAGAGATGACGTCAGAAAACATGAGGAAAAAGAAAAAGAACACTGTTCTTTCATCATTGCATTTCATCACACGTCATTAGAATTAAATCGTCCTGGTTAATTTAGATTGCATTTAATTATTGCATTTCTTCATGTCATATAGTTTAGGTCATGTTGCCATGTCATATTAGATTATTAGCGTGCATCGCATGACTTTCATTAAATAAAGTGAACACAAAAATTGAATAATGGCGTGTTAATTAGAAATCGTATTTAGGATTACTAATGTGAATTCTGATTTAACAACACAGATATTTTTGTTGCTTTGAGATAGGTTTTGCATTATTAATTGTTTTCCTGAGTGTTACATTAGTGGTGTGTGCACCCATGTGATCACCTCACATGTTAGGAAGTTAAATTAAAATCAATTCAATTGCCAAACATTTTTTTGAAAATGAAATAGAAAGGTACCGAAAGGGCACTAGGATAATCTGGTGTAACCAAGTCCCCGAACTCATAAATCTCTGGTTCGTAGGAGTAAAGTAAATCTCCCGTTACTTTACTTGGGTTTCTAATCGACCTACCAAAAATAGATTAGTGGCGACTCCTGGTTGAAAATCATTTGCATGTTAAGAATTCAAACTTAAGTCGCGAATTGGTATGGGCTTGGAAGAGCCCAAGCTAAGCTTAAAGACTTAGTAATCCATTAACCTAGTTTTAGGTGGTGAACCGGAAAAATTGGGTCGCGATAGCTTGGCGACTCCGCTGGAGACTTGTGTTAAAACACTTAGTGGACTTAGGCCAGTTCTTCTTTTTCTTTTAAAAATGTTTTTGTTTGGCAGCAAGGATCTCAAGTACGTCCCTAACATTCCTAAGGTGTTAAATGTTCTTGCAAATGGGAGGTATAAGGGGAGTAGTCTTTGCTAACCCTTGTCTTGCAGGTTGGAGTTAGGGATGAATGTTTGAATTAAAACTATAGAAGTGTTGTTTGTATTTAAACTGTTGTGCATGCTTTATTGCTTTAGCACTACACTATTGCACACACAACCTGCGGTCGGACCTGGTCTGCGATAGGACTTCTAGGATGGTGTTGAGAAGGATACTTCCTCCAAAGCGAGACTGCTATGTAGTGGTTGACCTTCTCTTCCCCGAAATTTCTTTCATGGTGTCGAATGTGTTTGTCCATATCCGCGAGACTGCGTAATTATTGGGTATTCCATTCGACTAAGCCGGAGTTAAGGGACCTGACACGTTAATGCGAGACTGCAACGGTCAGATTATCCTCTTAGCTCCACCTTGTTAAGCCATTTAGACAGAAATCGAGCCTCACTTTTCATGCGTATGTCTATGTGATTGTCATCCATTTCCATTGAAAGTAAGTTGTTTAAATTCTTCACAATTTATTTACTTTATTATAATTTTGTCGGTCCATGACAATTAAGTTTCGTCATCAGTCTTATTTTATATGTAATGGGGAAAACCGACGTACAATTCATTTCCACTCCCAAAAAAGAGCTCAAGAGGTGGTTGGACCAATTAGATCAAGATGATCAGAGATACCTGAAAGCCAGGATCGCCCGACTTCTCCCCTTGTTAGAAATCAACATCCATTCTGGTGTTATACAGGCGTTGCCTCACTTATGGTGTCCACAGACTTCCACTTTTGTGTTTGGTGAGTTCGAATTGACTCCAACACTCGAAGAATATAGTGTTGCCATTGGAATGCCCTTGGAGAAGGAACTTGTTAGGCCGCCTATCGGTATAGATTCTATTTCTGAATTATCACAGTTTTTAGAAATCGAAGACGAAGAAGTAAGGAAGGTTGTTAAAGCCAATTGCTATGCATGCCCATTTTCATTTTTGGAAGGCTGTTTTTCAAACCGACCAATGATTTCAAAAGCTAGGATTTTCATCTTAGCATTGTTTGGACTAATCGTTTTTCCTTATCGAAAAAATGTCATTAATCCTTCAATTTCATGGGTGGTTAATTGTGTTTGCGACGGGCTGAATTATGTCAATATGGTTTTAGCCAAAACATTTTTGTCATTAACCCGTTTCAAACAAAATGAGGAAAAGACCATGCGTGCCCTCCCCGAACTTTTGCAAATATGGTTTTTTTCCCACATAAGAGGATTTGGACACTTTATGAAGCAATTTAGGATTGATGATTTTAGGTACCCCATACAAAAGTTTGCGGTCTTAGAATGTTTTTCCCCAAATAAACAGTATGCCCGTTGGATTAATTTTTTGAAAAATCCTGATCCTAAGGCATTCCTATGGCATACTAAATGGTTCCGAGTTGAGGAAGCTCGTTTCTCACACAAGCATGATGAGCCAATTCCGTTGTTGGGCTTTACTGGTGCGACTTCTTACTACTCGTATAGGGTGGCCTGTCAGTACAAAGCTCTTCAAGAAATTCCTCCGCCACTCAAGACAGAGTTATTCCAAGTTCGTTTTATTCGAGCAAACTATGACTACTCCAAGGAGATCCAGATGATCATTGTTGCATGGAATGAATGCCACCCAGAGAAGATTTTGGTGCCCAAGAGACTAAAAGGCGAGGAGGAGATTCACCATGCGTCGACATTCTACATCCAACAACACGGATTTCGCCACCCCGCGTCCAAAGGTCCCCGATGTGACTGAGAAGCCAACCCAATGAGTGCAAATTGAGCATCTTAAGCGGAAAGTGGAAATGATTAAAGCGGAAAATAAAAAGCTTCGCAAGGCGTTGAAATCCCGAAAGCATATAAAATGAGACGTCTTGAATTTTGATTCAATGTTTAGGGACTTTGATTTCTAGTTCATTGTTTTCAATTTTTAGATTCAATGTTTAGGGATTTTGGATTTCAATTCTTAGTTCGTTATTAGGAAACTTGGTTAAAATTTCAAATAAAATCAGGCGATTAGACCATTGTCATGGGCCATTTTTCCTATCTTGTCATTGGTTCTTACATTACTTTTATCCAATTAGGTCATAACGGATCCACCGCGATCACCTATTATTACATGATCAAGGGCTAAAATGGCTGACCAAAATGAAATGCGTGATCGTATGTCCGCTGTGGAGACTCAGCTCCAACAAGTACTCGCCTCTATACAGCTTGTGACGGATCAACTCCAATTCCTCCAAGCAAATCCAACGGCTGCGCCCGCTCTTCCTGAAGTAGCTATCCCGAAGCAAGCAAACAAGGTTCAAACGATTGAGGACGACATGCCTGAGCTAGAGGATGACTCGGTCATTGTTGGTAAGGCCAAGCTTGATGGCGTTCCCAAGACAGATCAGGACGAGCATGTTGCGAAGCTAGAAGAGAAAGTGAGACAGCTGCAGGAGTCATAAAGCTCACTCACGTTCGACCTCTCGGTCTATGAGAAGGTCAAAATGCCGAGCAAGTTCAAAATGCCAGAGTTTGAGAAATATGACGGCACATCTTGTCCAAAATTTCATCTGCAGATGTACCACGTGCGCATGGCCCAGCATGTGAAAAATGAGCCCCTCATGATCCAATCGTTCCATGCAAGCTTGACTAGACCCGCACTAAACTGGTACGTGATGAAGAATGTGAACCTCCTCGACACTTGGAATGAAGTGGCTGATGCGTTCCTCAAACAGTACAAATTCAACATGGACATTACACCTTCCTGAGAAGACTTGGAGCGGATGGAAAAGAAAATGAGCGAGTCATTTAAAGAATATGCTATGAGATGGGGAAACCTGGCAGCTCAAATTACTCCTAAGCCTACCAACAAGGAGCTGATGAAGTTATTTGTGAAGGCCCTCCCGTCTGAGTTTCGTAACCGAATGGCCAGTACATACGTTGAAAGCTTCAATCAGCTTATTCCTGTAGGAGAACAAATCGAGATGGGGAAAAGGGAAGGATGGTTTACTGAGCCATCTAGTAAAAGATTCATTGCCAGGAAGGAGAAGGAAACGGCTGTGGATGTGAATGTGGCTTATAGCCAAGAAAATGTCAAACGTGCCCTAAGAATCCAAATGAATCCAAGACAACCACAAACCGCTGGCCTTCAATCGTTTGCCCAAGCGAGTAATAGAACGCAATTCTCTCCTCTCCCTGGGTCTCCATCCCAAGTACTGACAATCCTCCGAAAGAAAGGTTTGCTTACTAGTGAACCAAAGCGTCCCAATCGCGAAAACATTTGTGGTTATGACTCGACAAAGAAGTGTGACTACCATAACGGTGAATTCGGGCATTCAACTGACGAATGTTTCACCCTCAAGCACAAGATCCAAAATCTTTTGGACACGAAGGCCTTCTCATTTTAAACTGCTCAGCCAAACTTCCAGAAAAATCCGTTACCGGAGCATGAGGGTACAGTGAATGCTATCTTAGAACCTGAAGTCAGACAGATCAAGAACTCGAAGGTGCATGTGGCAAATGCCTACAATGGATTGGTGAGAGCTGGATATTATCCAGATCAAGAGGATGTTCCCCTGTTGCTGATGAAGGAACGAATTGCCAAAATGGTGGATGACGGCATCATCGTGTATGCTGACCATAACTGCGTAGTTTCCACTATTTCCCACATCATCATCGATTGGGAGGAGGAGCAGGCTGCTCTCGATGATGGTAAGGAATAAGTAGATCCGTCACTCGCAGATATGCCCCCGCTAGAAGATGCATCTGATGAGGACATTGTGATTGAGATGCCTCAACCATATGAGTATGTCAACAATAAGGTAGTACCTTGGTCCTATGATGTTGACCTCATTACAAGGTCTGGTCGAACTTATGCTCAAGCTAGTGCTCAACCTGCAAAGCCCGTCACTAACGAAGAGGCTAAGGAATTTCTGGCTGTGATTAAAGCAAGCGAATATAATGTGGTCGATCAGTTGTGAAAGATGCCTGCTCAGATCTCTTTGCTCGAACTCCTCCTAACATCCCCTTTGCATCAAAAGTCACTAATGAAGGTGCTGAGTGAAATTCGTGTACTCGAAATGGTTTAGGCGGATAAGCTAGAGGAATTTGTGGGGTCGTTCCTTCTCAAGGATATGATTACTTTTTATGATGAAGAATTTCCTCTTAAGGGTAGCGGGCATAACAAAGCACTCTACATATCGGTCAAGCATAAAGCTTCTCATGTGTCACGAGTGCTCATTGATAATGGGTCTGCCCTAAACATATGTCCATTGGCCACTCTTCACCGGCTTAAGGTAGACCCGTCAAAGATACATACTGTGAAGACTTCGGTGAGAGCTTTTGATGGAACGAAAAAAGAGGTGATCGGGGAAATCCATCTTGACGTGCAAATAGGGCCGGTCGTCTTCAACATTCCCTTCCAAGTGCTGGATATCCCTACTCCATTCAATTTTCTGCTAGGTCGTCCATGGATACATACTGCTGGAGCAGTCCCATCAAGTCTACATCAAGCTGTGAAATTTGTGATCGAAAGGAAGCTGGTCACTATCTATGGTGAGCAAGACCACCGGATTTATCACGAAACTGCTATCCCCTATGTAGAGCCGGATTCTAAGTTTGAATCAAGTTATCACTCATTTGAATTGGTGTCCACCATACATCGTTCTCGAGATTCGTCACCACCCACTCCTGAAGTTTCAAATGCTGCCCTTATGATAGGAAGGGTGATGGTTGGGAATGGCTTTGTTCCTGGCCATGGTCTTGGAAGAAGGGGTCAAGGTATTCAAAACCCCATTGAAGCTCCTCAGAGGTCCCGATCTGCTGCGTTAGGGTACCATGGAAGAGGTGGAGGAAGTTTTGGAAGGCAAAAACAGGGAAGGCATAACTCGCCACCTGAGCAAGGGCGAGGGAGGCAAAATTTACCACCTCTAAACATTCATGAGACATTCCCTGGTCCTCCAATTATGATGCAAGATGAAGCTGAAGTGATGGATACTCTCGGACAGCCGAGTGGGAAGCTCGACTATATGGTGAAGTATTTGGCTCCTCCCAGCTTTTACTTTGATGCCCACAATATAGTTCCAAGTGGATGGGATGGCTTGGATGATCCGACGCCTTCAAAGACAGAAAACTCTGACGATACCCTGGAAGGAATTTCAAGTTTGTTCGATGACATCTCCATTGGAGCCATCGATGGAGAACCTTTGGAAGAAACGGGCCCTCACCCACAAGAGTAACCCATTTGTCACTTTTACACATTCCCCTGCGCGGGAATTTTTATTGCTTTCTAGAAATTGTTTTCGATTTCTTCTTTTTCACTTTCTTCTTAGGACTTGAATTGCTTTTTCCATTCAATAAATTGTAATTGATTGATGAATTTCGATGAAATTACAAGTTTTATTTCAAGGGCATGATGAGGCACACCAAACCAGCCTAGTGATGATATCCGGCCGATGAAACAAAAGAAAAATCCAAGAAGAACTCTTAGGCATGGGCTCCATCATGCTTTCTCGTGTCAAAATGTTTTGAAAAAAAATACTTCAAAAGAATTTCAAAAAAATTCACAAAAAATATGATTTACCCTGTTTGTCTTTTTGATCCTTCTATTTCATGTTTAAGGGACAATCAATATAGTATGCAAAGCTGTGGAAATGGTCCAATCCAATGCTACAAGTGATGATAATGATGATCCTGAATATTCGATCGAAGATTCCATCAAGGTGCAGCGAAGCTGGGAACAATATGAAAAAGCCAAGGCTCTCACATCCGAGCAGACCGTCATTATTAATTTAAGTGACACTGAAGAAGCCAAGGAGGTGAAAATAGGGGCGAATCTCTCTAAAGACGAGGCTGAACGCCTAATTCAGTTACTGAAAGAATATCAGGACATTTTTGCATGGACCTACGCCGACATGCCTAGGTTAGACCCATCAATCGTGGAGCATTGTTTGCCTACTAACCCGGACATGCCTCCTAAGAAGCAAAGGCTGCGGAGAACTAAGCCTGAGCTTTCGAAGAAGATAGAGGAGGAGGTGATGAAGCTTCTAAAAGTTGGATTCATTGAAGTCTCGCAATACCCTGAATGGGTAGCAAACATCGTGCCGGTGATGAAGAAGGATGGTCAAGTTCAAGTTTGTGTCGATTATTGGGATTTGAACAAGGCTAGCCCAAAAGATGACTTCCCACTAGCTCACATAGATGTCCTTGTTGATAGTACTGCCGGATTTTAACTATTCTCATTTATGGATGGTTTTTCTGGGTACAATCAGATAAGGATGAAAGAGGAAGACATGGATAAAATGCATTCATCACCCCATGGGGGACCTTTCATTACAAGGTTATGCCCTTCGGACTCAAGAACGCAGGGGCAACTTACCAGCGAGCCATGGTAGCATTATTCCATGATATGATGCATCAAGAGATCGAGGTCTATGTTGATGATATGATCACAAAGACTCGACTTGGGAAAAGCCACGTCGAAACCTTGAAGAAGTTGTTCGATCAACTCCGTGAGTTCAAGCTTCATCTAAACCCCACTAAATGCGTGTTTGGAGCAACATCTCGTAAATTACTTGGATTCATTGTGAACAAAAGAAAGGGATTGAGATCAACTCGGCTAAAGCTAAAGCCATATGTGAGCTGCAACCTCCATCAACAGTGAAAGAAGTCCGAAGTCTTTTGGGCAGATTGAATTATATTGCTCGATTCATTTCCCAACTTTCCGAAACTGCCAAGCCATTCTTCAAGCTCTTGAAAAAGAATGCACGAGTCAACTGGGATGATGAGTGTCGAAAAGCATTCGACAAGTTGAAACAATACTTGATGAATCCACCAGTTCTTGTCCCGCCATCGCCAAGGCATCCTCTGATTCTCTACCTCACCATTCATAGTGAGTCTTTGGGTGTAATGTTGGCACAGGAAAGTCCCATCGACAAAAAAGAACGAGCCATTTATTACTTGAGTAAAAAATTCACCGTGTCAGAGCTGAAATATTCTGATGTGGAAAAAACTTGTGTTGCACTAGTATGGGTGTTACATAGATTGAGACAGTATACACTGCATTACCAAACATTCCTCGTAACTGAGAACGATCCTATCAAGTACATACTTAATCAGCCAGCTTTGGTGGGAAAGTTGGCTAAGTGGCAAATTTTGATCTCAGAATTTGATGTGCAATATATGCCACAGAAGTCAATTAAGGGTCAAGTGATTGCCGATTTATTGGCTGAGAATCCGGAAGCCTCAAATAATGATGATCGTTCCCTAGATGACTGTATCTTGAGTGTAAATGAAGACTCATGGACAATGTTCTTTGATGGAGCTGTGAACTTGTCTGGTTTGGGCACTAGGGCAGTTTTAATATCCCTAGACGAACAACATCACCCGGTAGCTACGAAATTGATATTCCCATGCACTAACAATATAGCTGAGTATGAAGCTTGCATCCTCGAGCTTCAAGCTGCGATCGAGATGGGTGTAGCCAAATTAAAAGTGTTCGGGGATTCCGCGTTGATCATACTACAGACCGTAGGTGAATGGAAGACTAAGGATGCTAAATTGCTCCCATAGCACAAGTACCTAGAAGATTTGATCAAGGAATTCGATGAAGTTTCATTCGAGTACTTATCGAGATCTCACAATCAATTTGCAAATGCACTCGCAACTTTATCATCTATGTTGCAAGTCACTAACGGATTAGAAGTTGAGCCACTAAAGATAGAGGTTCTGCCAAGACCAGCTTATTGTATGGTGATGACAGAAGAGTCTGACAGAAAACCATGGTATTACGATATCATGAACTACATCCAAAAATAGGAATTCCCCGAGGGAAGCACTCCAGCTGATAGCAAGTACATTATGAAGATGGCCTTAAAGTTCTTTGTCAGTGGTGAAAATTTGTACAGAGATCTTATGATTCAGTCTTATTGCGGTGTGTGGGTGCAGCTGAAGCCACTCAAATTATGCAGGAGGTTCATGAAGGAGTGTGTGGCCCACATATGAATGGACTCATGATGGCTAAGAAGATCATGAAATTAGGCTATTATTGGCTCACGCTAGAAGGTGACTGTATTCAGCATGTTCGAAGTTGTCATCGTTGCCAGGTCCATGGTAATAAGATAAATGTTCCTCCAACTGTGCTGCACCAGTTTTCCGAGCCGTGGCCATTCTCAATGTGGGGCATTGATGTGATCGGCCCAATAAACCCAAAGGCTTCCAATGGGTCGAAATGGATCGAAGCTACATCCTTTGCAAGTGTCATTGCTCACAATGTTGTGAAGTTCATCAAACGTGACATAATTGCTCGCTATGGTGTCCCAGAAACAATTATCACTGACAACAGGACAAATTTGAACAACAAGCTTGTCGATGAGTTGTTCAACGAGTTCAAGATCAAGCATTTGAATTCGTCCCCTTATCGCCCTCAAATGAATGGGGCTGTTGAAGCGGCCAATAAGAATATGGTGTTCGAATTATCCCCCTTATCAGCCATTTGAATTTGTCCCCTTATCGCCCTCAAAGGAAAAGAACAACACCAGCACCAGTCACTCTTTGAACAGAGCCCAATCTACCATCTCCATCTGCGCCCTCCTTGTTTCCCTCGCACTCCTCGTCTTCTCTCTCTCTCTGCACCTTCAATCCCCCTTCTTCCTCCTCCTTCGCTACCCTCGCCTCCTATTTTCCCATCACTTCTTCGCCGAGCAATGGTGTTCGAGCACGATGGCTGAGCGACGGTGGCCGAGCGATGGTGGCCAAGTGACAATGGCTGAGCAAGTTTGGTCAGGCGAGGATGAACAAAAAAACCTAATTTCAATCACAAATGAGGAATACGGCGTTGTTTTTCCTAAGCCATCCACATAGGACGGAAAAACGACGTCGTTTTCTTAAGTATGACAGAAAACGACGTTGTTTAAAGGGTTTATCGATTTTTTTTTTAAATATAAAGCCACGTAATCATTTTGGCAGGAATTTCTCGCTGGTGGCACCAAAGTGATCGTCTTTTCTCTGATTTGGCACTTAAGTAATCTGGCGGAAACTTTTGGCACCAAAGTGAGCGCCGTACACAACTTATGGCACCATTAGTGTACTTATCCCTGGAATTATCTAAGGCATAATGGTCGCAACAAAGACTTGAACAGTTAAACTTGATCGATGAGAAAAGACTAAAGGCTCTCTGCCATGGCCAAACATATCCACAGAGAGTAGCCAGATCTTTCAACCAAAAGGTGCGGCCGAGACATTTTGAGGTAAATGATCTTGTTCTAAGGAAGTTGTTACCAATTTTTCCGGATCCTGGGGGCAAGTTTGCTCCAAATTACAACGGCCCATATGTGGTGAAGAAGGTACTTCTGGAGGCGCCTTGATCTTGGCTGAAATGGATAGTCGTGAGTTTTCCACTCCAGTTAATTCAGATCTTTGTCAAGAAGTATTACCCATAATAGAACTTGTAATGTCATATTTTGAATTGCAAACATTTTATGATGAATAAATTGCCTCATTGAGTTACAAATTCAATTGTCCACATTAGTTGCAAATATTGCATGTTTTCCTTGATGAATCGTGTGAGATAAATTGAATGTGTGAAAATGGGATACTTTGGAATGATGGAAGGCAAACCTTATTCCATACACTGACCCCCAATGAGTTGAGTGGAAAAATTCCATGCCTATGAGGAAAAGGGTGATCTTGCAAAGGGTACGTCAACCGAGGTGATGAGAGGCGGTTTTCTTACGCTGCTCGAAACACTACAGGTATATCCATTGTCCAGCCCTTTGAGCCCACACACATGAAGAGCTTTTTAAATTATCCCTGTCAAGAATCGTCTCATACTGGGACAAGATTTGAAATGAGTGATAGGAATTTTCTTACTCGCACTTGCATCAATCTTCGAGTATTGCTTTCGCAGTGTAACTTGTACAATAATTTAAAGTGCCTTAGGACGATGAAGAGTAGTTCTTTGTCTATCCTATACACTTTATCTGTTGCATAACCCCTTGAGCCTATCAATTCGTTTCATATTAAACCCAGTTGGTGATCATCCCCCACACTGGGGCAAGGCAAGAAAAATCAAACCACTCAAGTAGCATGGTTTACAATGCTAATAAAAGATGAAAGGTTGTGCAAGTCCAAAGAAAATAAGTGCAAAATGGGGCATGAAAATGCAGTGTGCCTAGTAAAAGCAAGGCTAATGCCCAAAGAAAAAAATCAAACACTTGATGAAGTGAGTCATATCTCCAACAAGGTGATGATACCCAAAAAAAAAAAAAAAAACAGCAAATGTTGAGATGTTGCAATCGGTGGAGTTGTGATGTGAAGAAAATCTTAGACGATGGGGAGGAAAATTGTTGGAAATGTCAAGATGATCACCAACTTTGACCCCATAAACACTTTTTGGGCCTAATCATCCTTCCGCTTCTCAACCCATGAACTTAGCTTACGTTACGTCCCTCACAAAGTCTCTTCATATTAGGGCACTTGAATTAACGTAAAAGTTCATATGTTTGGAAGTATTGCTTGAAGAAGTGCGAGTAAGATAATTTCTGCTTCATTTCTCATGTTTCTTGGCTTGTAAACCCCAAGATGATTGTGAAATATCATTCATTTTTTAGCCTCAACTCAAAGAGTTTCCTTTGCTAAGCCGTTGACCAAGCCAGCATTATAATCCCTGTTAAAGACCTCTCAGATTGGTAAGTTAGTACCACTTGCGAGATTGCTCAACCCTTGTTTGGCATGACGATGGTGAGATAGAGTGATTGACAAAATCCTGCATCAAAGGTCAAGATGAAATGGCCATTTTAATGAGGATGAGAGAAGAAGTCCTTTTAGACCAAAAGATCCCCCATTTGGCACATCATGACATTCATGTGTTCAAATTGGAACATTCTCTTTGAAATCTTTCCCAATGGAAATTAGGTGATGCAAGCTTGATATAAATCATAGTGCATGAACCTCCCTTAAATTAATGCATGTTTGCGATTACAAATGCATATTGCTTCTCCTATGACCATGTTTTTGCGGGAGACATTTCCCAAGAACATAGATGTTACCAGTAAGTATATCTCTATCCATATCTTAAATACTTGTCATGGCACAAGTATATCGACACTCAATTGAATTGTCCTCCAAAGATTTTTCTTTAGATTCAGTTTGATTAAGGCGACCGAAGAAAGGTTCGGGTCCTAGTCAGTTGATCTCTATTGCAAGGCTGGGCGACTGAAGAATGGTTCGGGTCCTAGCTAAGCAAAACCTCAGTTTAGGCGACCGTAGAATGGTACGGGTCTTAAACAACATTTATTGCTCTAACAGGCGACCGTAGAATGGTACGAGTCCTGGAAAAGCAATTTTCCCATTCAGGCGACTGTAGAATGGTACGGGTCCTGAAAAATTAATTTTCCGTTAAGGCGATCGTAGAATGGTACGAGTCCTCAACAACATCTATTCCTTATTTTAGGCGACCGTAGAATGGTGCGGGTCCTAGAAAGTGAATCCCCGTTTAGGCGACCGTATAATGGTACGGGTCCTAGACAAAACCTATTTCCCTATTCAGGCGACCGTAGAATGGTACGGGTCCTGGAAGGTAAATCCCTGTTTGGGCGACCATAGAATGGTACGGGTCCTAGACAAAACCTATTTCCCTATTCAGGCGATCGTAGAATGGTATGGGTCTTGGAAGGTAAATCCCCATTTAGGCAACCGTAAAATGGTATGGGTCCTAGACACAACCAAACACTGTCATACTGGGCGACCGTAGAATGATACGAGTCCTGGGAAAGCAGTCTCTTTACAAAGCCATGTTACTATTCTGGGCGACCGTAAAATGGTAGGGTCCTGGACATGTAACACCAACTATCTTGAATCACTCTACCCTCTTTGAAGGTAAGTTATTCCAGGTAAGTTCATTCATCGTTTGCATTAGCATTTCCATGTATCATATAAGTTGCATCAAAACATGGAATTCATTTTCCAACAAAAATCATCCATTGCACATGCATAACCAAAATTTAGGTCTCAATTTATCTTTGAAGGCAACCTCTATGAGCTCACCTTCGAAGAGGGGCAGCTGTTGACACCTAAATTTTAACTATTTTTATTTTATTTTATTTTATTTTTCTTTATTTTTATTAGGGTAACAATGATATTTAACTTATCTCTTAAAAAGGTTGTTAAAAAAATATTTTGTGGGGGAATGAGATTTTGAAGGATTTTCGGATAATGAACTCATATCAAAAGTTAAGTGAATTATCTTTAAAAATCTTCATAAAGAATTTGGGGGTTATTTTCTTGTTGAGCACATCTCTCCGTTTCGAAGGATGATCCTTAGCGATTAGGTCAATATACGCATATCTTCGTACGTAGAACAAACTAGGGTTTTCTCTCTATAAATAGGGGGGCTTCTCTTCATCGAGGAGAGAGAAAAAAAAATTCAGAAAAAGAAAGAGAGACAGGGGGGCCGTCCGTCGGATTTTTGAGAGAAAGAGAAGAAAGTCTCCTACAGAAAGTACACAGGAGTAGAGGAAGAGTGACGTGAGAGAGAGGGAGAGAAAAAAAAAAGTCAAAAAGGTGAAAGTTGAAAAAGCAGAACAAGAGATGACGTGAGAAAACAGGAGGAAAAAGAAAAAGAAAACTCTTGTTCTTCTCCGGAGGTTTGCTTTCATCTACCCGCGCCTCGTCCGCTCGCTACTAGCTCCGCACCGCTGCCGTCGCTCCACCACCTCCCGGTCATCGTTTCCACGCCACCACTGCTCCTGCGCCCCGCACAGCCCGCGCCCAGCCTCCAATCACCGCGTGCCCCTGCTCCAAGTGTTGCGATTCGCGCCCGATAGACGACACCCACTGCCGCTGTCTTGATCTGCCTGCTTGAGCGCTCGACTCCGGTAGATCTGAACCGAAGCGCTGCTACCCGCACACCACTGGTTGTCGCACCACCATGCCCCTGCACCGCGATGCACCATCGCGCTTGGATCTCCGCACCGCGTCTCCGCCCGCATCCCTTCGCTTGAGCACCAGCGCCACAGCAACTCGCCTCTCGCCGCGCGTTTGCTGTCTCCTCACGAAGCCCACCGGTCGTCATCCGTGAAGCTCGACACCGAAGCTTTTCCTCCTGCTCGCTCGGTGGCCAAAGCCCACCATGCCCAACCCCCGCTCTGACAGCTTGCACCGCACCGCGCCATCACCGCCCTCTGCTCAGTCCCCGCACCTGCTCGGAGCCTAATCTACCGCACCGGAGCACCGATCTCGCTCCCCCGACGTCCTGTCGACCTGCGCCGCTCGCCGCCTCGAAGCCAGTCGCGACCGCCGCGCCGCTCCGAGTCCTCGACGCCTAAGTCTTCCTCCGCCTAAGCGCCGCCAATTGCCATCTGCAAAGCCGATGCTGGTGGCCGTCCGCCCACATGTGATCCGTGCTCCGCATCCCTCTGCTGCCGCCGGTTCACCGCCAACCTTTGTCGGAGCTCTCCACGCTGACGACTCAACCTCCGGTGATCCACCGAAGCCGCTTAGCCGTGGGTGAAGGAAGCAGGAAAAGAAAAACAAAAACAAAAAAGAAAAGAAAAGGAAATTAGGTAGTTTTATTTTCTTTTTCTATTAACTTTATTTTATTTATTTCTTTTAAGTTTAGTTGTTATTGTATAAATTTGAAGTGATCTTTATTTCATGGATTTTGTAGGCATTATCCGCAGGGTCTTCCCCATAATTATTGTAATTATTAATTTGATCCGTAAGATATCGCATCATTTTTTAATCATATTAATTTTTGGGGCTTGTTGATAGTATTTTAAGTGTTGAATCAATATAACTATTAATTTGATCCGTAAGAATTCGGATCAAATTTTTAGTTATTTTGATCTTGTTGTTGTGATAATTAGGGTTAGGATAATCGTTAATTTGACCTGTGAAACAACAGTTATTTTTCCATTATTTTAATACTTTATTTGATTGAATGTCCTGATTAGTTTAAATATGATGTTTATTTGATAATTGCTTGTTTTGGAAAACCACTAAAAATATCCAAAAAATATTCTAATTAAGGTTAAGTTTGTTTTAGAATATTCCTAGTCTTAGGTTAAAATCGCAATCTTATTTCGACTTTTTTTTAAATAAGGAAATAAAAAATCTGAATAAGGATTAGGTTTGTTTTTATTATCTTGCATATTTAGGATTACAATCTTATTACGAATTTTTAAATAAAAAATCCAAAAAAAGAAAGTGCATTCATTTATGTTGTTAGTTTTTTATTTGAATTGGATGTTTAATTATGTGAAGTTTTAATTTCGAATTTCTTAAAGAAAAACACAAGAAAAATCATTGTGCATTTTAGATTAGAATTGCATGTTTCATTTTAAATTTAGATCATCTTTTTAGATAAATTGCATCTTAGATTTAGTTAATGTCTTAGTTTAAATTAGGATTTAATATGACTTAATCCCTAGTTTAAATTAGATAGAATCTTAATCTAGCTAGATCATTTTTGCATTTTTTTAATTTCGAATTTCATAAAATTTGTCTTAGGATAAATTAGTTGCAATTTCTAGGATAGATTGCATTTTTAGAATAAAAAAAATCATGTGCACGTTATATAGAATTAAGTCCATGAAATGCACGTCATTTTAGTGATTATTGTTAGGTTCACTTCTAATTAGAAATTGCCTGTCATTAGATTAGGTCATTTAATAAATGTCACGTGACATATAGCTCGCATATTAAATTGTATGTCGCATGTCATTTTAGTTAAAATAATCTTGTACGTCATTGCATTTCATCACGCATCATTAGAATTAAATTGTCCTGGTTAATTTAGATTGCATTTAATTATTGTATTTCTTCATGTCATATAGTTTAGGTCATGTTGCCATGTCATATTAGATTATTAGCATGCATCACATAACTTTCATTAAATAAAGTGAAAACAAAAATTGAATAATGGCGTGTTAATTAGAAATCGTATTTAGGATTACTAATGTGAATTCTGATTTAACAACGCAGATATTTTCGTTGCTTTGAGATAGGTTTTGCATTATTTAATTGCTTTCATGAGTGTTAAATTGGTGGTATGTACACCCATATGATCACCTCACATGTTAGGAAGTTAAATTAAAATCAATTCAATTGCCAAACATTTTTTTGAAAATGAAATAGAAAGGTACCGAAAGAGCACTAGGATAGTCTGGTGTAACCAAGTCCCAGAACTCATAAATCTCTAGTTCGTAGGAGTAAAGTAAATCTCCCGTAACTTTATTTGGGTTTCTAATCGACCCACCAAAAATAGATTAGTGGCGACTCCTAATTGAAAATCATTTGCATGTTAAGAATTCAAACCTAAGTCGCGAATTGGTATAGGCTTGGGAGAGCCCGAGCTAAGCTTAAAGACTTAGTAATCCATTAACCTAGTTTTAGGTGGTGAACCGAAAAATTGGATCGCGACAAAGTTTATTTTATTTTATTTTATTTGAGATATTTCCCCATGCATAATTGACCGGTGTGGGCAAGGCTGCTTCTGCGAGGAACATGAACATTACTCTCTAGGGTTTCTTTTCTTTTTTTTTTCGTTACTATTTTTTTTGTTATTTTTTTCGTTACTATATTTTTCTTTTTTTCGTTATTTTTTTTCTTTTTTCAATTTCGTTACTATAAGCAAAAAAAAAATGAAAATAGTAACGAAGGACTAAATTGGACATTTATCAATAGTTTAGGGACCAAATTGAGCCGATAAAAAATTCAGGGACCAAATCGGGCATTTATTAATAGTTCAGGGACCAAATTGAGCCGATCGAAAATTCATGGACAAAATTGCACATTAAGTAATAATATATGGACCATTTGTGAGATTTTCCCATCTATTAAAGTTTCTTTCCCACCATCAAAGGACTTGCACAATCAAATGATGTGCACAATCTTGGTCTTCTTGGAATATATCAGTTTCTTTCCCGCCATCACTCTTTCACTTTTGCTTCACTTTCCACAAAAAAAGAAAATGACATCTTTGGTAGGTGAAATTCCTTGTCTGAAAATGATATTCTTAGTAGGTGAAAGTCCTAATCTTCCTGGACTTTATGGTTGTCTCTCCATTTGCTCATCATCATTTTGCGATACAATAGAGATTAATGAATGAAAAAAATTCCAAAATGATTAAACCCAAAAAGAATTGGAGGAAAATTATGGCATTGTTAATTTTAAGAAGGACTTGTAGAGCCTAGAAATTCTATTGGTAATGGCAAGAAAGACATACAAAGTCTTGGTCTTCTTGACATTTATTGAAGTTTATTTCCCACTAACACACAAACATTCAAAAGTCTTGGTCTTCTTAAAATCTATTAAAGTTTCTTTACTACCATCAAATGACGTGCACATGTAGAGTCTTGGTCTTCCTAGAATATATTAGTTTCTTTGCCGCCGTCACTCTTTCACTTTTGCTTCACTTTCCACGAAAAGAAAATAGAAGAAAATGACATCTTTGGTAGGTGAAAGTCCTTGTCTGAAAATGATATTTTTAGTAGGTGAAAGTCCTGATCTTCCCGGACTTTATGGTTCTCTCTCCATTTGCTCATCATCACTTTGCGATACAATAGAGATTAATGAATGAAAAAATCCCAAAATGATTAAACCTGAAAAGAATTGGAGGAAAATTATGGCATTGTTAATTTTAAGAAAGACATGTAGCGCCTAGAAATTCTATTGGTAATGGCAAGAAAGACATACAAAGTCTTGGTCTTCTTGGCATCTATTGAAGTTTCTTTCTTGCTAACATACAAATGTGTAAAAGTCTTGGTCTTCTTGGAATCTATTAAAGAAAAAAAGAAAAGATTAATAAGTGAGTAAAAATCTTGTTTATGAAATCCAAAGTCCATTTGAATTTGATGCCAATTAATGAGGTCCTTTAATTATGAACTCTAAAATATGAAATTTACTAGTGTCCATATCCGATATTTCCATATCACATCTGATTAAGAATAAGGAATTAGCATAAAATGCGCTGTTTTTATGGTTGATTGTTTTCAACTCCAACCTCATAAGTTGGTATACTTGAACCAAATATAAGTGCCTACATCAAAAAAAAAAAATTGACAAATGCACTAATCTAATTTGGTACATAGAGGCCTCAACTGCAAGCAATATCAATTTTCTGTCTTTTCTTTTTTCACAAAATAAAAAATTATGGAATCCACGAAGTTATTGACTATTAAAAGAGAAAAAAATGTACAATATTGACCATAATGCGGTGAAGAGCACCAAAATTAAATGGATGAGGGAGTATTTCAATACTGTTGAAATATGTGTATAACTTTACAACTATCATTAGCAATTGCCTTGTATATATATATAAAAATATCTCTTGGCACATATATATGATTTGATGGCGCCTTGTTTCAAGCATTTGGGATATGGCTGACTAAGGAAAAGAGAAAGACAATCAGAGGAGAAACTTATTTGATTTTACATACGTGTGGTTGAAGCAAACCCTTCATAAAAAGAAACGTCATCAATTTCATTATGTATTTACGGCTTCCAAAAATATTCAAATTGACTGAAATAAAACCAAATCGTGAGGTGCATGAATTTTCTTACCTATGAACTGGCAATCAAGTATCTAGAGTTTTTTTTTTCCATTCAATCAATTATCTCGACATTTCGGATGTGGGTCAATGCGAGACCTCCATTGAATCGTGAACGAAAAATGTCTATGTAACATCAATGCTATTAAGTAGTCGTTAACTGCTTATATTGGGCTGCAATATATTCTATGGTATCAATTTTGTCTCTTGCGGGTCAGACTGATGATGATATCAATTGATCTCTCGAAAAGTTGGAACAAATTATCTACAAAAAAATATTATTTAGGCAAATTAGATGTAATTGGTAAAGAAATCATAGAAAGGTTTTAAATTAAGTGTGCCCATATAGTTACATGTGATGATAAGACTATTAATATGATATCCAACCGAACTAAAATCAAGTACTAAGAAAAAGTTTATTTTCAATCAAACGTTTGATAATCCACTAAAATTTTTCAAGTGTAAAGCTTGAATTTTTATGATCGAATGATTAGGAAGAAAACTAAGGGCAATCGACATCAATAAATTTTGTAGTCTTCCAATTTGCTTGACATTTAGCCATTGAAATCTTTTGGCGCGTGAAATTAACAAAACTATCTCCTATTTTCTTTCACACGAAAGAATGAATAATCTTACAAAAGAAAATTATTAAAGGGAAACCAAGAAATGAATCGAGAGGATGAGTTGTGGAGCAAATATTCCGTAAACAAAAGTATGTTTGAGATATGAGCCTAGACCAATGATTTTGTGATAAACTCTTTGGAACAATGACATTACAAGTACTTTAATCATTAGCCCTTTCACAATTAGGTACCTAAAGTTTTCTCGTTCAATCAATTATCTCAATTTTTCATGAGGGTTAATGTGAGGCCTTTGTTAATGTTCCAAACGAAAAATGTTGACATGATGGCAACACCGTTAAACAGTTGTTAAATGTCTAGATAAGTGTCCAATATGGCATCTTGAGATGTTGCCACGTCAATAGAGACATTAGATGCTAGGATTATCTAAGCCAATACAAACTCTCTCCACATCACCCAATTCACAGGGGAAACGAATTGTGTCAATAAAATCATTACGATGTGGCAATTTTTTAACAAATGCCTCGAATTGAGACAAATTTGACAAAAGAAAGAACAACAGAGATTAATCCAAACATAATGCATGGAAGTTCTACTAGTGATGGAAAAAGAGACGTTCTCCTAGGGATTCATTGGGGGGGGATGGAGGGATGGAAAAGCGAAGCAACAAACTTCAATTTGTGTCCTGCAAAAGTTGTGGTCTTCTTGGAAATTTATTGGAGTTTCTTTGCCATTACCTCTTTTTGTCTTTTGCTTCACTTTCGAGACAAAAAAATTTGGAGAAATTCTTTGAATATTACCAAACAAGCACCAGTGGACAAACAGTATTTTTTTTAAAAATTCCTCTAACCACTAATGTGCATGTGAAAAGCACCCAAAATTAAATGGATGACAGAGTGCCATACCCTTGTCCCAAGAAAGCATCATTACGACTTCAATATTTTGACAAATGTATATGACTTTACAAAATATTATCCAAAAAATCCATAAATTTATTATATGACTACCAATTCAATTCTAAACTTTAATATGTTGTCACATCAACTAAGATATATGAGATGCTAATATTGTCTAACTCAACACACTTTCTTTCTACTCATCACTTAATTTGTAAGATAAGGAGCTACATTAGTTATTATGTTTAACTGTTGCTGGGTAACTGAGTCACATTAGCAAAATCATATAGCATGACAAGTTATCAAGCCGATGCCTTAAATTGAGCCAAATTTGAAAAATTGAGGTTCATGATTGAAAGAAAAAAGGTTGAGATATTCAATTGTAAACTGAACAAGAGCTTAGGTACTTATGACGTCATTATTCTTAACTCTTAAAACGCTCTAGGAATAATATCTCAGGGAAATGTTGTCTATGAAGGTGACATTAAGCAGCGCTGCTGATGGAACGGCTTGGCAGTGGCCGAGGGACAGTGGTGCGCTCTCTTGCCCTATTCTTGCTTTTATTTTATTTTTCCTTCTTTAACTTTTTGCCCTTTCTTCTTTTTCTTTTTTTGGTAAAGTTTCTTCTTTTTCATTTTATCTTTGCTTTTTTTTAATTATTTTATTGAACCTGAATTTCAAAAAGAACCATGGAAAGCTGGAAATAATTCTAATAGACAAGTACAAGAGAAATTACTGAATGAAAAATCACAGTAAGATTAAGCATGAAAATAGTCGGACAAAAATTTTGGTGGGTCGATTTTTAAGCATGGCATGTAAGTGGGGAAATTGTACTGGTAATGGAAAAACAAAGGTTTTCACATGGGGATGAAGGAGGAGGGATGCGAGAGGTGAACCAACAAAGCCAATTTGCGTCCTAACCTTCAAAGCCTCTGTCCTTTTCATTTGCTCTCTTTTGCTTCTGCTTCACTTTCTAGACACAAAGTACCTGATATCCAGTAAAGTCTTGGTCTTCCCACGTGTATGGTTTGTCAACATGAACAAAGCACTTGTAGACAGAAAACATCCTTAAAAGTCTTGGTCTTTATTTACACTCTTTGGTAGGTGAAAATCTTGGTCTTCCGGGACTTTAAAGTTGTCTCTCTCCATTAGCTCATTGTCACTTTGCTTCAACATAACCCTTGATTGACTGTACACTAACGGATTCACCTATGACCATTGAAAGATCTTTTTGGGTTACTTCTTAGCTTCCTTCTTATACTAATTTATAGTATTTTTAATTTTAAACAAAACATGTAACGTGTGAAAAGTCTACTTGAATGGAAAAAGGGACATTGACCTAGGGAGGAAGATGAGGGATGCAAAAAGTGAAGCAATGAAGCCAATTTGCGCCTGGAAAGTCTTGACCTTCCTGAGATTGATTAAAGTTTCTTCTCCATTAGCTTTTTTTCACTTTTGCTTCACTTTCTAAACCAAAAAAGAAAAAGAAAAAAAAGAGTACATGATATATAGTAAAGTCCTGGTCTTCTCGATGAAAAGTATTTTATGAGTATACCACCACGGCAAACAATTTGAGTTTAGACCGAAGAGACCATGTTTTGATGCACGTTGTGTCCTTGAGTTAGATAAATAAACTCTTCTCCTTTTTTTTTTTTTTTTTTCAAATCAAGACTTTTGGCTGTCGTCTGAAAGAGAGGGCCTTTTCTTGTGGCCATCCAAAACAGAGGATGTGAGGTGATATTTCTTCACATGACCAACTTAGAAGACACACATATCTTGATAAAAAATTTATAACTTACGAATGTTTTGTTGGTTTTTTTTTCTTTTTTAAGTATAGGCTCTTATGTGGCAGCTATAGTGCTAAAAATTTGCAACAAAATGAGCAGTAATAATCTACTAAAGGGTGCTGAAGTAGTTGATGATGACCGTGAATCGCTTAATAGGAGAATTGTGGTCCCTTAAATTGAAAAAGCTAGCCCAAAAGCAACTTGCTTGATGGATTAGTTGGTGATTTCTGAATTGTTTACTATTTCTAGAGTAAAATTAAGCAACTTGCTTCATGGATTTGTTGGTGTACCTGACTCTTTCCCAAAGCATGTGTTTTGGTTTCCCTTATCAAACAGTCAAAGCTAGTTGTCTTTAATGACTTGCAAATGTATAACAGAAAGATGCCAATGTTAGGTGGATCGTCAACATTTATTTCAGTCGATGCAAGTTGTACAAAGATATTTATTTGTCAGTCGTATTAATTGTGGTTAGCTTCATTCGGCACTAGGCCAAAAAAAGGGTCAGACATCGCCAACTAACAATGTACAATGTACTAGATATACTCTAAGCATCACACTTATGAACAAGAAAATCATGCAAAGGACCATGATTCTCCTATCAAGCAGTTCTCGATCATCAACTACTATGTTAGCACCCTTCAGTAGATCATCATTGCCCGTCTTGCTGCGAAACTTTAGCATTGTGAGTGCCACGTAAAAGCCTGCATTATTTGCATATTCACCAATGACATATCAAATGAAGACATTGAAATTATAAGGTTGCAGATAATGTATGGATTAAGAAAAAAAATGCCTTGATCTTCGTCTTTGTTTAATGTTTTTGGTAGGTGAATGTCTTTGTCTTCTAGGACTAAATAGTTTTTTTTTTCTCTCCATTAGCTTGCTTCTGCTTTACATAAGAGAGAACTAAGCAAAAGATATGAAAATTCAATAAGTTGCGGACAATTTCAACTGTTGCTCATAAGTTCCTAAATTGAAAGATTCAACTTTAAAAAATATGTACACACTAATTATAAGCCGACGCTTGAGCATATACTTTTGTTGGTTTGGGTGAGGAGGTCAAAGGGAAAGCAATGGAATTGGCCAAAAAGAAAGGCAAGAACAATACCTTATTTGTCGACTTTTTATGACTGAAATCACTCGAGAAAGAAATCAACATCGAGAACTTTATAGTCTCTAAGTGTGCTTGACATTTAGCCATTGAAATCTTTTTGTAATGGCATGAAATTAGCAAAACTTTTTCCTATTCTCTTTTACATGAAAGAATGACAAATCTCAATATAGAAATTATTAAAGTGAGACCAAGCAGTGAATCAAGAGATTAAGTTTGTAGGACAAATATCACGTAAACAAAAGTATGGTTAAGATTTGAATCTAGACTAATAATCAGTATGATAAATTCTTGGATATTGACACACAAGAATCCGAACTGTTACCCTGTTTTTGTAATCAAGTGCCTAAAGGTTTTCTTGTTCAATGGGTCAAGGCCTTCATTAAAACCACAAATTGAAAACGTAGATATGACAATAACGCTATTGATAGCCATTAACTGTCCACATTGACATCCGATGTGATATCTTGAGATGTTGCACATTAGCATAGACATATTGGACGCTAAGATCATTTAAACCAACACACATCCATTATCTCTTCATCACCCAATCCATAGGTTAAACGAGCCACGTTAATTGTTATGCTCAATTTCTATTGAGTGAGCAAGTCATATCAACAAAATCATATAACATAACAAAATAATTTATTTAATGGATGCCTTAAAGTGAGCCAAAATTGAAAAAAATGAGATGCTTCATTGAAAAAAAGAAGTTTATAATATGAACAGAAGTTTAGGTATCTACAGTATCACACCCTAACTCCTAAACCACTCTTAAGAAAAACATCTCAAGAAAAATATTGTCTGTGAAGGCGACTATAGGGTGCATTTGGGAAGGCTTTTGGGGAAAGTTTTTAGGAAAATGCAAAGACCTTTGAGTTAAAGGTGTTTTTCAAAATGCAAACTATGTTTGGTATATTGTAGTTTGAAAGCCCTTTGTGAAGTACCTTTGACCAAAATGGTGTTTGGGAGAATTACATTTACAAAGGGCTTTTGTGAAAAATAAATAAAAATAAAAAAATTGACAAGCAAGGGTAGGCGGCCGGTGATTGAAATTTGTCGCCGGCAGCCAACATCCAACTTAGGCAGCCCCGAGACAACTAGGGAGGGCCGCCCGGGGTCGAGCGACTCCCGAAGACCACCGACAAAGGCCACCCGAAGTCACATGACGCGCCGCAACCTCCGGCGACCCCGCCGACCCCGAAGATCATCGGCAAAGGCCGTCCGAGGTCACACGACGCCGCCGCGACCTACGGTGACCCAGTTTGGGGTGGCGAGGTCGTGCGATGCCGCCTCGACCTTCGACGACCCTGCCGCGACCTAGATCCAGGGCATTGAGGTCGCGGGAGGACCTCGCCAGTGACTACTCTCAGGCGGTGGTGCCAAGGCGCAGTGGCGTCGGGCTCCAGCAAAGGGGGAAAACCAGCGTCACAGTGGAGCGCAGGGGTCGGCGACCGAGTGGAGGACAGTGGGCAAAGGCGCAACGGAGGCGAGCTGCGAGGTGGAGGTCCCGCAAATGACGAGTGGAAGCATCGGTCGGCACGGCGGAGTCAAGTCTTTGGGTCGCGGGCTGCTGGGCGGCAATGGCATCGGGCGAGGCGAGCTCGGCTGCGGGTGTCAGGGCACTCAAACAGCGAGATCAGGACAGCAGCAGTTGAGCGGTGAAGGCCTCAAGTGCTGGGTTGCGAGCTATTGAGCGATGACGGCGTTGGGTGGAGGCGAGCAGCAGTCAGCGGTGATGCGGTCATCGAGCGAGATTGGCGCAGCGAGCTTCGCGATCTGCTGCAAGGGCTTTGGTTCGAAAGGGGCAGCCGTCCGCTCGGGTTCAAATCTGGTGGAGGCACAGAGACGATGGCTGGCGAGGCCGTTGGAACGACAGTGGAGCAGAGGGGCTCACGGGTCGTCGGCGTGGGTGGTTCTGGCGCAGTCGAGGGCTGCCGGCACAGTGGTCGGTGTGAGCAAGGTTGTATCTGCAAAGAAGATGAACAGTACCCACTCGTGGAAGAAGAAGAAGACGATGAGAGGGCCAAATCGGAAAAACGAAAAATCAACAAGGATAATTTGGAAAGAATTTTTTTTCTCCCCTCAGCTCAGCATTTTCGGCATCTTTGAAAGCCCAAGGTAGCCCCAACCTACCTTGGGCTTTCAACCTTCACAAGGCAGACTTTCA
The DNA here is from genome assembly GCF_016545825.1 of Eucalyptus grandis. Lineage (NCBI taxonomy): Eukaryota > Viridiplantae > Streptophyta > Magnoliopsida > Myrtales > Myrtaceae > Eucalyptus > Eucalyptus grandis. The sequence continues at coordinate 57,737,987 of NC_052613.1, read as the reverse complement.
GCCAAGTATCTTTACAAAACATTTTGCCAAACACTCATTTTTAGCCCAAAGGGCTTTGGAGGCCTAAAGTGGCTTGGAAATGCCAATTCCAAATGCACCCTATAAGGTGGCGACGTTGGAAATGTCAACTTGGTGGGGGTTTCTACAGCAACAACGCCGCAGAGGCTGTGGAATGGTGGGGTTCTCTCCTGCCCCATCCCTGCATTTGTTTTTCTTTTTTAGTTTTTTTCTTTCTTTTTTTAACTTTAATTTTCCTCTTTGCTTTTTTTTTTCTCTTTTATTGAAAGTAAATTTGAAAAGATACACGAAAGTCTTGACATAATAATTCTAGATTCATGAATGAAAAATCACTCTATGAATAAACTAGAAAAGAGTTGGACAAAAATTATTGCATTGTCAATTTTAAGCAAGACATGTAAAGTGAGGAAGTTCTACTAATAAAGATAAAAGAGATATTCACATTGGGACAGAAGACAAGGGATGTGAAAAAGTGAAGCAACACAGCCAATTTGTGCCTTGCAAAGTCTTATTCTTCTTGGAATCTATTAAAATTTCTTTCCCATTTGCTCTTTTTCACTTTTGCTTCACTTTCTAGACAAAGAAGGCGCATGATACTCAATACAGTCACCGGGGATATTCTCCAAATATTACAAAACAACCATTTGTGGACAAAAATAGTTTACTTTGATTTCTCTAACCTCTAATGTGCATCCTTAAAAGTCTTGGTCTTCCTGGTCTTCACAGTTTTCTCTCTCCATTAGCTCACTATCACTTTGCTTCCTCATAACCCTTGTTGTTCTCCACAAACTATAGTGATTGATTCACCATGGCCATTGGAGAGATCTTTTTGGGTTCCTTCTTTCAGTTCCTGCTCGAAAAGTTGGCTTCTATGGTATCAAACTATGCGCAACGGGAAGGAATTGGTACCTTGCTCCATAAGTGTGAGGAGATGCTAAAACAATCAATGCAGTGCTTGATGATGCAGAGGACAAGCAACTCGACGGTGACCATCGAGTGAAGCAGTGGCTGGACAATGTTAGGGACTTGGCCTATGACACGGAAGACTTGCTCGATGAGTTCGAGATCGAAGCTGCTCAAGTCAAGTCGGAGGCAGAATCCAGCACAAACAAAGGTGGGGTGAAAAGGAAGTTCCTTTCCTTTAGCCAACTACACTCACCCACGTTTGAAACCAAGTTACAAGAGATCAAAGGCAGGTTTGAAGATATAGTCAACAAGAAGGCTCCCTTAAGCTTGAGAGAGAATGTTGTGGACGGATCTCACTACACCAACAAAAGGCTCCCCAGCACTTCTCTACCAGAGCCTCAGTTTTTCGGTAGGGAGAAGGAAGAAGTGGATATACTCAAATTACTGATAGGTGAAGCCGAAAATGTTGATAGCACACTAAGCATAGTCTCCATAATTGGGATGGGCGGTGTTGGAAAGACGGCCTTGGCTCAACGGTTGTATAACAATGACAAAGTGAGTAATTGTTTCGAGAGGAGAGCATGGGTCTGTGTTTCAGATGTTTTTGATGTTCTTGACATAACAAAGACTATTTTGGGGTCGATCACCAAAGAGCCTTGCGAGGACAAAGATCTTGATAGGCTTCAAACAAAGTTGAAGGACAATCTATCTAGAAAGAAGTTTCTTGTGGTCTTAGATGATGTTTGGAATGTGAAGTACGAAGAATGGACTTCCCTCCTAAAGCCATTTGAAGCGGGGCCAAGGAAGCAAGATCATCATCACAACACGTAACAATTCTATTGTTTGCATAAAAAGAGTTTCGTCATATTCTTTGAATGTGTTGTCTGAAGATAATTGTACCAGCATGTTAACCTATCATGCTCTAAGAGCAAGAAATTTTGAGGGGCACCCAAATTTGGAAAGAGCAGGCAAGAGAATAGTTGAAAAATGTAAGGGTTTACCTTTGGCAGCAAAGATGTTGGGTGGTCTCCTACATAATAGAGAGAATCCCAAAGAATGGGAAGCTATCTTAAATAACAAAACATGGGATAAAGCGATAGGAAAAGATGGTGAGGTTCTTCCAGCTTTGAAATTAAGCTATTTGCATCTTCCTTCTTGTTTGAAGAGATGTTTTGCGTATTGCGCTATATTTCCAAAGGACTAAGAATTTGAGAGGGACAAGCTGGCACTCTTGTGGATAGCATAGGGCTTTTTAGGTGAAGAAAAAGAAAAAGAGCGTATCTTGAGATTAGGACGTGATTGCTTTGATGAGTTAGTATCTAGATCATTTTTTCAGCAATCCAATGTTAACACATCAAAGTTTTTGATCCATGATCTTTTGAATGATCTAGCAAAATCAATTGCAAATACGACATGCTTTACCTCTGGGGACTCTCAAGTAGTGAGTACTAAAGTGAAAGCTCGTTATGCATCATTTGTCTCACACTTTGTTACATCAAAAAGCTTAAGAGCATATGCTCAAATGAAGGTACTAAGAAGTTTAATTATGTTGAATGTTCAATTTAGTCGAAGAATTTTCATTTCCGAAAAGGTGCTGCACAACTTGCTAACAAACTTGAAGTACTTGCGGGTGCTATCATTATCTCATTGTGACATCACAAAGGTACCGAATTGTGTCTGTGATTTAAAATATCTTCGACATCTCAATCTCTCGTACACCGAAATCAAAAGGTTACCTGAGTCAATTGGCGCCTTGTGGAAATTACAAGTTTTGATCTTAAGAGGTTGTGGGTACCTTTCTATGTTGCCTCCGGATATAGCAAATTTGGTCAACTTACGCTTTTCTTGACATTAGGGATACAACGGATTTGAAAGAGATGCCATTGAATATCGGTAATCTGAGGAATCTTATTATCTTGTCCAAGTTTGTGGTAGGACAAAAGAGAGGGTCACAATTAAATGAGTTAAAGAACTTGCCACATCTTCAAGGAGAGTTACTCATATCTGAATTGCAGAAGGTGGATGAATTTAGAGATGCAACTAATGCTAATTTGTCTAGAAAGCAAGACCTTAGCAACTTATTCTTGCATTGGAATGAAGGTTTTGGAAATTTCCGGAATACAAAACGCGAAGCACGGGTTCTTGACTCTCTGCGACCTCACACTAATCTTGAAAATCTCACTATTTCATATTATGGTGGTGGAATATTCCCATCATGGTTTGGTGATCCATCCTATTCTAACATAGTGTCTTTGTGCTTGCATGGTTGTCTGAATGTTGCATCATTGCCGTCACTTGGACAGCTCCCTTCACTCAAAGAATTATCTCTTGAAGGTCTAAGTGTTGTATGCATGATAGGCTCTGAATTTTACCGAACTAAAAGCCCTTTTCCATCCTTAACGATTTTGAAGTTTGAAGGGTTGTCGGCATGGAAAGATTGGTCTTATTATGCTGGAGACCGAGAAGAAAAAGTGCCATTCTCCCGTCTTCAGCATCTTGTTGTTCAAAGATGCCGAGAGTTGACAGGGGAATTACCTAGTCAATTAGATAATCTCATAAAGCTAGAAATTTGTTCATGCTCGCATTTGAATGACTCAACCAATGTGGTTTGTCTTCCATCTCTCTGTGAGTTACACATTAAGGAATGTAACAAGGAGATCTTAAAGAGGTTGGACCACCTAACTTCTTTAACCATTCTCAAAATTGAGAATCTTGCCGAGCTTGTTTGCTTTGATAATGGATTTATCAGCCACTTGGTCAAGCTAAAGGAGCTTCATATAAGTAGTTGTGACAAGCTAACATACCTATGGCAAGATGGAGATGGAAGGCGAAATCTTACTTGCCTCCAGAGAGTGGTCATTGAAGATTGTCCTCGATTCACATCTTTTATGGAGGCAGAAGGAGAGATTGAGCTGCCATGCAACCTTGAAAGGATGGACTTGAGGTATTGCACAAGCTTAGAAAGGCTTCCAAGCAAGCTACACACACTTAGCCATTTGAGCTTTCTGGGTTGTCCAAAAATCATGGGACTAACCATTCTTCCAAATGACCCAAGCAGCAATAACACAATGTCGCAGCTTAAATATCTACGGATTTGCGGTTGTGATTCTTGGATATCTTTTCCGTTTCCTAAGAATAGACATGCTACTCTTAAGACACTTCATATTGTGAATTGTAAGGGAGTAGAGTCTCTAGCAGAGATCACCGCAGTAGACTCGCTAGAATCTCTATATATTGGTGATTGTATGAATTTGAGAAGCCTACCACAGTGCCTTCGCACGCTCGTCCATCTTACTCATTTGAATATAGATAATTGTCTAGCACTGGAGATGGAGGACTTGCCTCCCCTTCCCCTCACCTTGTTGAGACTTTCAGTTTCTAGGTGTCCGAAGATAAAGTCTATTGCCAGCTGTAACATTGATAGTTGTAACAATCTCACTGATTTGAAAATAATGAGGTGTCCAGCATTGGAGACGGAGGACTTCCCTCCCCTTCCAATCACCCTATTGCGCCTTGGACTTGACTCTTGTCCGAAGATAAAGTCACTAGAGTGGCATTGTCTTACGTCCCTTAAGAAGCTACACATTGAGTGTTGTGAAAATATCGAATGCTTCCCTGAAGGAGGCTTGCCTCCAAATTTGCGGTCGTTTTATATTTTGGGGTGCAAGAAAATGAAGCAGCCAGTGAGAAAATGGGGCTTGCCCATGCTCACTTCCCTCGAGACACTGGAAATGGACGGAAGCAGCATGGGAGGGGAGGAGGGAGACAAGGAGTGCTTTCCTTCGGAGGAAGACGATGAGGATTCCTGGAGTCTTCACTTTCCTTCCTCTCTTACCTCTCTTCGGATTGATCATATGAGGAACGTGGAAAGACTATCAAGCGGTCTTTGCCATCTCTCCTCTCTCCAAGCGTTATTGATTGTCGGTTGTCCGAAGTTGAGGGACTTGCCAGAGGATGGCCTCCCTCCCTCCCTCCAACTATTGTATATAGAAAGATGCGAGAATCTGAAAGATCGATGCTCAAAACACACCGGCGACTATTGGCCCCTCATCCAAGAGATCCCTAGGATCTACATTGAGGGCCATTAGATCCAATAAATTGATTCATCTATCATATTTCTAGGGCTCGGGTAAATTTATGTTCTTGAAGGCATCAGTTTCCATTATGTTTCCTCAACTCGATGCTCAATACAAATCAATACTTTCCACGAAGAAGCTCCGCATGAATTTCCGGAAATTCAACAAATCCCCGACATCCGCATTGAGTTGGTTCTCAGATCCGATGAAGTGAAATCGATCCACTTTCGTTGTCCTTTGCTAACTGCCGCGATTCAATCCCTTCCATCTACGGTCAGATTTCTACGGGTTCAGGTGAGTCCTTTCGTCTTGAATGCATCGATTTTGTGTCTCTGTTCTTCAGTTCGACGCTTAATACGAAGTAATTTCTTCCAATGCGCACAGCCGTTTGCTTCTCGTGTTGAAGTACGACTGAAATTCAGAGCTGAAAAATTGATAATTAGCTGCTTGAATATCCAGCAAGAGCTTCGTTTAGTCTCCGATTGCACTGGCTTGCGAAAGTTGATGATGATGATATTCTTGTATGCCACAGCTACATCCATGTCCACTACTGCCTTGGGCCGACTTTTCTCTTTAGCCACTGCAATGCTCTTTCCAACGGCAAGTAATTCAGCCTCCTCTGCAGGCAACCATCTCCCCTGTTTCAGTTATGGCCCCAATTCCAACAATTTTTGTTCATATATGGATGCAAAGTCGGGGTATTTGCCAGAGAATGGCCCTCTCTCTCCCCCTTCAACAGATCCCTTTCATCAGCATTGATATCATTCGGATCCAATGAAGTAAAATCAATCGTGCCCGAGCCATGATTATAGATTTGTCTCCGTTGACTTCTTTTTGTTCCTCAGGTAATGCTTCTAACTTCTTTCATATTTCGCTTTCATTTGTTAACTGCCGGGATTTATTCTTTGATGTACAGTAAGTTTTCTTGGGTTCGGGTAACTTTTTGTTTTTCAAGGCATAAATTTTGATTCTGCTCCCTCAAATTGATGCGTAATACAAACTGATATTGGAACTCGAGCCCCTGGCTCACTCTTGAAAGCCAGAAAATGAAATTTATTGGATTGTTAATTGACGGGGATTGCACTGCTGTCTTCTCTTCTCGATTAGCTTATCCCACATCAAGATTTGACATGTCTTACCCTCTGTGGCAGATTGTTTGCGGTTGTCGATGATATCTCCTGCTTGTTCCGAGGACACACATAGAGATTGCAGTTCTTCTTAAGCAGCAATATGGATGGAACAAAACCGCTAATGAGGTCATCATCGTTATAGACGCTTATAAAACTCTGAGGGATCGGAGGCCTTACCTGCCGATCAAGTTGTGAGAGACATCAGCAGGAAGTTCGGTTTTGTGCTCTTCGACAGCTCTTCTCAAACCACTTTTCAGACCACCGTGAGTAATGATAATGTTCATTGGTTTCATTCTGGGATAATCTCTGCCTCCACCTGCAATCTATATCTGATCCTTTCTGTTCTCTGAATCATGCAGGATGTTGATTGTTTGTGTTCCTTTCTTCTGGAGAATTGATTCTGGAGGCAGTCTTGTTCTCTCAGATGATGCAGAAGTCGTGAAGATGGGCCTTGGAAAATCTTTTGCGCCATTCCCTTAAGGTAATTATTTTTTCGGATTGTTGATGCAGCTCCACTAGAGTTCGGTCCATGCATTGCAATGCGAAAAGCAAGGATGGATGAGCTCTGCTGATATTAGCGAGTTCGAGAGAGAATGTTATGTTGTTGGGTAACATCATATTGGAAAAATTGGTTCCGAACCTAAATTTATAATTTATGGTTAAAATGGTGTTCTTTATCTGTGTGCATGTTTTGATTTGTGCATTTTCACCTACAATGTTGCTCTTCCAATGGTTTTTGAGTGCCAAATTGTTCAGTTTTAACGTTGCCTTCTTTTCCAACTAAGGATGCTGCTTCACCAGCTCTGGAGGTTTGCGGAGTTATGAGCACCCACCGGAATGAGGTGAAGCTAGTTCCTCAATTCGATGCTTGATACAAACTGATTTTCCTCGTCCAGATTTTTCACATTAATTTTCGAAAACCAGCCGGTGAAGCTGAAAGATTGACGTCCAGAACGAAATGTTCACAAAACTGCATCTTGCTATATTGATGACATATCTTGAACTCTTCTTGCAGCCCAAAACCTGTGCTTATTTTTGCACTTGCGTGACCTGCCAAACAAATTGTGAATCAAAATGCACTATGCTTTTCAGCGTTTGTTGTATGTTCTCTTCCCAACTTCTTTTTTCTTCTGCCCTTAAGCTCGTTCACTGTGGTTGCTTTGCAGATACCACTGTGATCTGTATTGGCAAAATCTCTTGGAAGGATCACTTGCAAATGCTGTTGAGGTGGGGCTAATGCTGTCAATGTTAAGTGTCACCTTTTGCAATTTAATAATAGAAAAGAGAAGCGTTTAATTTTATTTGGTGCATTAATATGTTCTAAATTTTATTTGTGTCCTTGAGTTAGACAAATAAATTGTTCTCATTTTTCTCCATAGCAAGACTTTTGGTTGTCGTATGAAAGAGAGGACCTTTTCTTGTGGCCATCCAAAACATAGAATAAGAGGTGATCACATGACCAACTTAGAGGGCATGCACATCTTCATAAAAAAATTATAATTTACAAATGTTTTGTTGGTTTTTTTTTTTTTTTAAGTATGGGCTTTTTCATGGTAGTTATAGTGCTAATAATTGCAGCAACACGGGTGGTAATGACCTGCTGAAGGATACTAAAGTAATTGTTGATAATTGTGAATCACTTGATAGGAGAATATTGGTCCTTTGAACATAAAAAGTTAGCCAAAGCAATTTGCTTGATGGATTAGTTGGTGATTTGTGAATCATTTACTATTTCCAGAGTAAAATTAGAAAACTTGCTTCATGGATTCATTGGTGTATTCAACTCTTTTTCTTATTTAGCCAAAAGCACGTGTTTCTGTTCTCCTTATCAAACAGTCAAAGTTAGTTGTCTTTGATGACTTACAGTTGTATAATAGAAAGTAAGATGCAATTGTTAGGTGCATTATCAACATTTGTTTTGTCTGTGCAAGTTGTACAAAGATGCTTGTTTGTCAATCATATTAATTATGATTAGCTTTATTCATTGCTAGACAAGAAAAAGGGTCAGGCATCACCAACTAACATGCACAATGTACTAGGTATACTCTAGGCATCACACTTATGAACATGAAAATCATGCAAAGGACCACAATTCTCCTATCAAGCGGTTTGATTATCAACTACTACCTTAGCACCCTTCAGTAAATCATTGATGCCTGTCTTTTTGCAAATCTTTAGCACTGTAATTGCCACGTAAAAGCCTACATTGATCACATATTCACCAATAACACATTAAATGAAGACACTGAAATTATAAGTTTATTGAGATTGTATGGATGCCCAACAAAAAAAAGAGGCTTGGTCTTGATCTTTGTTTAATGTTTTTGGTAGGTGAATATCTTGGTCTTCCTGTCTTGCTTCCGCTTTAAATAAGATAGAACTAAGCAAAAAGATAGAAAAAAATTCAATAAGTTGTGGACAATTTCAACCGTTGCTCATGAGTTCCTAAATTGAAAGATTCAATTTAAAAAATATGTACACACTGATTATAAGCCGATGTAGGATGGGTACTCTACGAAAGTGTGTGTGCGGATGTGTCTATATATATAAAGTTGGTCAATCCTGCTTGACGGGCTCTATCAATTATTTACTTTCTCTTTCCTAAAAGTCATCAATTTAGAAAACACATGATTTAATCTAAAATCCATTTAGATATGAACCCACTTAATAAGGTCAATTAGCTATAAAATATGAAATTATATTAGATTACGAATGTTCATACACGTGCTAACATTGCACACATATTTTCAGATTACACGTAAACAAAGATTAGAAATTAGAATAAAATGAACTGTTTCGGTGGTTGATTGTTTCCAAATATTACTCAACCTTAGAACTTGGCATACTTGAACCAAATATAATTACCAACAACAAAATAAATCGTCAAATGCACTAATCTAATTTGGTCCCAAGAAGGCATCATTAGCACTTCGTTACTTTTGACATGTGTATATAACTTTACAACTATCATTTATAATCGCCTAGCAGTAATACATGACAAAGAAAATCAGAGAATACTTTTTGGCTTATAAAAAAAACATACAATTTGATTGTGCCTTATCTCAAGCATTTGGGATCTGGCTGAATAAGGAAAAGAAAAGGACATTCAAGAGGAGGCGCTTATTCGATTTTATATGCAAGAGGTTGAAGCAAAAACTACATAGAAGGAACCCCATCAATTTCATTCTATATCCCTGGCTTCCAGAATTATTCAAATTGACTGAAATAAAACTAGATAATGAGCTCCATGAAATCTCTTACCTACGTGCTGGCAATCAAGTATGTAATTTTTTTTTCCATTCAACCAATTACCTCGTCATTTATTAATGTAAATCGATGTGAGACCTCTGTTGAAATCGTAAATGAAAAACTGTCTATATGACACCAACAATATTAGGTAGCCGCTAACTGTTTACATTGGCTTCAGATATGATCCTTATGGAATCAATTTTGTCTCTTGCGGGTCAAACCAGCCGTTCCAGATGATGTCAATTGGTCTCTCAAAGAATTGGAACAAATTATTTACAAAAAATATTGTTTAGGCAAATTAGTTGTGATTGGTAAAGAAATCATAGTAAGGTTTTAAATTATGTGTGCCTGTACGGTTACATCTGATGATAGTATTATCAATATGATGTCCAACCCAACAAAAATCAAGTCCTAAGAAAAAGTTTATTTTCAATCAAAAGTTTGATAAGTCACTAAAAAATTTCGAGTGTAAAGCTTGAGTTTTTATGATCAAATGACTAGAAGAAATTCTGAGGGAAATCAACATTGAGAAACTTTGTAGTCTTCCAATGTGCTTGACATTTAGCCACTGAAATTATTTGGCATGTGAAATTAACAAAACTATCTCCTATTCTCTTTCATACGAATGAATGAATAATCTTACGAAAGAAAATTATTAAACAGAGACCAAGCAATGAATAGAGAGGATGAGTTGTAGAACAAATATCGCGTAAACAAAAGTATGTTTGAGATTTGAGTCTAGACCAATGATTGTATAAAAAACTCTTTGGGACAATGACATCGCAAGTACTTGAATTATTACCCCTTTTGCAATCAGGTACCTAAAGTTTTTTCAATCAATCATCTTAATTTTCCATGTGGGTCAACACGAGGCCTTCGTTAATTTTGTGGACGGAAAATGTTGACAGGACGTTAATGCCGTTGAATAGTTGTTAAATGTCCATACTGGTGTCTAATATAGCATCTTGAGATGTTGCCATATCAGTAGAGACATTGAATGCTAAGATTGTCTAAGCCAACACAATCTCTCTCTCTCCACATCACCCAATCAACAAGGTAAGCGAATTGTGTACATAAAATCATTACAACGTAGCAATTTTTTAATGGACGCCTCAAATTGAGACAAATTTGAAAAAGAAAAGGTAATAGAGATTAATCTTGACAAAAAGCATTGAATTTTTACTAGTAATAGAAAAAAAAGAGACGTTCTCATGGGGATGCAAGAGGAGGAATGTGAAAAGCAAAGCAAAAAATTTCAATTTGTGTCCAATAAAGTCTTGGTCTTCCTGAAGTTTATTGAAGTTTCTTTCCCATTACCTCTTTTTCTCTTTTGCTTCATTTTCCAGACAAAAAAGCACATGGTATCCATGAAGCCTTGGGAGAAATTCTTTGAGTATTACCAAACAAGCACTTGTGAACGAAGATTTTCTTATTTTGATTCCCCTTACCACTGATGTGCGCGTGAAAAGCACCCAAAATTAAATGGATGATAGAGCCCTATAGCCTTGTCCCAAGAGAGAATCATTACTACTTCAATATTTTTGACATATTTATATGACTTTACAAAAAATTATCCAAAAATCCAAAAATCTATTGTATAATGAATAATTCATTTTTGAACTTTGATATAATACCATGTCGACCAGATATATTAGATGCTAATATTGTCTAAGTCAACTCACTTTCTCTCTCCTCATTAGGGGTGAGCAACAATCTAGGGTCGACCCTAGACCGACTCTGGACCGGCCCAACCCTGCTGGTCCTAGTCCGGTTCCTAAGGGGACTAGGTCGGTCCTTGGTCCTGAAATTCCAGGACCAACACTCGGTCATAAGAGTTTTGGGTCGGTCCAACCCTGAACCAACCCTATATATTATATTATATTATTTATAATTCTTTTATATATTCAAACTTAAGTAAAATGTCTGTTATATTATATTATATTATATTATATTATATTATATTGAGATGTTCTATCAATAGCACTAATAGTAATTTCAATTTAAAACTTCCGTTGAGTATTAATTATGTGTCGTTTGTTTTGTTTTCAGGTGTTTAGAAGTTCAAGTGAATTAACAAGATGTGAAGTTATATATTCATGGTTTATATTAAGTATTTTGAACTTTTTATGGTTTAATTGTATTCTACTATTGAATTTCAACGGCACTTTGCTTTTCAATTTATGTCAAATGGTAGAAGTTTTTGAATAGTAGAATAGTACTGCAGTTGTTGTGGTGATTTGCTAGTCAAGTGGTGTGAAGCTCAATTTTTTGGTTGAGTGGACTACATGATCAAATGCAGGAAAACGTTTTTGCATATGGTGTTATGAATATTAAAGATAGATGATTACAAAAACTTTCCATCTTGTCCCATATCTCGATGAGCAGTTAGCAGGTACAAAATTTCTATTATTGTGTCATCTTAAATTTGCTAAATATGTATTAATATTTATAGTTTAGTTGCACAATACCGCATTGTCGATGGATGTGTAATTTGAATTTGTAGGTTTGCTTTTTTAAGAAGTATAAAAAATAAGACAAAAAAATTATCTATCGGTCCCGGGTTGACTCTGGAACCAGACCGGACCCATTGGGTTGATTCAGTCCTTAGTCCTAGGCTCAATAGGGTCGGTCCTCAGTCCTAAAAATTGAGGACCGACACTGTATGGGTTGGTCCTAGGGTTAGAGGGTGGCCCGGACCAACACAGACCATGCTCACCCCTACAGTCCTCATCACTCAATCTATAGGGTAAGGAGCCATGTCAACTATTATGTTTTAACTTTTACTGAGTAAGCAAGTCATATAAGCAAAATTACATTACCAATGCCTCAAATGAGGTTCTTGATTGAATTTTTTTAAGAAAAAAGAAGTTCATGTACTCAATTGTAAATTGAACAAGAGCTCAAGTACTTACGATATCATTATTCTTAACTCTTAAACACTTTAAGAATAACATCATTCTTGCTTCTTCTTGTTTCCCTTTCTTAAGTTCCTGTTGTTTTTCTATACATATTTTTCTTTGCTTTTTTTTTTTTTTTTTTTTGCTTTTATTGAACATAAATTTGAAAAGATACATGAAAATTTAGACATAATTCTAATACACAAGTACAAGAGATATTACTGAATGAAAAATCATAGTTCGATTAAGCATGAAAAAAAAAAAGAGTTGTGCAAAAATTATAGTAACAGTCAATTTTAAGCATGGCATATAACGTGTGGGGAAATTCTACTAGTAATGGAAAAATAAAGGCATTCACATAGGGATGAAAGAGGAGGCACATGAAAAGTGAAGCAATAAAGCCAATTTGCATCCTACAAAGTTTTTCTATTTTCAATTGTTCTCTTTCACTTCTGCTTCATTTTCTAGACAAAAAGTATATTTTGTCTGGTATAGTCTTGGTCTTCCTGATGAAAAGTCCCTTATGAGTATACTATCCCGACAAGCAATTTGAGTTAGACCGAAAAGGCCACGTTTTGATGCACATTGTGTCCTTGAGTTAGACAAATCAATTGTTCTCCTTTTTCTCCATAGCAAGACTTCTGGTCGTCTTTTGAAAGAGAGGACCTTTTCTTGTGGCCATCCAAAACATAAGATAAGAAGTGATATTTCTTCACATGACCAACTTAGAGGGCATGCATATCTTCCTAAAAAATTTAAAACTTACAAATGTTTTGTTGGCTTTTTTTTTCTCTTGGTAAGGGCTTTTACGTGGCGGCTATAATGCTAAAAATTTATAGCAAAATGGGCAACAATGATTTGGCGAAGGGTGCTGAAGTAGTTGGTGATGATCATGAATCACTTGATAGGAGAATTGTGGTCCTTTGAACAGAAAAAGTTAGCCCAAAGCAACTTGCTTGATGAATTAGTTGGTGATTTACTATTTCTAGAGTGCTTAATTTGTCACGCCCCAATCCTTGGGGATGCGCCCATCCTTCTACAGGTTGATTTTAACGTACGATATCCCAGGATTAAGTATCGTCAACCCTTTCTTTTTATTACGCATGTGGAAGCAGTTATAAATCCCCAAACAATAAAACAATAGGATAGAAAAGCTGACCATATTTTTCATATAAAAATTCACAACCACACTTTTATTAACAGCACAACTCATAGTACATTTACAATACTATTCACAGCATACTTGTCTCACACCTATCTACACTACGACAGGGTTCACAAAAGGGATGGGATCTCAATCCACATTCGGGTTGTACTTAAGATCCCTCTCTGGATCATCTTCTACTTCAAAAATCTTTCTCCTCCTCAGGTTTCACATCAGTGCTCTCCTTCTTAGGTTCCTCCTCCTTGGCTCCCCCTCAGGGTCCTGAAATGGTTATTCAATAACCAATGAGACCACGTCTCAGCGAGTTCTACCCCCTAAGACCCGATTAGTAAGAAAATACGCCATGAGGGCTGCCTAAGCACATCATGGGTCAGAGAGCTTACCTTGGTCTCAGTTTCCTTTCTGCAAGTCAGTTCAAATAATAAATACTGACAATCATAACATCCAACCAATCGGATCAACTTAATGATCAATCGACTCAGTCGATTATATGTCATCAAAACCATCACATGGTCATCCCGACTCTTCATTATTGACTCTAAATCACGGCCCTATAGGCATAATTTATTTTTAGTGGAATCACGGTCCCACTCGGCAAATTTAGACTTAGTGGAATCACACCTCACACGGCAAATTTTCTAGACTTGGTGGCATCACGGCCCCACCCCAATTTTCTCAACTTGGTGGCATCACGGCCCCACCGGCAATTTTCTCAACTTGATGGCATCACGGCCCCACCAGCAATCTTTAATCCAACTCACAACCTCATACAGTTGCTTTCCCTTCAAGTATCGACATTTTCCCAATTTTGGGATAAATTCCCATATTCACCAATTTCACTCAAATTTCACAATCCGATACTCGAATATATAAACAGAAAGCAGCATTGGAATCAACACAAAATTTCGGTTGTCGATTGTCCCAACCTAATTTTTGGAAAATAAATAAATAATTAAATAATTACGGAAAATATTAAATAAATGCAATAAATCCAACTTAGGCCCGTTATAGCCTAATTGGAAGCCAATGCGAGCCCGGAAAATTACTGAGACTTGCTCGGTAAATACACGAGACCTATTTCCTTGATATCTACACTATCCAACCTCTAAGCATAATTCACCGATTAATAAGGGATTAGTGAGCAAAACTCACTTGATAAAAGCGAAGACCGAGACACCGCGATGGCGGCCGAAATCGGGCTTTCGACGACACCGGCGGGCTTGGACCGGGCCTTAAACTGGACTGAACTAAACGGGCTTCGCTGAACGGTGCTGAAAAATTGCTGGACTGATGGGCTCGTGAGATTTGCTGGCCCAAAGAAGCTGTTCACTTGTGCCAAGGTATCATTAGTACTTAGTAGTCTAAACGAAAGGAAATTTAACGAAATGGACATTGACAAACTTCGTAGTCTTTCAATGTTCTTGACGATTAGCCCTTAAAATCTTTTGGCGTGTGAAATTAACAAAAATATCTCCCGTTGTCTTTCACGTGAGAGAATGAATAATCTTACAAAAGAAAATTAAAAGGGAGACCAAGCAATGAATTGAGAGGATAAAATTGTAGAAAAGATATCGCATAAACAAAAGTACATGTGAGATTTAACCTAGACCAATGATTGTATGATAAACTTTTTGGGATAATGAAATCGTGAGTTTCTAAATTGTTATCCCTTTCGCAATAAAGTACATGAACTTTTTATGGTTTAATCAATTACCTCAATTTTTCAAATGTGGATTAAAGTGAGGTCTTTGTTATAATTTCGGATGTAAAAGGTTGACATGGTGACTAGCGCTGTTAAATAGCTGTCAAATGTCCATATTGGTGTCGATATGGTACCTTGAGATGTTGTCATGTTAGCAAAAACAATCTATGCCAAGATTGTCTAAGCCAACGTACACTCTCTCTCCTCATCGTCGAACTTGTAGGGTAATCGAACAATGTCAAGACATGGCAATTTATATGACGGACACCTCAAATTGAGCAAAATTTGAAAAAAAGAAAAAAGAATAGATTAATGTTAATATAACTCGTGGAAGTGGCACTTGTAATGATGACCAAGACATTTACATAGCCAAAGTCTTGGTCTTCCTGGAAATTTTTTTTTTTTTTTTTGAACAGGTCTTCCTGGAAACTTAAAAGTTTCTTTCCCGTTAGGTCTTTCACTTTTGCTTCACTTTCCAGACAAAAAAGCACGTTATATGCAATAAAGTCTCTGTAGATGTTCTCTGCATACTACGAAAGAAGCACTTGTGGACAAAAAGTACATCATTTTGATTCTTCTAACCACTAGCGTTCATCTGAAACGCACCCAAAATTCAATGGATGACAGAGTGCTGTAGCCTAGTCCCAGGAAAACATCATTACTGCTTCAATGCTTTCGACATATGTACGTGACTTGCCGACAAAATTGTCTAAAAAAGTCCTAAAGATATTATATGATAGCAAATTAAATTCTAAACTTTTCAATTTAAGTAATTTAATCTTAAGTTTTTTTACAATTTATCAATATAATCATTTTTGATCTAAAGTGCTGAATTGATGATCATGCTACATAGGATGGTTAACATATACATCAACGATTTTTTAGTCAAAATTGGCTCGAAGAACTACATTAGCAAATCATTAACAAATTTAGAATTAAATTGATCAATTTGAAAAGTTTAGGATTGAATTGGCGGTTGTCCAATAGGTTTACGATATTTAGGATAATTATCCCATGACGAAGAAAATTAGGGAATATTCATTGGCTTACAGAAAAATATACAAACTGCTATCTACGAAAAAGACTATCATGCAAATTAGTTGAATTGGTAGACCAGATAGATAAACCAAGAACATATAAATGTGCCAACGTCTTCAAATGAATAAAATAAATCATAGTAAAGTTTTAAATTATGTGTGCATGAACGGTACATGTAATAGTATTTTTTATTAACATAATGTCCAACCGACAAAAAATCAAGTACGTAGAAAAAGTCTGTCTTCAATCAAATGTTTGATAAGCCACTAAAATATTTCGAGTGGAAGAAAAGAAGTGCTTTAGACTTAGAAATATATTTTAAATCTCCAATTACATTCAAGTGTGCACCAAACTATCTGAGCATATACTTTTGTTGATTTGGGCGAGGAGATGAAAGAAAAAGCAATGGAATTGGCCAAAAAAGTGGACACGAATAATATGTTATTTTTCAAATGTTATGATTGAAATTATTCGAGATGATAATTTAAAGAAATTAACATTGAGAATTTTATAGTCTCCAAGTGTGCTTGACATTTAGCCACTAAAGTATTTTTGCAATGGCGTGAAATTATCGAAAGTATTTCCTATTCTCTTTCACATGAAAGAATGAAAAATATAAATAAATAAAAAACAAAAACAATTTAAGTGAAACTGAGCAATGAATCCAAAGGATGAGTTTGTAGAACAAATATCGCCTAAAAAGAAGTGTAGGTATTCGATTGTAAGCTGAACAAAAGCTTAGCTTACTATGTCATTATCCCTAACTCCTAAACCGCTCTAAGAAAAGCATTTGACGAAAAATATTGTCTACAAATGTGACTATAAAATGGTACGTTGGTGTGGACGGCCCAGCGGCAGGGCAATGACCGTGAGACTGGTAGTGTTCTCTCTCTCTCTCTCCCCATTCCGGCATTTTTTTTTCTTGCTGTATTTTTCTTTTTGTTCTCCTCTTTGCTTTTTTTTTTGCTTTTATTGAACTTAAATTTGAAAAGATATATGAAAATTTAGACATAATTCTCATAGACAGGTACAATAGAGATTAATGATGAAATATCACAAAATAAATGAACATGAAAAGGGTTGGATGAAAATTATAGTATTGTAAACTTTAACAGTAATGCATGGAAATTCTACTAGTAATGGAAAACAAGATATTCGCATAAGGATGGAAGACGAGGGACGTGAAAAGTGAAGCAACAATGGCATTTGTGTCCTGCAAAGTCTTAGTGTTGCTGGATTTTACTGCCTTTCGGTTTGACATTTGCTTCACTTTCTAGACAAAAAAACCTACATGATGTCCACAAAAACCTTGGTCTTCCTGAGTTTATGCTTAAATTACGAAAACAAATAAATGATAGTGGAAAGTACGAATATATGGGCCTGACTTAAAAAAGAAAAAAATGCAAATGGGAGGTGAAACAAGTACTTGTGGACAGAAATCGTCCTTAAAAGTCTTCATCTTCGTTCGGTCCTTTTAGGCAGGAAAAAAGCCTTGGTCTTCCTGAACTTCATAGTTTTCTCTCTCCATTAGCTCACTGTCATTTTGCTTCGCCATTGCCCTTGTTGTTCTCTGCAGTGACTGATTCACCCATGGCCATTGGAGAGATCTTTTTGGGTTCCTTCTTTCAGGTCCTCTTCGACAAGTTGACTTCTCTGGGATTGGAATATGCACAACGCGAAGGAATCAACACTGCTTTACACGACGAGTGGAAGGGGATGCTGGAAACAATCAACGTGGTGCTGGATGATGCAGAGGACAAGCAGTTGGGTGGTAACCGTCTAGTGAAGCTGTGGCTGGATGATGTTAGGGACTTGGCCTTTGACATGGAAGACTTGCTTGATGAGTTCGCGATTGAAGCCACTCAAGTTAAGTCTGGGGCAGAATCCAGCGCAAGCAGAGATCAGAAGAAAAGGAAATTCTTTTCCTGGGGCCAAGATGGATCATCTGGATCGAATCTGAACTCGTGCTCCTTTGAAACTAAGGTACAAGAGATCAATGGCAGGTTGGAAAATATTGTCACTAGGAAGGCTCGTCTGACCTTGAGAGAGAATGTTGTGACATATCCACTACACCAACAAAAGGCTCCCTAGCACTTCTTTGCCAGAGACTCGGTTTTTCGGCAGGGAGAAGGAAGAAGCGGAGTTACAGGAAATATTGATCGGTGAGGTTGGAAATTCTGATGCTGGGCTGAGCATAGTCCCCATAGTTGGGATGGGCGGTGTTGGAAAGACAGCTATGGCTCAACGGTTGTACAATGATCCCAAAATGAATAGCTATTTTGAGAGGAAAGCATGGGTTTGTGTTTCAGATGTTTTTGATGTTCTCGACATAACAAAGACTATTTTACAATCAATCACTGGTGTGTCCTTGTGAGGACAAAGATCTTAACAGGCTTCAAGTTAAGTTGAAAGATGATCTATCGGGAAAGAAGTTTCTTGTGGTTTTAGATGATGTATGGAATGTGAAGTACCTTGAATGGACTACCCTCTTAAAGCCATTTGACACAGGGGCTAAGGGAAGCAAGATCATTGTAACGACTCGCAACCTTTCTGTTGTTTCCTTAATAGGAGCTTTGTCATATCCTTTGAAGGAGTTGTCCATTGAAAATTGTACCAACTTATTAGCCTATCATGCTTTGGAAGCAAGAAATTTCGAGAGGCACCCACATCTGGAAATAGTAGGCAAGAAAATAGCTGAAAAATGTAGAGGTTTACCTTTGGCAGCGAAGATATTGGGTGGTCTCCTACGTAATAAAGAGAATCTAGATGAATGGGAAGCTATCTTAAATAATAGAATATGGGATGTAGCATTGGCAAAAAACGATGAGGTTCTTCCAGCTTTGAAATTGAGTTATGTCCATCTCCCTTCTTATTTGAAAAGATGTTTTACTTATTGCGCAGTATTTCCAAAGGACTACGAATTTGAGAGGGATGAGCTGGTGCTCTTATGGATAGCAAATGGGCTTTTTAGATGGACAAAAGCAAAAGAGAATATCTTGAGATTAGGACGGAAATGCTTTGATGAGTTAGTATCTAGATCCTTTTTCAACAATCCAGTGTTGACACATCGAAGTTTTTGATGCACGATCTTTTGAATGATCTAGCAAAGTCAATTGCAGATGTAACATGCTTTACCTCTAGGGAGTCTCAGGTAGTGAGTGATGAAGATGATGCCTCTTTTAAAGAGAAAGCTCGTTATGCATCATTTGTCTCATGATATGTTACATCAGAAAGCTTGAGAGCATATGTTGGAATGAAGGTACTAAGAAGTTTAATGCTGTTGACTATTCAAATTGATTATTTACAAAATAAAATTTTTATTTCCGGAAAGGTGCTACATGACTTGCTAACAAACTTGAAGTACTTGCGAGTGTTATCATTATGTCATTGTGACATACTAGTAGAGGTACCGAATTGTGTCGGTGATCTAAAATATCTCCGATATCTCAATCTCTCATACAGCAAATTCACAAGGCTACCTGAGTCAATTGGCACCTTGTGCAAATTACAAGTTTTGATCTTAAGAGGTTGTAGGTACCTTTCTATGTTGCCTCCACATATGGCAAATTTGGTCAGCTTACAATTTCTTGACATTAGAGATACAGAGAGTCTGAAAAAGATGCCATTGAATATCGGTAATTTGAGGAATCTTATTATCTTGCCCAAGTTTGTGGTAGGAATAGAGATAGGGTCACAATTAAAGGAGTTAAAGAACTTGCCACATCTTCAAGGAGATTTACTCATATCTGAATTGCAAAAGGTGGAAAAAGTTAAAGATGCAATTGATGCTAATTTGTCTAGAAAGCAAGACCTTAGCAACTTATTCTTGCATTGGAATGAATGTTTTGGAAATTTCCGGAATACAGAGCACGAAGCACAGGTTCTTCACTCTTTGCGACCTCACAATAATCTTAAAAATCTCACTATCTCGTACTATGGTGGTGGAATATTCCCGTCATGGTTAGGTGGTCCATCCTATTCTAAGATGGTGTCTTTGTGCTTGCTTGGCTGTCCTAATGTTAGATCGCTACCATCCCTTGGACAGCTCCCTTCACTCAAAGAATTATCTCTTGAAGATCTACATGCACTACGCATGATAGGCTCTGAATTTTATGGAACTGAAAGCCCTTTTCCATCATTAACAATTTTGAAGTTTGAAGGGTTGTCGGCATGGATAGATTGGTCTCATTATGCTAGAGGTCGAGAAGAAGAAGTATTATTCTCTTGTCTTCAGCATCTTGTTGTCCGAAGATGTCCAGAGTTGATAGGGACATTGCCTCGTCAACTAGACCATCTCATAAAGCTAGAAATTGATTCATGCTCGCATTTGAATGACTCAACCAATGTGGTTCATCTTCCATCTCTTTGTGAGTTACACATTGGGGATTGTAACAAGGAGATCTTAAAGAGGTTGGGCCAACTAACTTCTTTAACCATTCTCAAAATTGAGAATCTTGCGGAGCTTGTTTGCTTTGATAATGGATTTATGAGCTACTTGGTCAAGCTAAAGGAGCTTCATATAAGTAGATGTGACAAGCTAACATACCTATGGCAAAGTGGAATTGAAATGCAAAATCTTTCTTGCCTCCAGAGTGTAGTCATTGGATGGTGTCCTCGATTCACATCTTTTATGGAGGGAGAAGGAGAGATTGAGCTGCCGCGCGACCTTGAAAGGATGGAATTGAGTCATTGCATGAGCTTAGAAAGGCTTCCAAGCAAGTTGCACACACTTAGACATTTGAACATTTGGAGATGTCCAAAAATCATGGGATTGACCATTCCTCCAAATGACCCCAGCAACAATAACACGATGTCGCGGCTTGAATATCTGCATATTAGCGATTGTGATTCTTGGATATCTTTTCCGTTTGCTAAGGATAGACTTGCTACTCTTAAGACACTTCATATTGCAGGATTGTAAAGGAGTGGAGTCTGCTAGAAGATCATCGCCGTAGTAGAAATGCTAGAATCTCTAGTATTTACGATTGTATGAATTTAGGAAGCCTACCACAATGCCTACATACACTCGTCCATCTCACTCGTTTGGATATAAGTGGTTGTCCAGCACTGGAGATGGAGGACTTGCCTCCCCTTCCCCTCACCTTGTCTAGTCTTAAACTTTCTGAGTGTCCAAAGATAAAGTCTATTGCCAACAATAACATTGATAGTTGTAACAATCTCACTAGTTTGGAAATAAAGGTGTGTCCAGCATTGGAGATGGAGGGCTTCCCTCCCCTTCCCATCACCCTATCGTGCCTTAAACTTTTCCTTTGTCCGAAGATAAAGTCATTAGAGTGGCATCGTCTTACGTCCCTTCAGGAGCTACAAATTAATAGTTGTGAAAATATCGAATGCTTCCCTGAAGGAGGCTTGCCTCCAAATTTGCGGGAGTTTTCTATTTGGAAGTGCGAGAATATGAAGCAGCCAGTGAGAAAATGGGACTTGCCCATGCTCACTTCCCTCGAGAGACTGGGAATAGACGGAAGCAGCATGGGAGGGGAGGGAGACAAGGAGTGCTTTCCTTTGGAGGAAGACGACAAGGATTCCTGGAGTCTTCTCTTTCCTTCCTCTCTTATCTCTCTACGCTTGGAAGGTATGAGGAATGTGGAAAGACTATCAAATGGCCTTTGCAACCATCTCTCCTCTCTCCAAGGGTTTATATTCACTTTTGCCCGGATGTTGAGGGACTTGCCGAGAGGATGGCTTCCCTCCCTCCCTCCAAAATTGTGGATATGATTGGATGCGGGAATCTAAAGATCGATGCTCAAAACACACCGGCGACTATTGGCCCTTCATCCAAGAGATCCCTCATCATCATTGATTGATTCGGATCCAGTGAATTGATTCGTCCATGTACAGTCAGTTTTCTAAGGTTCGGGTAAGTTTTTGGTTTTGAAGGCATCGATTTCCATTCTGCTTCCTCAACTCGATGCTCAATACAAATCGATACTTTCCCATGGAGATGCTCCGCATGGATTTCCAGAAATCCAAGAAATCCCTAACATCCGCATTGATTGGGTTCTCATATTCGATGAAGTGAAACCGATCCACTTTCACTTTCATTTGCTAACTGCCGCGATTCAATCCTTCCATCTACCGATTTCAAGGGTTCGGGTAAGTTCTTTCGTCTTGAATGCATCGATTTCATGTCTCGTTCTTCAGTTCGATGCTTAATACGAAGTAATTTCTTCCAATGCGTGCGAGACGATTTTTTCATGAAGTATGACTGAAATTCAGAGCTGAAAAATTGATAATTAGCTGCTTGAATATCCAGCAGGAGCTTCGTTTAGTCTCCAATTGCACTGGCTTGCGAAAGTTGATGATGGTGATGATATTCTTGTATGCCACAGCTGCATCCATGTCCACTACTTCCTTGGGCTGGCTTTTCTCTTTAGCCACCCAATGCTCTTTCGAACAACAATTAATTCAGCCTCCTCTCTTTCGTTTTGGCCTCAATCCCAACAATTTATGTTCATATATGGATGCGAAGTTGGGTTACTTGCCTGAGGATGGCCCTCTCTCTCTCCCTTCAAGAGATCCCTTTCATCAGCATTGATAGCATTCGGATCCAATGAAGTAAAATCGATCATGCCCGAGCCATGATGATAGATTTGTCTTCCTTGACTTCTTTTTGTTCCTCAGGTAATGCTTCCAACTTCTTTCATATTTCACTTTCATTTGTTAACTGCCGGGATTCATTCTTTGATGTAATGTAAGTTTTCTTGGGTTCGGGTAAGTTTTTGGTTTTCAAGGCATCAATTTTGATTCTGCTCCCTCAATTCGATGCGTAATACAGACTGATATTGGAACTCGAGTCTCTGGCTCATTTTGAAAGCCGGAAAATGAAATTTATTGGATTGTTAATTGACAGGGATTGTGCTGATGTCTTCTCTTCTTGATCAACTTATCCCACATTGAGATTTGACATGTCTTACCCTCTGTGGCAGATTGCTTGCCGTTGTCAATGATATCTCCTGCTTGTTCCGAGGACACATAGAGAATGTAGCTCTTCGTAAGCAGCCATATGGATGGAACAAAACCGCTAATGAGGTCATCATCATCATATAGAAGCTCATAGAACTTTTGGGGGATTGGAGGCCTTACCCTGCTGATCAAGTTGTGAGAGACATCAGCAGGAAGTTTGGTTTTGTGCTCTTTGACAGCTCTTCTAAAACCGCTTTTCTGATCTCTGAGAGTAATAATAATGTTCATTGGTTTCATTCTCGATATCGCTCTCAATCTCCCTCCACCTACAATCTATATCTAATCCTTTCTGTTCTCGAATCATGCAGGATGTTGATGGAAGTGTTGCTTTCTTACGGGAAGTGATTCTGGAGGCAGTCTTGTTCTCTCGGATGATGCAGAAGTCGTGAAGATGGGCTGTGGGAAATCTTTCGCACCATTCCCTAAAGGTAATTTAATTTTTGGGTTTGTTGATGCAGCTCCACTGGAGTTCGGTCCATGCATTGCAATGTGAAAAGTAAGGATGGATGAGCTCTGCTGATATTAAGCAGAGTTCAGAGGAGAATGTTATCTTGTTGGGTGAGATCATATTGGAAAAATTGGTTCCGAACCTAAATTTATAATTTATGGTGAAAATGATGTTCTTTACTTGTATGCATGTTTTGATTTGTGCATTTTCACCTAAAATGTTGCTCTTCCAATGGTTTTCGAGCGCCAAATCATTCACCTTTTAACGTTGCATTCTTTTCCAACTCAGGATGCTACTTCACCAGCTCTGGAGGTTTGAGGAGTTATGAGCACCCACCGAATGAGGTGAAGCCGGTTCCTTGGGTGGACAGCTCTGGCCATGTGTCCAGCACCACATTCAAAGTGGATGCGGAGACTAAGGACTCCAGCATGCCTGGAATCGGGAGTGCTGCGAACCAGTCCTCGTTGTACTGAGTCGTATGGTTTGTGGCCCTTTCTGGACAGGCCATTAGCTATTGAGTGGCCTTCTGTTGCGTTTAACCCAGTCACGCTTTCTCATACATTGACAATTTTTCAGCTCTAATGGTTGGTTACTCTATGTTGAGAGTTTGAGATGACATTGTATTATGCAGCTGTATATCTTGCTTATAAAACCAAGCCTTTACAGAACCTGATCATGCTTTGTGAAGTAATATCTTTCTGGCATTTCATTTAGCCATCATGCAGAGTCTATTCACTGTCATGTTTTTTTTTTTTTTTTCACTTAGATGTCTATTGTGAAATTGTTCTCTCCATTTGTAAATTAGGCCGGGACGATATTGTTATATGAGGACAAATGTGAACTATGATAACTTGGAGCATGCTGGTCCTCATATGGAAATCGAGTTTACACGATGCCTTGTGGCATGTTAGATATTAAAGGCTAAAGCAGTAACCTCTCGTGCAATTTTAAAGCAGTCAAAAGGACCTTGATGCATGTCGATACAAACTTAACATGAAGGAAGATAGAGGTAGCTATCAATACGATGCAGAATCAAACTGCAAAAAAAAAAAAAAAACACTTCGCCTAGCCATCTTGGTAGGAGAGACCTCTTTAGTCCTTCGCATCGGCTATGCCCCTGTTGTTATCTGAAAAACGTGTGTTTGTCAAGTTCAACATAGATGAAATAAATCTCAGTCTCATCCTATTGACATAGGAGCTCTCGCTAAAAAAATTTACATAAGTGATGGTTTTGATAGATGTGCCGTCTACATAGCACAGGCTGCACAACTTACTAGTCCTGCTAAAAAAAAATTCTCGATATCCACTTCTTTTTGTTTAATTGCTCTGCACAAAATTCGTATTCAACGTGTTCATGGATCTCCATACAACATCAAGTATACTGTAAGCACCATGCTTAAATCAGGTCTCCACCTATCCATATGTAGACTCAGTATCGACTTAGCTTCAGCTTCGGGTAGGTTTGGGGCCTTAAACACCTTGCAGACACGCTGCTCCCCTGACTTTCCCAAACATTAACCTAATTATGGCTGCATGAGCCAGAACATGCCCGCCTGCAGGTTTCATTGGGTCTGATAACACACCTCTGCCTGGATCAGCTACGACTGCAACAAATAAATCGAAGATGAAGTCTTAAAAATAATAAAATCCTTTTCCTATGTCATGGACTGAAGCTACTGTATGCATCACCAGTTTACACCAAATAGCTGGTTCTTGAGATTTACAAGAATCAGTATGAGCTTAGTGCAGTCCCCAAAATGCTATTTGTCAGTGTGCAACCATCAAAGGGCTAAATTGAATAACAACTTTAATGGATGCAGGACTACAAGTGGGAAAAATGAGATGTGATGCAGTACCTTGATTGGTTATGTACACTGCCACATTAGATTCCTGGCTATCTTAATTAAACGTGAGAGCATTTGTGCCAATTTTTGCTGCAATTCAGAATTCATTAGTGTCAAACCAGATAAGGGCAAAATAACAACTTGCATGATTTGATGGTTTCAGGATCAACCTGGGGCTCTGCAAGTTCTCTTGCAGTAAAATCCACTTGAAGAGAGCAATCACCAATCCACAATCTGAAAAAGGCACTCACCATAGGTCAACCATCCACACCTCAGAAAATATGTAGGGTTTGATTCTCGAGCAGTGTCTTACCAGTAATTTGAATGGTTCTTCAGACATTTTGACAGCCAAACCAAGAAGCAAGTTGTACTGATGCTCAGAAGTAGAGGCACGGGCATAAATGATCTTCAAATTCATGGAAAGACTAGATTACAGCAAGTACACTAGCCAGAAAAGTAAGAGTTGCCACCAGTATAGAAAGCATTGCTTACATTATCTAAGACTGCAGGTGTACTAAGTTAAGAAAGTGCACATGCGCTTACATGGACAGACGACGATTATGAAACACAAGTAGCTTTGTTGAGGTCAAGAAAAATACAGACAGATTATAATAGGATACAAAGTTCCTACCGCTGTTTTACGATATAAGCTACCTTGCCATTTCCTCCTCTCATGTGAGGTGGCAGCTGAAAATATTTTACGAGCATGGAATCCACAAACTATTAATAAAGAATGATTGAAAACTGGGGTAAATACTGTTGTAGGATTTGCAAATAAAGTAGAGTATCTTCAAGCATCACATTCGACTAATGATCAACCCAAGTCCGAGTCCGACTATGATTAAGGCTTTTACTCGGTTGTGACATGGTACAAACTCTTCTGGCCTTTTTCCTGCTTGGTTTGAGCCACTGTATATGCGTTCCAGTATACTGACTGCAGATTACAGAAAATGAGTGCCATACTTCCAGAATCACCTAATACACACATTATGATGCCAAGATCACCCACATCTTTATACTTCATAGAAATTCAATCATTATGTTACTATTTGGCATTGTTCATCTGAACAAAAAATGCAACAGAAGTTCAAGACAGAAACCTAATATCCAATTCAGACCAACCTGGGAAGTAACACATAGGGTATATGCAAGCTGGGTTTTCCCAGACCTGAAGTGACGTCAGCAACATTTTCTGAGAAAGCTAATTAACAAAAGCAACTAAAAGTTCATCAAAGGTAACGTTATTGGACTGTGATTTTCACCCAGGTTCGCCAAATGCTTCCGTAATTGCTGGAGTTTCAATACCACCTGTAAACATTGCCAAACCGGTGAAATTTGTTTTCGTTGAAATGCATGGAGAAACGACACGCAGTCTGCAAAAGAAAGTCTGTTACCGCCTAAAAGCTTATCGAGGGCTTGGCTTTCAGTATTCGATTCTCTCCACATTATTCTTCACTTTGCTGGATTTGAGCGAATCAGAATCGTCCTTCAACAAAGACTCGAGCTTAACCATTGCGTTAAACTCTATGTTTTCTGGTGAATGTAGAATGTCAGGACAAAAGCATTTCCTAAATGATCAATGACAATCTAGCGTTCCAACAGTCTTTATTGATGAATTAAGCTTGGGACATTCGTTATTAATCCAGCTACGTCACGAATACATGGAAAATAAGACGTACGATGGTGCAATTCCAAGGTCACGTAACATAAGGAAGGCTGGAATTGCTCTCGTATGATCAGAAGACAAAAACTGAAAAGTGAAAACTACTGCACGCGCAGGAAATCACAGCAAGTTCGAGAGAAAGCTCGAGATGTAAATCACGATAATCACAGCCATAGCTTCATCGAACACGGATCAGGAAATCACGATAATCATCTGAGAATCAAAGGACGCACCGAAACTCATTACGAAAAGCGATCAGATGAACAGAGAGGAGTTGCCTACGCTCTGTTTTGCCGTAACTCGCGTTTGTTTGTCGATCGTTTTGAGCAGGTCTTCTGCTCCGTCGTCGACGTCCTCTCTTTCCACGATCTTCTGCTTTTTGGCTCTGAACATCAACGAAAGAACACGAGACGAAACTCAGAATCATCATCGCCGGCGATCGTGCCGCGGAAAGGGACATGAGGTGAAATCAAGCGGAGCTTCGTGAAACTCACCTGAGAGACAAAAGCATCTTCGACGACGATGGAATTTCGCTCTGCGCAGGAGGAGAAACTCTCGAATTTTCTTTTGCAGATTTTGGAAACGATCGGAAATTGGAGGGAATCTTATATATATACAGAGAGGCGGGAAGCGGGGGGAATGGCTCTCAGCTTATTTTTCCTTTTTTTTTTTTCTCTTTTAAGAAAAAGAGGTTTGACTGAGTTTCGTTATTCTGAGGTTTGACTGAGGTTTAATAGATCTGTTTTAAGAATTTATCAGATATACTCCTAAAGAGGGAGAGGGAAATATTGGTTTGATTTTTTTTTTTTTTTGCATAAAATAACTCAGTTTTTATTTAGCTTGGTTTTATATTTATCTTAATCCTGTTCGGCTTATAATTTTCTTAAATTGGACTGAAGTAAGCTCTTCTTAGAAAAGGAAAAGAATCGATCCATATTGTGGTCAATACTTGATTTAGTGGCATTATGTTTAAACTCCACACTTATTACTCACAGAATTAGAAAAATATCAATGAATAATTGAGTTATCCGAAATGACTTGCTAAGAACTTGCTTTTGACCAATTTGGGCACACATTCTAAAATTTGTAACTCAGTGATTCAATAAAAGGTGATGAACATGAAGCATATGTAACAAACATGGAGCACATTTAATGTCTACAAGTTGATTTGTGGTTCGACTCCAACTTACAAAATAGGCAAATCATACTTAAAATGTAGAACCATCACTAATCTCAACATATTTTTCCTTATATTTTTCCTAAAAAATTTGTTCTTTTACATAAGTATTTGAATGTATGTATAATGAGAGAAGACGCTACAAAATATAAGATACAATGTTTGGTTTCAATATGGTTCGATTTTTTTTACTAAAATTTATTATGTTTTTAAGTCGGATTTCTAATGTAATCTCTAATGCCTCAATTATATATATATTAAAAGCACAAGAATATCGCCATTTATAAGACCCTCAAGCTCTTTTAATTATTTAAATCAAAATATCATCTCTCCCACGACGAGAAATGCAAAAACCAAAACGACAATCCGTTCCGTTTCTACCCCCATTCCCTCTTCTTCACGCCCCGCTTCTTCTTCTTATTTTTCTTCTTCTTCTTCGTTCTCCGCACAAACCCCGCCTGAAATCCCAACCAGCTTCCATCGAAGTCGAGACTGATGCTTCATCGAGTGATCCGAGAGAGTTGTTAATCGCGCATTTACGGCGATCTTCTCGAATGTTTTTGTCTTGGGCTCTTGTTGTTCCTTGTTCCATTGCATGTAAGCTGTTTGATGTTTGCCCTGAGTGAGAGGCATTTGCTTTTGTTGGGCTTGTTTCTTGAATTTGGAGCGACGCATTACCATCTTGAGATGACCCGTCTTCAAATCATTGGTAAAACAGTGGCTTTCTCGAATGAATGAAGTTTGGCAAGAGAGTTTGGTTGCTTTGTCACCTCACTAGTGCATTCGCCTACCCTGAGAGGAAACTTGAGTTTGGCGAGATTTTACTTAACTGGTCACAGCGTAGATTCATGACCACCAGCAAGAGAGTGCAAGATAGGAATAAGGACAAGAGGGTCCATGATCTCGAAATTGCCACTGAGAAGCAAAAGTGGTGTCAAAGGTGTTGGTTTTGATGGAAATGTTGAAAAAGGAACCCGAGATGATAATCCATGTGTGATCGCTGGATCTATAGCCAAGCAAACGGTATAGTGGATTTTATTTGAAGTCACCAAAACTGTTTTGAGTTGTATAAGGATCAAAGGGGTATTGTGGTTTGGAATTAACTAAAGAAGCTGAAGACTCATTAGAGGAAGAGGAGAGATTGATTAGGGGACATTCTGGCACGGCTGTTGAATACGTGACTAGGATGTTGACGATATCGGTCGATAAATGGCTTCCTCTGGACAAAATTGCTCATTTCAGGAGAGAGTATGGTTTGCCAGCTAATTTTAGGAGCAAGTGGGTACACAAGTATCTGCGGCACTTCAAAGTGGTTAAATCTCCATATGAAGTTGATTACCTCAAGCTCATAGAGCGGAATCCTGCTTGGGCTATCACAGAGTTGGACAAGATCATATTGGGGGTATCAGAATTTGCCTTTTCATACTCTAGGGTTGCTTTCCCTATCTTTCCCCTTGAAGTTTCCTCCCAATTACAAGAAGGTGTGTAGATAGGGAGGGAAGATTGAGCACTTTCAGAAAAGGTCTTACTTGACTCCTTATGCTGATGCATGTGGCCTTCAAGCTGGATTGAAAGAATTCAACAAGAGATCCATTGCAGCAATGCACGAGTTACTTAGCTTCACAATGGAAAAGAGGTTGGTAACCAATCACCTCTCGCACTTTCGACAAGAATTTGTGATGCCTCAGAAGCTGATGAGACTCTTGTTGAAGCATTATGGCGTTTTCTATGTCTCTGAGAGGGGAAAGAGGTTTAGTGTGTTCTTCAGAGGAGCTTATGAAGGTGCGGAGCTGATTCGGAAATGTCCGCTCGTTATTTGGAAGGAAAAAGTCCTAAGCCTTATTGGTTATACGGGGAGGAAGAAAAAGATAGAAACTTTTATGGACTCATCAGATATGGAAGATAATGATTTTCTAGATGGCAGCTCTGAGGATGGAGGCATTGCTATGCAGCTTAACCAAATAGAAGCCATCAGTGAATTGGAGGATATTGCAGTTGGAGACAGCTCCTTAATGGATATACATGAAATTGACAATAAGTACAAGCCTCGTGATTCATTTAAAGGTCATATGTTCTTATTCGAGTTGTCAAGATAACTTGCTTTCCAAGTCTTCTTCTTCACAAGTTCAAAGTTTCAAGTTTTTGTACAGATTTAATTAGACAAACTTTGCTTACATCTATAAACCAAGTTAATTAATAGTGGACTGATCCATCTCATTCCTTGTTAGTCCTAAAAATTGCCACTGGAACTCCTGAAATCAATGATTCAGAAAGAATGTGCAGATAATGCTTTTGGCAACTCTCAGCTCGCCTTGATGCCAGCAAGGACATCAGAAGCAGTCTACTTACAGTGACTGGTTCATTCTCAGTTAATGGTTTGACTTAATGGGTGCGGCCGTACTAATCTGCTATTCTGAAGATGAACTTGCCACTATGCATTTGAATCTCAATTGTTGGGTCAAAGAGATGATTAGGTAGTAGCTATAATGGAGAACACAGCCTCAGCATCTATGATGATTGACACACTCTCTCTTGTTGTTACAAATTAGATGCCGAGCTCACCCTGCAGTAATGCTTTGTTCATCACTGTGCATGGATATTCAGGTCCACAATGTCTATGATTGCCTTCTGCAACACACCTTCATTTGCTTTCTATCCAATTGCCTGTTTCATAGGTCTTGTAATTTCTGTTTAAATTCTCCATGAATCTATGGCACACTCCTGTTTTTGCGTTCTACTAGAGAGCTTCCTTTTGTTGGATTTTAGAACCCAACATCAAACAGTAAGTAGTTTTTGTTACTCATCGTTTATGTTGGGCCGTGTTCATGGTTGATTCACTTCAACAGCTTACTGTTTCGTTGTGAAGAAAGAAATACTTTTGAAAATAGCAAGACTGGTTTATTTATTTTTTGAATGATAGATGGCTTTTCACGGCTTTTGGTTGTGTGACAATGACATTACTAATGTGCATTCTTTCTTATACCTCATAGCATGAACTGCGTTTATGATTTGTTACGTGGGCTAGCATCTGCTTGACGCCATTGTGTAGTAAATTTCTTTTGCTTATCAAAAGAAAATTCTTAGCAAACTCGCTGGAGATGATACTGAGTAATTTGCTTCCAAATGTTGTGACTAGTTTTCTTCTCGTGCTCGCAGAAACCATGATATCCAAAAACTACATGTGACAAATTAAACTGCTACTGCGTAGCTAAATATATTGCACTGCATCATTTTCTAGTTTTTTGCTTTACAACAAAATCCAATGGTTGATAGATTTCATTTCTTTTGATTGGGGCGATTAGATCTCTTCTTAAGCCTGACAAAGTCCTACGACCTCTCGATAGCATGCCATGCTCGACAAAGTTCCTAATAGCATATAAGGTTCCTAAGAGTGGTAGATGTTAACTTTTTTTCCCTATTGACTAAGATTTATTAGCATCTTAAATTGAAGTCCGTGCGATGCCAAAGCAAAGACTTACCGTTGAATACGAAATTTTTAAGGGAAAGGTCAAGCATTAGTCGTAGCTCCAACTAGCGCAACAACAGGAGTAATGTACCATGGAAGTTCAGCATCAACCTCATTTGGAGCAGTACGAAGAATTTCTAGATCTAATATAATCAAGGAGAAAGAGGAGCATCAATGTTTATTAGTTATAATCACTTAGCTATCATCTTTCGTTACGTGGCAAAAGTATTGCGTCAATTACAACTCAATTAATATAAGATGGTCATTATCTACTTGTTTTAAGAAGAAATAGGAACTTGGCACCAATGTTTTCAAACTTAGGCCAGTCGGAGAACCAGTTAGTTTGCTAGTTTGCGATCCTAGTGATTGGATTAGGGGTGAATAAGTGATTGTGTCTGGAGCAAACGGTTATAGATATGTAATGCTGTCAATTGCCCATGAACGCATGAATCGTTTGGCCTTGGTGATAAAGTAAAATGATGGTGATCCGTGGAATTGAGCGCTTGAGTCCCTTCATATACAACAGTAGCCAAAAGCCCAGTTCTATACCCGTGGGATTCTAAAACTAGGCAAATCCAATTTTGAAAATCGGTACATTTTCAAACTGGTTCAAACTGATTTAAGCCAAACCACCTTACACATACTTTTTGAGTTTTGGGTGAATAGATGAAAGGGAAAGCAATGGAATTGGCCAAGAAAAAGGGGCAGGAATGGTAAATATAAAGGAAATCAACATTGACAACGTTATAGTCTCCGAATGGACTTGACATATAGCCACTAAAATCTTTTTGCAATGGCTTGAAATTGACAAACTATTTAATATTCCCTTTCACATGAATACCACGTAAAAAAAAGGATAAAATTATTGGATAATGATGCACAAGTATCCATATTATTACTCTTTTTTTAATCATACCAAAATTTTATTTCATTCAGTTAATTACCTCAATTTTCCGAATATAGGTTAAGTCCTCTATTAAATCACTAACAAAAAATGTTGATATCATACTAATGTTATTAAATAGTTGTTAATTGCCCACATTAGTATTTTCTACGATATCTTGATATGCTGCCACATCAGCCGAGATATATAAGACGTTACGATTATCTAAGTCAATATTTTTTCTTTCCACATTACTCAATATGCGAGGTGAGCGAATCATGTAACCAAAATCATATGACATGATGATTCATTTAGCGAATGCCTCAAATTGTATCAAATTTGAAAAAGTGAGATACTTGATTGAAAAAAGAAAAGTTTAGGTACTCTATTGTAAAACAAGCAAAAGTTTTGATAATTTCGATGTCCTTATCCTCAACTTCTGAGCCACTCTAAGAAAAACATCTCAAGAAAAATATTGTCTATGGAGGTCATTGTAACTTATAAGGTGGCAAAGTTGGGAATAGTCACCAAAGTGACGGTGCTAACGGCAACAACACGCTGTGGCCGTTCTTCAATGGTGCTCTATCTTGCCCCTTTCCTTCTTTATTTCCTTTTTTAACTTTTTTGCTCTTTCTTCTTGTCAGTTTTTCTCTTTGCATTTTTCTTTTCATTTGTTGAACTCAAATTTGAAAAGATACAATAGAGATTAATGAATGAAAAAATCCCAAATGAAAAGAATTGGAGGAAAATTATGGTATTGTTAATTTTAAGCGAGACTTGTAGCGCCAGAAATTCTATTGGTAATTTCAAGAAAGACATATAAAGTCTTGGTCTTCTTGGAAAGTTTCTTTCCCATTAAAAATGTGCAAAAGTCTTGGTCTTCTTGGAATCACAAAAATGGTCTCTATACTATTATTTAATGTGCAATTTTGTCCCTGAACTTTCGATCGGCTCAATTTGGTTCCTAAACTATTGATAAATGCCCGATTTGGTCCCTGAATTTTCGATCGGCTTAATTTGGTCTCTGAACTATTGATAAATGTCTGAATTCGTTACTATTTTCCCCTTCTTTTTTTTTTTTTTTTTTTTGCTTATAGTAACGAAATTGAATAAATAAAAAATAATAACAAAAAAATAAAAAAATAATAACGAAAAAAAATAAAAAATCAAATGACATGCACAATCAAATGACATGTAGAGTCTTGGTCTTCCTGGAATAAATTAGTTTCTTTGCCGATACAATAGAGATTAATGAATGAAAAAATCCCAAAATGATTAAACCTGAAAAGAATTGGAGGAAAATTATGGCATTGTTAATTTTAAGAAAGACTTGTAGCGCCTAGAAATTCTATTGGTAATGGCAAGAAAGACATACAAAGTCTTGGTCTTCTTGGCATCTATTGAAGTTTCTTTCTTGCTAACATTTTTTTTTTTTTGTTAGTCATACTCTATTCCTACTCTACACTCACTCGCAGACTTGTGCCCTGTCTCTTGCAGGGCGTGGGAGTCGCAACCCACTCTCGAAACTTACGCGTCCCTACCCCCATCCCCCCCTGAGAAGGTGGGGATTTGAACCCTTCACCTCCCCTTCCATGTTGGAAGGGTGGCCACTGGGGCAACCCCCAGTGGTTTGTTGCTAACATACAAATGTGTAAAAGTCTTGGTCTTCTTGGAATCTATTAAAGAAAAAAGGAAAAGATTAATAAGTGAGTAAAAATCTTGTTTATGAAATCCAAAGTCCATTTGAATTTGATGCCAATTAATGAGGTCCTTTAATTATGTCCATATCTAATATTTCCATATCATATCTGATTAAGAATAAGGAATTAGCATAAAATGCGCTGTTTTTATGGTTGATTGTTTTCAACTCCAACCTCATAAGTTGGTATACTTGAACCAAATATAAGTGCCTACATCAAAAAAAAAAAATTAAATTGACAAATGCACTAATCTAATTTGGTACATAGAGGCCTCAACTGCAAGCAATATCAATTTTCTGTTTTTCTTTTTTTCACAAAATAAAAAATTATGGAATCCACGAAGTTATTGACTATAAAAGAGAAAAAAATGTACAATACTGACCATAATGCGGTGAAGAGCGCCAAAATTAAATGGATGAGGGAGTATTTCAATACTGTTGAAATATGTGTATAACTTTACAACTCTCATTAACAATCGCCTTGTATATATATAAAAAAATATCTCTTGGCACATATATATGATTTGATGGCACCTTGTTTCAAGCATTTGGGATCTGGCTAAGGAAAAGAGAAAGACAATCAGAGGAGAAACTTATTCGATTTTACATACGTGTGGTTGAAGCAAACCCTTCATAAAAGAAACGTCATCAATTTCATTATGTATCTACGGCTTCCAAAAATATTCAAATTGACTG
Organism: Eucalyptus grandis; assembly: GCF_016545825.1. Classification (NCBI taxonomy): domain Eukaryota; kingdom Viridiplantae; phylum Streptophyta; class Magnoliopsida; order Myrtales; family Myrtaceae; genus Eucalyptus; species Eucalyptus grandis. Next base: position 57,702,946 of record NC_052613.1, on the reverse strand, counting down.
AAATAAAACCAGATTGTGAGGTGCATGAATTTTCTTACCTATGAACTGGCAATCAAGTATCTATAGTTTTTTTTTTTTTTTCATTCAATCAATTATCTTGACATTTCGGATGTGGGTCAATGCGAGACCTCCATTGAATCGTGAACGGAAAATGTCTATGTGACATCAATGCTATTAAGTAGTCGTTAACTGCTTATATTGGGCTGCAATATATTCTATGGTATCAATTTTGTCTCTTGCGGGTCAGACTGGGGATTCCAGATGATATCAATTGATCTCTCGAAAAGTTGGAACAAATTATCTACAAAAAAATATTATTTAGGCAAATTAGATGTAATTGGTAAAGAAATCATAGAAAGGTTTTAAATTAAGTGTGCCCATATAGTTACATGTGATGATAAGACTATTAATATGATATCCAACCATTAATATGATATCCAACCGAACTAAAATCAAGTACTAAGAAAAAGTTTATTTTCAATCAAACGTTTGATAATCCACTAAAAATTTTCAAGTGTAAAGCTTGAATTTTTACGATCAAATGATCAGGAAGAAAACTAAGGGAAATTGACATCGATAAATTTTGTAGTCTTCCAATGTGCTTGACATTTAGCCATTGAAATCTTTTGGCGCGTGAAATTAACAAAACTATCTCCTGTTTTCTTTCACACGAAAGAATGAATAATCTTACAAAAGAAAATTATTAAAAGGAAACCAAGAAATGAATCGAGAGGATGAGTTGTGGAGCAAATATTCCATAAATAAAAGTATGTTTGAGATATGAGCCTGGACCAATGATTTTGTGATAAACTCTTTGGAACAATGACATTACAAGTACTTTAATCATTAGCCCTTTCACAATTAGGTACCTAAAGTTTTCTCGTTCAATCAATTATCTCAATTTTTCATGAGGGTCAATGTGAGGCCTTTGTTAATGTTCCAAACGAAAAATGTTGACATGATGGCAACACCGTTAAACAGTTGTTAAATGTCTAGATAAGTGTCCAATATGGTATCTTGAGATGTTGCCACGTCAATAAAGACATTAGATGCTAGGATTATCTAAGCCAATACAAACTCTCTCCACATCACCCAATTCACAGGGTAAACGAATTGTGTCAATAAAATCATTACGATGTGGCAATTTTTTTAACAAATGCCTCGAATTGAGACAAATTTGACAAAAGAAAAAACAACAGAGATTAATCCAAACATAATGCATGGAAGTTCTACTAGTGATGGAAAAAGAGACGTTCTCATGGGGATTCATGAGGGGGATGGAAAAGCGAAGCAACAAACTTCAATTTGTGTCCTGCAAAAGTTGTGGTCTTCTTGGAATTTATTGGAGTTTCTTTGCCATTACCTCTTTTTGTCTTTTGCTTCACTTTCGAGACAAAAAAAATGGAGAAATTCTTTGAATATTACCAAACAAGCACCAGTGGACAAACAGTATTTTTTTAAAAAAAAATTCCTCTAACCACTAATGTGCATGTGAAAAGCACCCAAAATTAAATGGATGACAAAGTGCCATACCCTTGTCCCAAGAAAGCATCATTACGACTTCAATATTTTGACAAATGTATATGACTTTACAAAATATTATCCAAAAAATCCATAAATTTATTATATGACTACCAATTCAATTCTAAACTTTAATATGTTGTCACATCAACTAAGATATATGAGATGCTAATATTGTCTAACTCAACACACTTTCTCTCTACTCATCACTTAATTTGTAAGATAAGGAGCTACATTAGTTATTATGTTTAACTTTTGCTGGGTAAGTGAGTCACATTAGCAAAATCATATAGCATGACAAGTTATTAAGCCGATGCCTTAAATTGAGCCAAATTTGAAAAATTGAGGTTCATGATTGAAATAAAAAAAAAAGGTTGAGATATTCAATTGTAAACTGAACAAGAGCTTAGGTACTTATGACGTCATTATTCTTAACTCTTAAAACGCTCTAGGAATAATATCTCAGGGAAATGTTGTCTATGAAGGTGACATTAAGCAGCGCTGCTAATGGAACAGCTTGGCAGTGGCCGAGGGACAGTGGTGCGCTCTCTTGCCCCATTCTTGCTTTTATTTTATTTTTTCCTTCTTTAACTTTTTGCCCTTTCTTCTTTTTCTTTTTTTGGTAAAGTTTCTTCTTTTTCATTTTATCTTTGCTTTTTAAAATTATTTTATTGAACCTGAATTTCAAAAAGAACCATGGAAAGCTGGAAATAATTCTAATAGACAAGTACAAGAGAAATTACTGAATGAAAAATCACAGTAAGATTAAGCATGAAAAGAGTCGGACGAAAATTTTGGTGGGTCGATTTTTAAGCATGGCATGTAAGTGGGGAAATTGTACTGGTAATGGAAAAACAAAGGCTTTCACATGGGGATGAAGGAGGAGGGATGCGAGAGGTGAACCAACAAAGCCAATTTGCGTCCTGTCCTTCAAAGCCTCTGTCCTTTTCATTTGCTCTCTTTTGCTTCTGCTTCACTTTCTAGACACAAAGTACCTGATATCCAGTAAAGTCTTGGTCTTCCCACGTGTATGGTTTGTCAACATGAACAAAGCACTTGTAGACAGAAAGCATCCTTAAAAGTCTTGGTCTTTATTTACACTCTTTGGTAGGTGAAAATCTTGGTCTTCCGGGACTTTAAAGTTGTCTCTCCATTAGCTCATTGTCACTTTGCTTCAACATAACCCTTGATTGACTGTACACTAACGGATTCACCTATAACCATTGAAAGATCTTTTGCTTCTGCTTCACTTTCTAGACACAAAGTACCTGATATCCAGTAAAGTCTTGGTCTTCCCACGTGTATGGTTTGTCAACATGAACAAAGCACTTGTAGACAGAAAGCATCCTTAAAAGTCTTGGTCTTTATTTACACTCTTTGGTAGGTGAAAATCTTGGTCTTCCGGGACTTTAAAGTTGTCTCTCTCCATTAGCTCATTGTCACTTTGCTTCAACATAACCCTTGATTGACTGTACACTAACGGATTCACCTATGACCATTGAAAGATCTTTTTGGGTTACTTCTTAGCTTCCTTCTTATACTAATTTATAGTATTTTTAATTTTAAACAAAACATGTAACGTGTGAAAAGTCTACTAGAAATGGAAAAAGGGACATTGACCTAGGGAGGAAGATGAGGGATGCAAAAAGTGAAGCAATGAAGCCAATTTGCGCCTGGAAAGTCTTGATCTTCCTGAGATTGATTAAAGTTTCTTCTCCATTAGCTTTTTTTCACTTTTGCTTCACTTTCTAAACCAAAAAAAGAAAAAAAAAAAAGAAAGAGTACATGATATATAGTAAAGTCCTGGTCTTCTCGATGAAAAGTATTTTATGAGTATACCACCACGGCAAACAATTTGAGTTTAGACCGAAGAGACCATGTTTTGATGCACGTTGTGTCCTTGAGTTAGATAAATAAACTCTTCTTTTTTTTTTTCAAATCAAGACTTTTGGCTGTCGTCCGAAAGAGAGGGCCTTTTCTTGTGGCCATCCAAAACAGAGGATGTGAGGTGATATTTCTTCACATGACCAACTTAGAAGACACGCATATCTTGATAAAAATTTATAACTTACGAATGTTTTGTTGGCTTTTTTTTTTTTTTTTTTTTTTTAAATATAGGGTTTTATGTGGCAGCTATAGTGCTAAAAATTTGCAACAAAATGGGCAGTAATGATCTGCTAAAGGGTGTTGAAGTAGTTGTTGATGACCATGAATCACTTGATAGAAGAATCGTGGTCCTTTGAATAGGAAAAGCTAGCCCAAGACAACTTGCTTGATGGATTAGTTTGTGATTTATGAATTGTTTACTTATTTCTAGAGTAAAATTAAGCAACTTGCTTTATGGATTTGTTGGTGTACCTGACTCTTCCCAAAGCACGTGTTTTGGTTCCCCTTATCAAACAGTCAAAGCTAGTTGTCTTTAATGACTTGCAAATGTATAATAGAAGATGCCAATGTTAGGTGGATCGTCAACATTTATTTCAGTCAATGCAAGTTGTACAAAGATATTTATTTGTCAGTTGTATTAATTGTGGTTAGCTTCATTCGGCACTAGGCAAAAAAAAGGGTCAGACATCGCCAACTAACAATGTACAATGTACTAGATATACTCTAAGCATCACATTTATGAACAAGAAAATCATGCAAAGGACCATGATTCTCCTATCAAGCGGTTCTCGATCATCAACTACTATGTTAGCACCCTTCAGTAGATCATCATTGCCCGTCTTGCTGCAAATCTTTAGCATTGTGAGTGCCACGTAAAAGCCTGCATTATTTGCATATTCACCAATGAAATATCAAATGAAGACATTGAAATTATAAGGTTGCAGAGAATGTATGGATTAAGAAAAAAAAAATGCCTTGATCTTCGTCTTTGTTTAATGTTTTTGGTAGGTGAATGTCTTTGTCTTCTAGGACTAAATAGTTTTTTTTTTCTTTCTTTTTTTCTCTCCATTAGCTTGCTTCTGCTTTACATAAGAGAGAACTAAGCAAAAAGATATGAAAATTCAATAAGTTGCGGACAATTTCAACTGTTGCTCATAAGTTCCTAAATTGAAAGATTCAACTTTAAAAAATATGTACACACTAATTATAAGCCGAAGCTTGAGCATATACTTTTTTGGTTTGGGTGAGGAGATCAAAGGGAAAGCAATGGAATTGGCTAAAAAGAAAGGCAAGAACAATACCTTATTTTTCGACTTTTTATGATTGAAATTACTTGAGAAAGAAATCAACATCGAGAACTTTATAGTCTCTAAGTGTGCTTGACATTTATCCACTAAAATCTTTTTGTAATGGCATGAAATTAACAAAACTTTTTCCTATTCTCTTTTACATGAAAGAATGACAAATCTCAATATAGAAATTAATAAAGTGAGACTAAGCAGTGAATCAAGAGATTAAGTTTGTAGGACAATTATCACGTAAACAAAAATATGGTTAAGATTTGAATCTAGACCAATAATCAGTATGATAAATTCTTGGATATTGACACACAAGAATCCGAACTGTTACCCTGTTTTTGTAATTAAGTGCCTAAAGGTTTTCTTGTTCAATGGGTCAAGGCCTTCATTAAAACCACAAATTGAAAACGTAGATATGACAATAACGCTATTGATAGCCATTAACTGTCCACATTGACATCCGATGTGATATCTTGAGATGTTGCACATTAGCATAGACATATTGGACGCTAAGATCATTTAAACCAACACACATCCATTATCTCTTCATCACCCAATCCATAGGTTAAACGAGCCACGTTAATTGTTATGCTCAATTTCTATTGAGTGAGCAAGTCATATCAACAAAATCATATAACATAACAAAATAATTTATTTAATGGATGCCTTAAAGTGAGCCAAAATTGAAAAAAAAAATGAGATGCTTCATTGAAAAAAAGAAGTTTATATTATGAACAGAAGTTTAGGTATCTACGGTATCACACCCTAACTCCTAAACCACTCTTAAGAAAAACATCTCAAGAAAAATATTGTCTATGAAGGCGACTATAGGGTGTGTTTGGGAAGGCTTTTGGGGAAAGTCTTTAGGAAAATGCAAAGACCTTTGAGTTAAAGGTGTTTTTCAAAATGCAAACTATGTTTGGTAAATTGTAGTTTGAAAGCCCTTTGTGAAGTACCTTTGAGCAAAATGGTGTTTGGGAGAATTACATTTACAAAGGGCTTTTGTGAAAAAATAAATAAAAATAAAAAAATTGACCGGCAAAGGTAGGCGGCCGCCGGTGATCGAAATTTGTCGCCGGTAGCCAACATCCGACTTAGGCAGCCCCGGAGACGACTAGGGAGGGCTGCCGGGGTCGAGCGACTCCCGAAGACCACCGGCAAAGGCCATCCGAGGTCACACGATGCCGCCGCAACCTCCGGCGACCCCGCTGACCCCCGAAGACCATCGACAAAGGCCGTCCAAGGTCACACGACGCCGCCGCGACCTACAGTGACCCCGGATATGGGGCGGCGAGGTCACGCGATGCCGCCTCGACCTCCGACGACCCCGCCGCGACCTAGATCCAGGGCATCGAGGTCGTGGGAGGACCTCGCCAGCGACCGCTCGCGGGCGGTGGTGCTAAGGTGCGGTGGCGTCGGGCTCCAGCAAAGGGGGAAAACCAGCGTCACAGGGAGCGCAGGGGTCGGCGACTGAGCGGAGGACAGTGGGCAAAGGCGCGACGAAGGCGAGCTGCTGAGGCGGAGGTCCTGCAAATGGCGAGTGGAAGCGTCGGCCGGCACAGCGGAGTCAAGTGCTGGGTCGCGGGCTGCTGGGCAGCAACGGCATCGGGCGGAGGCAAGCTCAGATTTGCAGGTGTCGAGGCACTCAAGCAACGAGATCAGGACAACAGTAGTCGAGCGGTGAAGGCCTTAGGTGCTGGGTCCCGAGCTGCTGAGCGACGACAGCGTCGGGCGGAGGCGAGCAGCAGTCAGTGGTGATGCGGTCGTCGAGCGAGATTGGTGCGGCGAGCTTCACGATCTGCTGCAGGGGCTTCGGTTCGAAAGGGGCAGCCATCCGCTCGGGTTCAAATCTGGTGGAGGCATAGAGACGATGGCTGGCAGGGCCGGCGGAACGACGGTGGAGCAGAGAGGGCTCACGTGTCGCCAGCGCGGGTGGTTCTGGCGCAGTAGAGGGCTGCCAGCATAGTGGCCGGTGCGGGCAAGGTTGTATCCGCAAAGAAGATTAACAGTACCCACTCATGGAAGAAGAAGAAGACGATGAGAGGGCAAAATCGGAAAAACAAAAAATCAACAAGGATAATTTGGAAAGAATTTTTTTTTCTCCCCTCAGCTCAGCATTTTCGGCATGCTGAAAGCCCAAGGCAGCCCCCAACCTACCTTGGGCTTTCAACCTTCACAAGGTAGACTTTCAGCCAAGTATCTTTACAAAACATTTTGCCAAACACTCATTTTTAGCTCAAAGGGCTTTGGAGGGCTAAAGTGGCTTGGAAATGCCAATTCCAAATGCACCCTATAAGGTGGCGACGTTGGAAATGTCAACCTGGCGGGGGTTTCTACGGTAAGAACGCCGCCGAGAGGGCCGTGGAACGGTGGGGTTCTCTCCTGCCCCATCCCTGCATTTTTTTTTCTTTTTTAGTTTTTTGCTTTCTTTTTTTAACTTTCATTTTCCTCTTTGCTTTTTTTTTTTTTTTTTTTATTGAAAGTGAATTTGAAAAGATACACGAAAGTCTTGACATAATTCTAGATTTATGAATGAAAAATCACTCTATGAATAAACTGGAAAAGAGTTGGACGAAAATTATTGCATTGTCAATTTTAAGCAAGACATGTAAAGTGAGGAAGTTCTACTAATAAAGATAAAAGAGATATTCACATTGGGACGGAAGACAAGGGATGTGAAAAGTGAAGCAACACAACTAATTTGTGCCTTGCAAAGTCTTATTCTTCTTGGAATCTATTAAAATTTCTTTCCCATTTGCTCTTTTTCACTTTTGCTTCACTTTCTAGACAAAGAAGGCGCATGATACTCAATACAGTCACCGGGGATATTCTCAAAATATTACAAAACAACCATTTGTGGAAAAAAATAGTTTACTTTGATTTCTCTAACCTCTAATGTGCATCCTTAAAAGTCTTGGTCTTCCTGGTCTTCACAGTTTTCTCTCTCCATTAGCTCACTATCACTTTGCTTCCTCATAACCCTTGTTGTTCTCCACAAACTATAGTGATTGATTCACCATGGCCATTGGAGAGATCTTTTTGGGTTCCTTCTTTCAGTTCCTGCTCGAAAAGTTGGCTTCTATGGTATCGAACTATGCGCAACGGGAAGGAATTGGCACCTTGCTCCATAAGTGTGAGGAGATGCTAAAAACAATCAATGCAGTGCTTGATGATGCAGAGGACAAGCAACTCGACGGTGACCATCGAGTGAAGCAGTGGCTAGACAATGTTAGGGACTTGGCCTATGACACAGAAGACTTGCTCGATGAGTTCGAGATCGAAGCTGCTCAAGTCAAGTCGGAGGCAGAATCCAGCACAAACAAAGGTGGGGTGAAAAGGAAGTTCCTTTCCTTTAGCCAACTGCACTCACCCACGTTTGAAACCAAGTTACAAGAGATCAAAGGCAGGTTTGAAGATATTGTCAACAAGAAGGCTCCCTTAAGCTTGAGAGAGAATGTTGTGGATAGATCTCACTACACCAACAAAAGGCTCCCCAGCACTTCTCTACCGAGCCTCGCTTTTCGGTAGGGAGAAGGAAGAAGTGGATATACTCAAATTTCTGATAGGTGAAGCCGAAAATGTTGATAGCACACTAAGCATAGTCTCCATAATTGGGATGGGCGGTGTTGGAAAGACGGCCTTGGCTCAACGATTGTATAACAATGACAAAGTGAGTAATTGTTTCGAGAGGAGAGCATGGGTCTGTGTTTCAGATGTTTTTTATGTTCTTGACATAACAAAGACTATTTTGGGGTCGATCACCAAAGAGCCTTGCGAGGACAAAGATCTTGATAGGCTTCAAACAAAGTTGAAAGACAATCTATCTAGAAAGAAGTTTCTTGTGGTCTTAGATGATGTTTGGAATGTGAAGTACGAAGAATGGACTTCCCTCCTAAAGCCATTTGAAGCAGGGGCCAAGGGAAGCAAGATCATCATCACAACGCGTAACAATTCTATTGTTTGCATAAAAAGAGTTTTGTCATATTCTTTGAATGTGTTGTCTGAAGATAATTGTACCAGCATGTTAGCCTATCATGCTCTAAGAGCAAGAAATTTTGAGAAGCACCCAAATTTGGAAAGAGCAGGCAAGAGAATAGCTGAAAAATGTAAGGGTTTACCTTTGGCAGCAAAGATGTTGGGCGGTCTCCTACATAATAGAGAGAATCCCAAAGAATGGGAAGCTATCTTAAATAACATAACATGGGATAAAGCGATAGGAAAAGATGGTGAGGTTCTTCCAGCTTTGAAATTAAGCTATTCGCATCTTCCTTCTTGTTTGAAGAGATGTTTTGCGTATTGCGCTATATTTCCAAAGGACTATGAATTTGAGAGGGACAAGCTGGCATTCTTGTGGATAGCAGAGGGCTTTTTAGGTGAAGAAAAAGAAAAAGAGCGTATCTTGAGATTAGGACGTGATTGCTTTGATGAGTTAGTATCTAGATCTTTTTTTTCAGCAATCCAATGTTAACACATCAAAGTTTTTGATGCATGATCTTTTGAATGATCTAGCAAAATCAATTGCAAATACGACATGCTTTACCTCTGGGGACTCTCAAGTAGTGAGTACTAAAGAGAAAGCTCGTTATGCATCATTTGTCTCACACTTTGTTACATCAAAAAGCTTAAGAGCATATGCTCAAATGAAGGTACTAAGAAGTTTAATGATGTTGAATGTTCAATTTAGTCGAAGAATTTTCATTTCCGAAAAGGTGCTGCACAACTTGCTAACAAACTTGAAGTACTTGCGGGTGCTATCATTATCTCATTGTGACATCACAAAGGTACCGAATTGTGTCTGTGATTTAAAATATCTCCGACATCTCAATCTCTCGTACACTGAAATCAAAAGGTTACCTGAGTCAATTGGCGCCTTGTGGAAATTACAAGTTTTGATCTTAAGAGGTTGTGGGTACCTTTCTATGTTGCCTCCGGATATAGCAAATTTGGTCAACTTACAGTTTCTTGACATTAGAGATACAACGGATTTGAAAGAGATGCCATTGAATATCGGTAATCTGAGGAATCTTATTATCTTGTCCAAGTTTGTGGTAGGACAAAAGAGAGGGTCACAATTAAATGAGTTAAAGAACTTGCCACATCTTCAAGGAGAGTTACTCATATCTGAATTGCAGAAGGTGGACGAATTTAGAGATGCAACTAATGCTAATTTCTCTAGAAAGCAAGACCTTAGCAACTTATTCTTGCATTGGCATGAAGGTTTTGGAAATTTCTGGAATACAAAATGCGAAGAACGGGTTCTTGACTCTCTGCGACCTCACACTAATCTTGAAAATCTCAATATTTCATATTATGGTGGTGGAATATTCCCATCATGGTTTGGTGATCCATCCTATTCTAACATAGTGTCTTTGTGCTTGCATGGTTGTCTGAATGTTACATCATTGCCATCACTTGGACAACTCCCTTCACTCAAAAAATTATCTCTTGAAGGTCTAAGTGCAGTACTCATGATAGGCTCTGAATTTTACGGAACTAAAAGCCCTTTTCCATCCTTAACGATTTTGAAGTTTGAAGGGTTGTTGGCATGGAAAGATTGGTCTTATTATGCTGGAGGCCGAGAAGAAAAAGTACCATTCTCCCGTCTTCAACATCTTGTTGTTCGAAGATGTCGAGAGTTGATAGGGGAATTACCTCGTCAATTAGATAATCTCATAAAGCTAGAAATTTGTTCATGCTCGCATTTGAATGACTCAACCAATGTGGTTTGTCTTCCATCTCTCTGTGAGTTACACATTAAGGAATGTAACAAGGAGATCTTAAAGAGGTTGGACCACCTAACTTCTTTAACCATTCTCAAAATTGAGAATCTTGCCGAGCTTGTTTGCTTTGATAATGGATTTATCAGCCACTTGGTCAAGCTAAAGGAGCTTCATATAAGTAGATGTGACAAGCTAACATACCTATGGCAAGATGGAGATGGAACGCAAAATCTTACTTGCCTCCAGAGAGTGGTCGTTGAAGATTGTCCTCAATTCACATCTTTTATGGAGGCAGAAGGAGAGATTGAGCTGCCATGCAACCTTGAAAGGATGGACTTGAGGTATTGCACGAGCTTAGAAAGGCTTCCAAGCAAGCTACACACACTTAGACATTTGAGCTTTCTGGGTTGTCCAAAAATCATGGGACTAACCATTCTTCCAAATGACCCAAGCAACAATAACACAATGTCCCAGCTTAAATATCTGCGGATTTGCGGTTGTGATTCTTGGATATCTTTTCCGTTTGCTAAGGATAGACTTGCTACTCTTAAGACACTTCATATTGTGAATTGTAAGGGAGTAGAGTCTCTAGCAGAGATCACCGCAGTAGACTCGCTAGAATCTCTATATATTGGCGATTGTATGAATTTGAGAAGCCTACCACAGTGCCTTCGCACGCTCGTCCATCTCACTCATTTGAATATAGATAATTGTCTAGCACTGGAGATGGAGGACTTGCCTCCCCTTCCCCTCACCTTGTTGAGACTTTCACTTTCTAGGTGTCCAAAGATAAAGTCTATTGCCAGCTGTAACATTGATAGTTGTAACAATCTCACTGATTTGAAAATAATGAGGTGTCCAGCATTGGAGACGGAGGACTTCCCTCCCCTTCCAATCACCCTATTGCGCCTTGGACTTGACTCTTGTCCAAAGATAAAGTCATTGGAGTGGCATCGTCTTACGTCCCTTGAATGGCTAGAAATTACGTGTTGTGAAAATATCGAATGCTTCCCCGAAGGGGGCTTGCCTCCAAATTTGCGGTCGTTTTATATTTGGGAGTGCAAGAATATGAAGCAGCCAGTGAGAAAATGGGGCTTGCCCATGCTCACTTCCCTCGAGACACCGGTAATGGACGGAAGCAGCATGGGAGGGGAGGAGGGAGACAAGGAGTGCTTTCCTTCGGAGGAAGACGATGAGGATTCCTGGAGTCTTCACTTTCCTTCCTCTCTTACCTCTCTTCGGATTAATCATATGAGGAACGTGGAAAGACTATCAAGCGGTCTTCGCCATCTCTCCTCTCTCCAAGCGTTATCGATTTTCAGTTGTCCGAAGTTGAGGGACTTGCCAGAGGATGGCCTCCCTCCCTCCCTCCAACGATTGTATATAGAAAGATGCGAGAATCTGAAAGATCGATGCTCAAAACACACCGGCGACTATTGGCCCCTCGTCCAAGAGATCCCTAGGATCTACATTGAGGGCCATCGGATCCAATAAATTGATTCATCTATCATATTTCTAGGGCTCGGGTAAGTTTATGTTCTTGAAGGCATCGGTTTCCATTCTGTTTCCTCAACTCGATGCTCAATACAAATCGATACTTTCCACGAAGAAGCTCCGCATGAATTTCCGGAAATCCAAGAAATCCCCGACATCCGCATTGATTGGGTTCTCAAATCCGATGAAGTGAAATCGATCCACTTTCGCTGTCCTTTGCTAACTGCCGCGATTCAATCCCTTCCATCTACGGTCAGATTTCTACGGGTTCAAGTGAGTCATTTCGTCTTGAATGCATCGATTTCGTGTCTCTGTTCTTCAGTTCGACGCTTAATACGAAGTAATTTCTTCCAATGCGCGCAGACGTTTGCTTCTCGTGTTGAAGTACGACTGAATTTCAGAGCTGAAAAATTGAAAATTAGCTGCTTGAATATCCAGCAAGAGCTTCGTTTAGTCTCCGATTGCACTGGCTTGCGAAAGTTGATGATGATGATGATGATGATATTCTTGTATGCCACAGCTGCATCCATGTCCACTACTGCCTTGGGCTGGCTTTTCTCTTCAGCCACTGCAAAGCTCTTTCGAACAGCAAGTAATTCAGCCCCCTCTGCAGGCAACCATCTCCCCGTTTCGCCCGCCCCAATTCCAACAATTTTTGTTCATATATGGATGCGAAGTCGGGGTATTTGCCAGAGGATGGCCCTCTCTCTCCCCTCCAAGAGATACCTTTCATCAGCATTGATAGCATTCGGATCCAATGAAGTAAAATCAATTATGCCCGAGCCATGATTATAGATTTGTCTCCGTTGACTTCTTTTTGTTCCTCAGGTAATGCTTCTAACTTCTTTCATATTTCGCTTTCATTTGTTAACTGCCGGGATTTATTCTTTGATGTACAGTAAATTTTCTTGGGTTCGGGTAACTTTTTGTTTTTCAAGGCATAAATTTTGATTCTGCTCCCTCAAATCGATGCGTAATACAGACTGATATTGGAACTCGAGCCCCTGGCTCACTCTTGAAAGCCAGAAAATGAAATTTATTGGATTGTTAATTGACGGGGATTGCACTACTGTCTTCTCTTCTCGATTAGCTTATCCCACATCAAGATTTGACATGTCTTACCCTCTGTGGCAGATTGTTTGCAATTGTCGATGATATCTCCTGCTTGTTCCGAGGACACACATAGAGATTGCAGTTCTTCTTAAGCAGCAATATGGATGGAACAAAACCGCTAATGAGGTCATCATCGTTATAGAAGCTTATAGAACTCTGAGGGATCGGAGGCCTTACCCTGCTGATCAAGTTGTGAGAGACATCAGCAGGAAGTTCGGTTTTGTGCTCTTCGACAGCTCTTCTCAAACCACTTTTCAGGCCACCGTGAGTAATGATAATGTTCATTGGTTTCATTCTGGGATAATCTCTGCCTCCACCTGCAATCTATATCTGATCCTTTCTGTTCTCTGAATCATGCAGGATGTTGATGGAAGTGTTCCTTTCTTCTCGGAGAATTGATTCTCGGAGGCGCCTTGTTCTCTCGGATGATGCGTAAGTCGTGAAGATGGGCCTTGGAAAATCTTTTTGCGCCATTCCCTTAAGGTAATTATTTTTCAGATTGTTGATGCAGCTCCACTAGAGTTCGGTCCATGCATTGCAATGTGAAAAGTAAGGATGGATGAGCTCACTGATATTAAGCGAGTTCGGGAGAATGTTATGTTGTTGGGTAACATCATATTGGAAAAATTGGTTCCGAACCTAAATTTATAATTTATGGTTAAAATGGTGTTCTTTATCTGTATGCATGTTTTGATTTGTGCATTTTCACCTACAATGTTGCTCTTCCAATGGTTTTTGAGCGCCAAATTGTTCACTTTTAACGTTGCCTTCTTTTCCAACTAAGGATGCTTTTCTTCACCAGCTCGGAGGTTTGCGGAGTTATGAGCACCCACCGGAATGAGGTGAAGCTGGTTCCTCAATTCGATGCTTGATACAAACTGATTTTCCTCGTCCAGATTTTTCACATTAATTTTCGAAAACCAGCCGGTGAAGCTGAAAGATTGACATCTGTAGAACGAAATGTTCACAAAACTGCATCTTGCTATATTGATGACATATCTTGAACTCTTCTTGCTGCCCAAAACCTGTGCTTATTTTTGCACTTGCGTGACCTACCAAACAAATTGTGAATCAAAATGCACTATGCTTTTCAGCGTTTGTTGTATGTTTCAGCATTTGTTGTATGTTCTCTTCCCAACATCTTTTTTCTTCTGCCCTTAAGCTCATTCACTGTGGTTGCTTTGCAAATACCACTGTGATCTTTATTGGCAAAATCTCTTGGAAGGATAACTTGCAAATGCTGTTGAGGTGGGGCTAATGCTGTCAATGTTAAGTGTCACCTTTTGCAATTTAATAATAGAAAAGAGAAGCGTTTATTTTTATTTGGTGCATTGAGATGTTCTAAATTTTCTTCTAGTGAATACAATCTAAATAAGAATAATCTTTTCTAAAATCTAAAACATGATTAGTTATGTGGATGCTGTGATATGATTGTGAAGAAAAGGGATGCACTTCCTTGTTTTCTTTTTTTTTTTTAAATGGTTTCCTTTATCATTGAGAACCTTATTTTTGTTGATGATGATCCTTCGTAGTATTAACCAGTCAATCTTGGATAAAATTCTGGGGCGCCTCATGGCTCCAACCTTTCAATGCCACACCAATTCATGATAGCATTGATATTCCATAAATCACCTTCCGCTTGGGTCTTGATCTCTGGTGGGTTAAGAACTATTACTAAAGGCTTGCAAGAAATTTTTAGCCAATTTACTTATGCTTGTTCGGTTGAGATTGAAATTATATGCTACCTGCTTCTGTGATTGTGTTGTCAGCAGTGAGCTCTAGGGCAAATCTATTTAGTTCCTTAAAGTAACAGTCGTGTGCATTTACTCTAATGTGGAATATTATTTTGTCTTATATTATGTTATTTTATCTGAAAATGCCTCCTTATGTGGCATTTTTCGTGTGGGGAGTTCCAGAACAAAAGTTTCGAGCTCACTTGTGTTTGTTTGGTCTAACTGGAAATCTTGCACTTCGACGAATGCAAACCTTGTCTGATACATCTCCTCCCTCTCTGCTATTGTTGCATATGTAATTTTTTTTTATTACAGCAATTTTTGTGTGAGATCGTGAAGCTCTTTTAGAGGTGAGTTAATTTGTAATCTAAATTGTGGTTCACTGTGTACTTTCTCTGAGGCTTTTTGAATGTTATTGCACATATAACATGGTTCTTTGCCCATATAAATAGGTGGTCAGAAAAGCAGTGTTGCATTTGCCAAGACAACTTTCGAGAAACCTCACATAGTTTTGCTTGTGAGCCATCCAATCATCTGGTAAGTTTTACTCATTTTTCTCCATTTTTTGACTTCGGTGACTTTTTCAGTTAGCTTGTTATTTTGTTCTTGCACTATTTGAACTTATAGGAATCTGGTCTTTACATTGAAAATACAATGGAACCAATTAGTGATCACAACAGGGAGCCTCTGTGTTGACACCTACATTTTGACGACTCGTTTAGTCATTTATTGCATTAAAAAAATTATTAGTTAATTTTATTCCTGAAAAAATAGTTAATTGCATAGCATATAGTTTTAGGTGCATTTATTTCTAATTTGCATTTACATTGGGTCAGTGACAAATGGGTTTGATTTAGTAGTTCTAAGCTTTAATTTGGCAGGTCGGACTAAGCCCACGAAGCAAGTAAATTGGCCCGAGCCCGTTTTCTTTTAATGATAAAAATGACCTAAATGGAGATTTGAAATAATATTATGGTGGATTTTTGGAATTTAAGAAAATCGGGTTGCAATCTTATCTTTAGGTGATAAAATCAAGACATGTGGAAAATAAAATAAAAAGTGATATTGCGTGCGAAAAGAAATCTTTGCGGATGTTGATTTGAAAAGGGAAATAAAACCCTAATCTTCAGCCTATAAAAGGTTTTTCGTCGTGGAGGGTTTATTGAATATTGTGAGATCATAAATTCAAACCTAATGGGGGGCACACACAAAAGTTGAGAACACACGGCATTAAGCAAAAAGAGAGAACTCACGTTCTCCACGAAAATAAAAGAGAGAGGCAATACCGAGGGGAAGACTCCTTTTTCACGAAGGTGGCGATAGAGCAAAGTCAAAATACCGTTCCAGCCGTCTTTTTGGCGTTGTGCAGCCTCAGTTCTTCATTCGCAACGCCTTGTTAATGAGTGCTACCCTATCGAGCTGTTGCCGACACCATGGTTTGACATGCCTGAGTTGTGTCGAGTTCCCCAATGTTCTGCCCTCATCACGTTTAAAGCTCTTGGTTTGTGGAATCTCCAGTGAATTGCTCCGACAGATTTTAATCCCAACCCTGAGCACACCATTAAGAGTTGTTTCATCACGCTGAGAAGCATCACTGCAAAAAAAAGCCTTGTTGCGATCCGTCACTGACTTTTGCCCCGTGATCTCTCCGAGCTGAGCACCAGCGAAGACCTGCCATCCAAAAGAGCCGGACCACCAGTGGCTACCCTCATCGATGACCCCGGCCTTGACAACTCGCTACTCGGATTGTGCCGTTGAATTTCTTTGTTTTGCAGGCTGACTTGTGCGCCGGTGACCAGGTGGCCATGTCCCTATGATTCTTGAATATATCGTCCGTGAAGAAATTCACTCGTGTTCACACTTCGGCGTCCATCAAGTCACGACACTACCGGTTGAAATCAAAGAAGAAAAATACGAGAATTCTCAATGGAATATTTGAATTCACGGCCACTCATGAAGTTCACTCGAAAAGTTATAGCCAAAGGACAAACACGTGGGAAAGAATTGGCCACTGTGTAGCCTGAGGCGGTGGAAATTTGGTTTTCGGTAGGAGAGGGGGGTTAGATAAAAAATAGAAATATAAGGGTGCATGGCAGCAGGGGAAACGCCGACAGTAAGGAGATTCGAGGGTTTGGGGTCTAATTCTTTAATCTTTTATATTGCGTTGGTCCTTGCCGTGCACTTGTTTTGATTTTGCAGTCAACCGAATACCACACCGTGAATTACCAGCTCGAGCATCCCAAGCTGAGATGCCTTGCCGGCTTTTGCTCTGAAGCATAGTTGGTCATCACGAACCGGCCGCCGTTCGAAGACCAAATTTGGAAGTAATATTTGGGATTGGTAAAATTGTCAATTCTAATTTCCGAAAATTTTGTTTCCTTATTTGATATATTCATTGGTCCACATGATGGAAATTCCCGATATGCCATGATATTCGCAACTCGAGTAGCCTCCTAAATTAGGAAATCTTCCTAATTTTGCAATGTACACATGATTCACAGTCCGATTTCATGCTCGAAATGCGACTTGCAATCACACGAAAAAATCGCCAATCCGATCTCCTGCTCAAGATTCGATTCGTGATTTATTTAAAAATTGGCCAACCCGATCTCATGTGTAGGATATGGTTCACCAATTTGTGGATATCGATCATATCTTATTTAATTTGCTGTCATGTTGGTTGAATCAATTTTATTTTGTTAAATAAAAAAATTCAAAAAAATGCATAAATTTAGGATGTTAGATTTCTTATATTTAAACTGCTTGTTTAATTATGTGTCAATCTTAATTTCAGATTTTATAAAAAAAAAATACAAAAATCATCATGCATATGTCATGTAGAATTAGGGTATTCTTTGTACGTCATGGCATATTAGAATAAAATCACATGTTCCATTTAAGTTTAGATTGATTTTTTAAATAGACCGTATCTTCTTAGGTTAGAGATTGCTAGGTTAAGATAATATTTTAGTTTAAATTAGGATGTGGCTCAACCTGATATAAATTAAGTGGGATCTTAATCTAGTTAGGTAATTTTCACATTTTATTTAATTCCGAATTTCATGAAAAATACAAAAAATGTCATAGGTTAAATAAGTTTTATTATTTAGGATAAAAATGCATTCTTTTAGGAAAAAAGAAAAAATGTCACATGTGCGTCATTAGGGTTAGATTTATCTCATTTAGTATATTTGCTAGGCCCATTTAATTAGAAATTACATGTCATTAGAATTAGGTCATTTAGTTAATATCGCATTGCATATTGCATGATTTTCATTAATTAAGTGAAAATAAAAAAATTGCGTGTTAATTAGAAACCATATCTAGGTTTATTGATGTGGATAAGTTTTTTTTGCAATTTATTTGTTATTTATCTAGGTGTTAAATTGGTGGATTGGGCACCCGCATAATCACCTCACATGTTAAGGAAATAAATTTAAAATCAATCCAAACCGCTTGCCAAACATTTTTCAAAAAAAAAAAATACCGAAAGGGCGTTAGAGAAATCTAGCGTAAGTAAAACTCCCGTTACTTTACTTGGGTTTCTAATCGACTCACCAAAAATAGATTAGTGGCGACTCCTAGATAAAATCTATCTGCATGTTAAGAAATTTGAACCTAAAGTCGCGAATTGGTATGAGCTAGCTCGAGCTAAGTTTAGGCTTAGTAATTGGTCGCGACACTCTGCCATTTTACATCTAACTTATAATGGAACAGAACCAATCTAGTTGGAACATTGTTCCAACTGGCAAAATATCGGGAATTGAACATGTATGCTAGCATGATCAGTGTTTTTTGTATTGCAGTAATCTGTAATACCAAGTAGTTCCAATATCCTATAGGCAGCACTGGGTTTTGCACATAATTAATGTGAAAATTTCTTTGTTTATAAATGTGGACTTTAAGTTCTACTTTAATGACCTATGACTACTTTATCTTTGTAAATTGCTAGTTTCTTGTCTAAGGATTGATGAGTATGACTGTGTTTTTTTACTATCCCTAACTGCAGGATTTGGATTCGGTTGAGGCGCTCATTCGAGGGCTGGTCTTGTTCCAAGGAAGGTGTCCGATGGTGAGATTGATTTTTTTGCCAGAGTACTTCAATTTAACCAATGATGGATTGTCTTTACAGCTAATAGCCATCTTTTCACCTTGAAGCATGGACAAGCTTTGGGTGGTTTCTCAAGGCAAGGTGGCGCCTTTCTGTGGGAATTTCCAGGATCATAATAAGATACTTCAGTCCTTGTCAAATCAGGTGAGTTTAGTTCTTGTCATCAGCCAAGAGTGGTTCAATGGGATCACATCACATTACCTTATAAATCATAAAATGAGGCTTTGTTACAGAGAGAAAGCAAAAAAGGATGAAGAGAGGATTGCTGCCGATATACAGATGTACTCACAAGAATAGCAACCCTCATTTGTCATTTTGATTGGGGCTCATGGAAGGATGAGTCTTAAGTTTTTGACATTGAATATGCAGTATCACTTGCCTATAGGTTAAAAAGTTGTACTTTTGACTCTAAGTACAGAATTGCTTTTAGTGACTATATCGTAGGAGCCACAAAATACAATGTGAATTTCTGTATGTGAATTGGTTAGATAATATCCTTTTAACATTTTCAGGTCAATATTCAAAATAAGAAGCTCTCTTTATTCCCATAACGGTTATTGTATAGATGGAATGATAAATTGAAAATGGAGGTTTGAATATGTGAATGAAACAGCTAAATTTTGAATGAACTATGTAGGCCGAAACCCATTTAAAAAATGATTACCCGGTCGAAGAATAAAGTTTATTTTTCTTCTATTCAAATTCCCACTCCATCTCTTGATAAAGGTAGCTTTAACCACCAAAAAAGAAAAAATAATCATGATTTCATTGTTTAGAGAGGCAATGGTTAGATTAAACTGATTTTTGTTGGACTTTACTGTGATACCATGAAAGGTTCCATTTGTCAGCCTAAAGGAGATAGTGGAATCATTTTGAAAGCCAGAAAATGAAATTTATTGGATTGTTAATTGACGGAAATTGCCATACTGTCTTCTCTTCTCAATCAGCTCGTCCCACATCGAGATTTGACATGCCTTACCCTCTGTGACAGATTGTTTGCGGTTGCTTGTTCCAAGGACACAGGCAATGTTGCTCTTCTTAAGCAGCAATATG
Source organism: Eucalyptus grandis (assembly GCF_016545825.1). Taxonomy (NCBI): domain Eukaryota; kingdom Viridiplantae; phylum Streptophyta; class Magnoliopsida; order Myrtales; family Myrtaceae; genus Eucalyptus; species Eucalyptus grandis. The sequence continues at coordinate 57,683,016 of NC_052613.1, read as the reverse complement.
GATGGAATAAAACCGCTAATGAGGTCATTATCGTTGTAGAAGCTTATTGAACTCTGAGGGATCGGAGGCCTACCCTGCTGATCAAGTCGTGAGAGACATCAGCAGGAAGTTTGGTTTTGTGCTCTTCGACAGCTCTTCTAAAACCCTTTTCTGGCCTGTGTGAGTAACAATAATGTTCATTGGTTTCGTTCTGGGATATCGCTCTCAATCTCTCCCTCCACCTGTGATCTATATCTAATCATTTCTGTTCTCTGAATCATTTTGGATGTTATGGCAGTTTTCCTTCCTTCTGGGGAATTGATTCTGGAGGCAGTCTTGTTTGCTCAGATGATGCAGAAGTGGTGAAGATGGGCTTTGGAAGTCTTTTGCACCATTCCCTAAAGGTAATTATTTTTTCGGTTTTTTGATGGGGCTCCACTGGAATTTGGTCCATGCATTGCAATTTGAAAAGTAAGGATGGATGAGCTCTGCTGATATTAAGCAGATTTCAGAGGAGAATGTTATCTTGTTGGGTAAAAACATTTTGGAAAAATTGGTTTCGAACATAAATTTATGATCTAAGGTTAAAATGGTGTTCTTTACCTGTATGCATGTATTGAAATGTGCCTTTTCACCTACAATGTTGCTCTTCCAATGATTTTTGAGTGCCAAATCGTTCACCTGTTAACGTTGCCTTCTTTTCCAACTCAGGATGCTTCTTTACCAGCTCTAAATGTTTGAGGAGTTACGAGCATGCACCGAATGAGGTGAAGCCAGTTCCTAGGGTGAATAGCTCGGGCTGAGTGCAAAGCGCTACATTTGAAGTGGTGCAGAGACTAAGGAGTCCAGCATGCCTAGAGTTGGGAGTGCTGCGAACTTGTCCTTGCACTGCCGAGTCATATGCATTGTGGCCCTTTTTTGGCCAGGCCATTAGCTATTGAACGGCCTTCTGGTTCTTATGACCCAGTCACCCTAATACATTGACAATTTTTTCAGCTCTAATGATCTGTTGCTCTATGTTGAGAGTTTGAGATGACATTGTTTTTATGCTGCTGTATATGTACTTAGAAAACCAAGCCTTTACAGAACCTGATCATGCTTTGTGCAGTAATATCTTTCTGGCATTTCATTTAGCCGTCATGCAAAGTCTATTCAATGTAATGTTTTCCGCATAGAATCTCTACTAGTAAATCAGACCAGGACGATATTGTCATATGAGAACAAATGTGAACCAATATAACTTGGAGCGAGCTGGTTCTCATATGGAAATCAAGTTTACACAACACCTTGTGAACGGTCATTTGAACTTTAATACCGGACAATGATAGCATGTTAGATATTAAGGCTAAAGCGATAACCTCTCGTGCAATTTTAAAGCTGTCAAAAGGAGCTTGATACCTGCCGATACAAACTTAACATGAAGATAGAGGTAGCTATCAATACAATGACTAAAATCAAACTGCAGATTAACCCAAAAAAAAATACACTTTGCCTGCTATTTTGGTAGGAGAGACCTCTTTAGTCCTCATCGGCTATGCCCCTGTTGTTACCTGAAAAACGTGCGTTTGTCGATCTCACCCTATTGACATATGAGCTCTCGCTAAAATTTCTTACATAAGTAAGTGATGGTTTTGATAGATGTGCAGTCTACATAGCACAGGCTGCACAACTAACCTACTAGTCCTGCTTAAAAAAATTCTGGATATCCACTTCTTTTTGTTTAATTACTCTGCACAAAATTTGTATTCAATGTGTTCATGGATCTCCATACACCATCCAGTATACTGTGAGCACCGTGCTTAAATCAGGTCTCCACCTATCTATATGTAGACTCAGGATTGACTTAGCTTCAGCTTTCGGTAGGTTTGGGGCCTTAAACACCTGCAGACGTGCTGCTCACCTTTGCCTTTCCTAAATATCAACCTAATTGTGGCTAAATGAGCCAGAACATCCCCACCCGCAGGTTTCTTTGGGTCTGATATGAACACAGCACCGCCTAGATCATCTACGACTAAAACAAATAAATCAAAGACAAAGTCATAAAAAAAAAAACATCTTTTTCCTTAACTCAAGGATTGCAGCTACTGCAATGGTGCAATTTGAATGTCGAGTAACATAAACAAAAGCCAGATTGCTCGTGTAAGAAAGTTCAACAAAGTTTTTTTAATTATCAAAAGAAAATTATTGTGAACTCAATGGAGATGATGTTGGGTAATTAGCTTTCAAATATTGTGACTAGATTTCTTCTCGGCTCATAAAAATCATGATATCCACAAACTGTTGACCTTAAACCCATCTGCTATTATGTGTAGTTAAAAACATATTGCACTGGATAATTTTATGTTTTTTTCTTTATGACGAAACACAGTGATTGATAAATTTCATTTCATTTGAGGTTATTTGAAATGACACTGAATAATTTTCTTTTGGTTACATCTCTTATGAAGTCCTATGACCTTTCAATTACATGCCATGCTCGATTAAGTTCCTAAGAGCATATAAGGCTGTATTATTTGCATTCAATTGGCTAAACATAAATAGAAGAAGCAGAAAGGATACTTCGGCCTTACCCTTATGATATATTTTGCATTTGATACACAAAGGTGACATTGTAGTTGACAAATCTTTTGGGTCACCATCACAGTTAGAGAAAGTATCTCATGTCATTCATGAATGGTTTGTTGTCGAGCACATGAAACTTAGGGACAAGCTATGACAAGGGTGACAAAGTGTCCATTGCAGAGAAAGGAAATGAACAAGTGCTTGGGAGCTCATTATATGCCTCTTGCGGTCAATACGATGACTAACATCAAATTGCAGATTAACAGAAAAAAGCACTTCGCCTGCCTTCCTGGTTGGAGAGACTCCTTCAGTCCTTCGCATCGGTGATGCCTCCTGGTGTTATCTGAAAAACATGTGTTTGTCAAGTTCAACATATATGGAATATCTCAGTCTCATCTTATTGACAGATGAGCTCTTCCTAAATTTTTTGATAAAATTAAGTGATGGTCTTGATAGATGTGCATCATCTACGTAACAGCACAGCTAAAAATAACATACCGGTCCTACTGAGGAAAATTCTCAATAGCTACTTCTTTTTGTTTAATTCCTCTGGACAAAATTCGTATTCAACATGTTCATGGATCTCCAGGCAATATCAAGTATACATTGAGTATCATGCTTAAATCAGGTCTCCACCTATCCCTATGTAGAGTAAGTATCGACTTTCTCGCAGATTTTGATCTAGACTTCCAGATATTTTACTTGGTCTCTGCAGTATGGTCTGAAAAATTTCAACGAAGTATATAACTAGAGGAAGATCTGCAGTATGGCATCATCAATGGTTGGGTATTTTATTTCCATAGCACAGGCAGCGCATGTAAGTATACTACAAGTATACTGCTCAAATTCTGGTCTCCACCTATCCATATATAGACTTAGTATCAACTTTCTCTCCAATTGATATTAGATTTCTAGAAATTTCGTTTAATGTCTGCAGTGTAATCTGGTAAATTTCAATAAAGTGTATAGCTAGACAAAGATCCAGACAAAAAGGATATAGCTTCAGCTTTAGGTAGGTCTGGGGCTTTGAACACCTTGCAAACCCACTGCTCACCTTTGCCATTCGTAAACATCAACCTAATTGTGGTTGCATGACCCAGAACATGCCCACCTGCATGTTTCTTTGATGCCACTGAAACAAAGAAATCAAAGAAAAAGTCATCAAAAAAATTATCTTTTTTGCTTAACTCATGGACTGCAGCTACTGTATGCATCACTAGTTTACACCAAATAGCTGGTTCTTGAGATTTACGAGAACTAGTATGAGCTTAGTGTAGTCACCAAATTGCTATTTTTCAGTGTGCAACCATCAAAGAGCTAAATTGGATAAGATCCTTTAATGGATGCATGACTAGGTGGGAGAAATGAGATGTGATGCGGTACCTTGATTGGTCATGTACACTGCCACATTAAATTCCTCGGCTATCTTAAGTAAGCGTGAGAGCATTTGTGCCAATTTTTGCTGCAATTGGGAATCTATTAGTGTCAAACCAGATGAGCATGCAACTCACATGATTTGATGGTTTCAGAATCGACCTGATGCCCTGCAAGTTCTCCCGTTCCATTATATTCCACTTGAAAGAGAGCGATCACTGAATCCACAATCTGAAAGATATTACTCAGCTAAGGTCAACGATCGACACCTTACAAAATGTGTGCAGTTTGATTCTTGAGCACTGTCTTACCGGGAACCTAAATGGTTCTTCAGACATTTTGGCAGCCAAACTGAGAAGCAAGTTGTACTGATGCTCAGAAGTAGAGGCACGGGCATAAATGATCTTCAAATTCATGGAAAGACTAGATTACAGCAAGTACATTAGCCAGAAAAGAAGGAAGACTTGCCACCAGTGTAGAAAGCATTGCTTACATTACTTGCGACGGCACCAGGATCCATGCCAAATCTTTCAGCTATTTGTACAATTCAATCATGGCAACTGCAGGTGTACCAAGTTAAGAAAGTGCATATGCACTTACATGGACATAAGCCGAGTATGAAACAAAAGCAGCTTTGTTGAGGTCAAGAAAATGACCAACAGATTATAATAGGATACAAAGTTTTTTCTGTGGCGAGGTATGCTACCTTGCCATTTGCCCCTCCCACGTGAGTTGGCAGCTGGAAAAATTGTTAGGATCGTGGAATCCACAAACCATAAGATATCATCTCATGGAACGGGATCAGCTTTAATGAAGAGTGATGGAAAGAAGGGAAAATAATGTTGTAGGATTTGCATATATAGTAGAGTACTTCAAGCATCCTATTCAACTGATGATCAACCCAAGTCCAAGTCTGACAATGACTAAGGCTTCTGATTGGTTATGACCTAGTACGCTCTCCTTTGAACCACTATAGATTGTGTGTTCCAGTATGCTGATTGCAGTTTACAGAAGATGAGAGTGCCAAACTTCCAGAATCACCTAATAAACACGTTCCGATGCCAAGATTAACCACAGCTTTATTCTTTACTAGAAATTCAATCATTATCTTGCTATTTATGTTGTTCATCTAGGAAACATAACATGAAATAGAAGTTAACGACGGAAACCTAACATGCAATTCAGACCAACCTGAGTAGTAACAAACAGGGTATGTGCAAGCTGTGTTTTCCCAGACCTGAAGTGACGTTAGCAGCATTTTCTGAGAAAGCCAACTAACAAAAGCAACTAAAAGTTCATCAAGGGTAACGTTATTGGACTGTGCTTGTCACCGAGATATGCCAAATGCTTCTGTAATTGCCTGAGTTTCAGTACCACCTGTTTAACATTGCAGAACCAGGGAAAGTTGTTTTTGTTGAAACGCATGAAGAATAATATACACAATCTACAAAAGAAAGTCTATTACCGCCTAAAAGCTCATTGAGGGCTTGGCTTCCAGTTGTGATGCAAATAACCGACTTGCTCTGGAAAAAATGAAGACATTGAAAGTACTTTGTGCTGTGAGATAAGTAGTGTTTAGAGCAAGTGCAGTTTTCTACAGTCGATATGCTAATTTGCAGGCTTTATTTCAAGGGTCAATGACTCATTCAGGTCTTCCGAACCATTTTTAGCTCGAAATTTGCCGAATTAAGGACTTACTCTGAGCATAGCTTCAATTCCCATAATAAAACGAGAATTCTGATGAAAACAAAGAGAAGTTATTGTGAGATGCATATAGAAGTTGCAATTGATTACAGCGCCATCTCAGGATAAGAAGAAATTAAGCTCTAACCACTATCTTTTCAGCTGATTCGCATATCTTATCAACTTTTGCTTCAGATAAACCTTTGGTTCTAGTTAAGTGCTACAAAAAAACAAAACAAAGACAGAGGAAATCACCTTAGCCAAATAATACCTCCACTTAATTTTCGGAACTGAATATCAGATATACCTTCTCTGTATGCATCATCAAGACATTTGCAAGTGTCAATCCCTGCATCCTGTATCTTTTTCACATCTCCAGCATGGATTCCCTGAGAAATACCTGCAAATGAAAAAAAACAACCCACCATCGTGTTTAACTCTATATTTTCTGGTGAATGTAGAATGTCAAGTGTTCCAATAGTGATTGTTGACGAATTTAGCTTTGGAGATTCGTTATTAATCCATCTATGCCATAAATACGTGGATAATAGATGTACCGATGGTGCAATTACTATGTGACGTAACATAACAAAGGCCAAATTGCTCTTGTATGATTTAGAAGACATACGTCAAAGAGGTGAATTAGACATATCATATTCAAGTAGTAGCGAAAATTACTTCTCGTCATTTAAGGAAAGAAAATTAAACTATCATATGCACAGAAAATCACGACAAGTTCAAGAGGAAGTCGAATGGAAACTCAGAATCATTCTTGGCAATCACATCACGAAAAGGAAATGAATTGAAATTTGCGGAGCTCATGAACTCACTTGAGAGCTGAAATGAAGGGGTTTCTAGTCTACTGAGTCACAGGCTCCAGCCTTAACATGAACAGCTTTTCCATCATCCTGCATATGCTCTTAGTTGGACATTTCACTTTTTTTCTCCTGAAGATTTACCTTCAAATCTTTCGCTACGATTTTCTCTTACCCCTGGTGCTTCTTGTTCAAAAGAATCAAGAATAGAAGGAATTCCTTTAAATAACATATTCATTCCGTCGTCTGACCCACGTAGCTTTCCATCCTTCACCTTGAGCTTCTTGGCAAGCTTCCTTTCCAATTTCAGATCCTCCTCGGCAGATATATCAGCTTTCCGTATTACACGCTCGAGATACTCTTCGATCTTAGTCTTTGATTTTCTCTTCACATTATTCTTCACTTTGCTGGATTTCAGCGAACCAGAATCATCCTCCAACGAAGACTCAAGCTCAACCGTCGCGTTAAACTCCATGTTTTCTGGTGAAGGTAGAATGTCAGGACAAAAGCATTTCCTAGATCATCACTGACAATCTAGCGTTCCAACAGATATTATTGATGAATTTAGCTTAGGATATTCGTTATTTAATCCAGCTACGTCACGAATACACGGGAAAAAAGACATCCAGTGGATGTCACGTAACATAACGAAGGCTGGAATTGCTCTTGGATGATCAGAAGACAAAAACTAAAAACTATCGTGCGCGCAGAAAATCGCGACAAGTTCGAGAGAAAGGCCGAGATGTAAAAACACCAATGGATTCACGGTGATGTTCCAGCAAAATCGAGCTAAACTGAGCAACCGAAACCGAAATCGAAATCGACCTCATCCACTCAGCAGTATTCAGAATCACTTAACATCGACATTCGAAGAGATATACAGTCAACTTGAGAACAGAGACCAGAAAATCACGATGATCAACTTCAGAATCAAACGACGCACCGGAACATCGACGAGAAAACGAAAGCGATGAGATGAACAGAGAGCAGTTGCCTACGCTCTTGTTTTGCCCTGACTTACGTTCGTCGATCGCTTCGAGCAGGTCTTCTTCGTCGATCGTGAAACTCAAAAGCATCTTCGACGGTGATGGAGTGCGACGATCGGCCATGGAGTTCGGTGCGTCTGCGCAGGAGAAGAGACTTTCAAAAATTTTTGTGGATTTTGGAAACGATCGCAAATTGGAGGGAATTTATTTATATGTAGAGGCGGGAAGCGGGGAGGAATGGCTCTTGGCTTATTTTTCTTTTTAAAGAAAAAGAGGTTTGATGGAGTTTTGTTATTATAAATTGAGGTTTAATGGATCTGATAAATTCTTAAAATCTTTTTAAATCCACTCTTAAAGAGGGTGAGAGAAAATTGGGTATGACCTTTTTTTTTTTTTTTATTTCGGACTGAATAATTTAATTTGATTTGGCTTAATTTTATACTCACCTTTGTCTCGCTTGGTTTATAATTTTCTCAAATTGGACCGCATAAAGTTCTTCTTAGAAAAGGAAAATAATCGATTTGCATTGTGGTCAATTCTTGGTTTAACTGCATTGTGCTCAAACTCCATACTTATTCCTCATCAAATCATGAAATTATCAATCAACAATTTAAGCTTATTCAGAATGACATGTCAAGTATTTACTCGTGACCGATTTGGTTGTGCTGCACCTAGATTGGCACACATCCTAAAATTTGTAACTAGGTGATTTAGTAAAGAGTGACAGACATGGAGCGTGTTTAATGTCTAGAATTTGATTAAAATTGAACCATTTCGACTCCAATTTACAAAAATAAGCAAATTAGGCTTAAAAGTTAAAATCATTAGTAACTCAACAAGTCTTTGAACATATATATAGTGAGAAGAAGTCCGGCTGTCTACAAATTACAAAATGCAATGCTTGATTTCAATATGATTCAACTTGTTTCTTTTACTAAACTTTATCATGATTTTAAATCGCATATTTCATGTAATTTTTGAACACTTCCATTTCTATAAACGCAAGAATATCACCATTTTATAGCATATGAAACTTAGGGACATCTATGACAAGGGGAACAAAGTGTCCATTGCAGAGAAAGGAAATGAACAAATGCTTGGGAGCTCATTTTATGCAGAAAGCAATGGAAGAGATGATGATATTCCTGGGTATGGCACTTTTCAGTCGAATAAACTAGAAAGCTCCTTTCTCTTCTTTTTTGTGGAGGGTAAATTGATTATTAGAGTTAAGTTTCCTTATTTGATTTAGCGCAGACTCAAATAATTTTAAATTCGCCCCAGAAGTAGATTTCCTTTTATTTAAATCTCCTCCCAATCAATATCGTAATAGCCTTAGAGTCGCAGATCCTTTCCATAATAACTCAGCGTATAATCAGCAGTCCCCTTTAGATACCTTAGTATTCTTTTAACGGCTTTCCAATGTACTTGACCTGGGATTGGATTGGTAACTATTCATCATTCCAACTGCAAAGCATATGTCGGGTGTTGTACACATCATAGCATACATCAAGCTCCCAACAGCACTAGCATAAGGAACATATTTTGTTTGTTCCTTCTCTTGTGGAGTCCTTGGACACAGTCTATGGCTCAATCCTTCACCTTTTGCAATAGGAGTGTTTATGGGTTTACAATCCCATATCATTCATCTCAAAGTTGGAAGACAACCGTCTCTTAACGGTATTAACCAACTCCATATTGCTTCCGGCAATTAGTATATCATCAACATATAATGATATGATCACAAATTGATCCTTGGATCTTTTGATATATATACAATGATCCTCATCTATCATTGTAAGATCATATGCTATTATGGTATTATGAAAATGTATATATCATTGTCTTGACGACTGCTTAAGGCCATATATATATCGACCCCCAAAGTCGACATACATTTTCTTCTTGGCCTTTCACTATGAAACCGATAGGTTGTTCCATATTTATTTATTCCTCTAATTCTCCATTGAGGAAAGCAGTCTTTACATCCATTTGATGTAACTCAAGATCCAGACTAGCCACTATTGCCGAATTATGCGAATCGAGGTAAATCTCAATACGAGAGAAAATGTATCTTCATAATCAATATCTTCCCGTTGATTATACCCTTCGCCACAAGGTGAGCCTTATGCCTTTCTATCGAGCCATCAGCCTTTCGCTTTATTTTGAGAACCCACTTGTTCCCAATGGCTTTGCATCCTTTTGGAAGATCAACCAGGTTCCCACTTGGTTTGACTTCATTGACTCCATTTCCTCTTCCATTGCATTAATCCATTTTTCCTTACTAGGGCAATTAAGAGCCTCATTAATATTTCTCGGCTCATCCTCATCTTGCGGAGGAACCATAAAAGTTTCCCTTTCAATGTCAAAACATCGACGGGGAATACTTTGGCGACTTGTTCACCGTATGGGAGATTGTACACTTAGCACATGATTCCCAATTATGCTCCCACTTGGATTAGGTAATGATGATGTCGTCACATCATGTGGTTGCAATTGAGAATAAATTGAATTCAATTCATCACATCTCATATTACTCCCACTTGGATGAACTCCACTAATATCATTATCTTGATCCAAGGTTTCAAATAGGAAGTAATCTTCCCTATTTCGCCCCCTCTAAGGAAATTCATCAACTAAGAATGTGACATCCCATGATTCAAAATTCAGTTATTCTCCCACTTTCCTGCTCACCTATGAACACATACCCTTTCGAGTGTTCGGAGTATCTCATTAAAATACTCTACTTTTATCTCTGGGACTCAATTTCCCAAACTTGTGAGAGGACATATGAGTATAGGTAGCATAACCCCATGGCTTAAGTAAACTTAAGTCCGGTTTCTACCTATCCATAACTTATATGGAGTGGAAATAACTAATTTGGAAGGCACCCGGTTAAGTATGAAGGCAACAGTTAGCAACGCATCACTCCAAAAAAAAAGTGATGAGTAAGTTAGCATGCGCCATCATGGACCTAACCTTTCAAGAGGGTTCGTTTCTTCTTTCTGCAACACCATTTTGTTGAGGAGTATATAGAATAGATAATTGTCTTTCTATTCCTTTTTCATCACATAATTTTCTGAACTCATCAGATAAATATTCTTGACCTCGATCGGATCTCAATACTTTTATTTTCTTGTCTAATTGATTCTCTACCAGGTTCATAAACTTTTTGAAACAACTTATGCTTCAGATTTATGAGAAATCAAATAGACATATCCATATCAAGTAGAATCATCTATAAAAGTGATGAAACAAACAGCCCCTTGCCTTCCTCTCATATTCATTGAACCACAGACATCAGAATAGATTAAATGCAGAGGAAATTCAGCTCTTTTACCTTTTTCCAAAATGGTTTCCTTGTCGTTTTCCCTTCTAGGCAATGCTTACATATAAGCAAATCGACTTTTTCAATATTGCCCAACAAGCCCTCTTTGGCTAGTCTTTTCATATGTTGTTGGCCCATATGACCAAGTCTAGCATGCCACCATATTCACATCATTATCATATAAAGTAGAAGACGTGAAACAAGGGAATAACATATTGACATCACCACAGTCAACATTTAGTACAATAAAGCCATCCAGAAAGTGACCAAAAATCATAGTAGTTTGTATCCAAATACAAATCTACACATCTATTATGGAAATTCATACTAAAAACCAAGCTTAACCAATGCATCAAAACAGACACTTAAATTTCGATGAATCTCCGGAGCATATAGAACATCATGTAGGAACAAGTTGCGTCCACCACGCATGTTCAATTGGCAGGTGCCAATCCCTTTAATTTCAGCTCTTGAGCTGTTTCCCACATAGATCCACTTAGTTCCGTTGGTATCGTCGAATTCTACGAAGGATCCTTTATCCTTCGCTACATCATCTGTTGCTCATGAATCTACAGTCCACAAAGGATTGGATTCAGCTAATAATGCAGAACTTGACACATAATCAAAGTTCTCAAATGTACAAGAGGTGTTTACCTTTTTCGGCTC